>NC_091564.1:10241260-10268760 GCF_042767895.1 Penaeus vannamei | reverse complement strand
ACCGGATGTGGTCAGTGGTTGTGTCCGCGTGTGTGGGTGCGTGAACACTTCAAAATTTCCATTTTTTCTCTCGCCTTGTCAAAACATAAAAGACGTCAACAGACCCCCCTTTTCCCACAGTTATATTGCTCTTAGTCGAATAAGACTATCATTTATGAAGTCGTTCTTTTACATGATCTGAATAAACGTGTCGAACCATCCTACAAATCACAAGGAATCGAGAATTGAAAACTTGCGAACACAACCTCCTCGCCGCCCTTCCTTCCTTCCTTCCTCTCTTGACCGTCAACAAATATACTTCATAATCATTAACAAAGCGCCTCCTAAACAACAGATACCATCAGACACGTAGTACGAAAAAAAAACAACAACAAATACACACAAGAAAAATAACGCAAAACAAAGATTTAGAAGAAGAATTATTTTTGGATTCCTAAAGTCCAACGGCGCGGCGACGGGGAAACTCGGACCCGCGCCTGTCCTTCCCGGCCGGCGAGTCCGAGAGGGAGGCCGATCCAAGGGCAGCGAGCGTGACATTCTTGGGACGGATTCTTGTCTCCGCCGACCTTGCTGCGGCCCAGCCTTAGAGGCGCTCGCCCTGCCTCCTCGCCGCCTTCCTTTCCCGATGGCTTTATTTAGTGGACGCATGTGTGTGTGTGTGTGTGTGTGTGTGTGTGTGTGTGTGTGTGTGTGTGTGTGTGTGTGTGTGTGTGTGTGTGTGTGTGTGTGAGAGAGTGAGAGAGAGAGAGAGAGAGAGAGAGAGAGAGAGAGAGAGAGAGAGAGAGAGAGAGAGAGAGAAAGAGAGAGAGAGAGAGAGAGAGAGAGGGAAGGGGGGGAGGTAGGCAGGAAAAAGGGTTCGAGAAAGACAGATAGATATATAAAGAGATAGAGACAGATAGATAAATGGACAGCTAAAAAGACAAAAAGACAGGCACATACATAGAGCGAGGGAGAGCGAGAAAGAGAAAGAGAGAGACTTCAGGTATTTCGAAGACATTCAAATCCCGTACCTCTCATGGTTAAGGTTATCAACGTGCCTCTTAGCAAGGGGCGGTAAGCGCCAACTCTGCGGACTTTCTACACGTAAAAGGATGGTCTCCAGAGAGGCTTCAAGAGATTACGCGCGGGGCACCCAGCTTTGTACCCACAGCGATACCTTACATACCCTCACATACCATTGCGGGAACACCGGCGTGAGAGAGGGCCAGGCTCGAGATATCTTACATAACCAACAAAGGATTATTAATCAAAGGCTCCCAGTAAGAAAAAACAGTCGGTTGTCTGCGCAACGCATCAACAAAACAAAGACGCCCCGCGAGGCGCACCGCACTCAGGGACAAACTCATTACCGCGGCTACTTATCGCCGCCGCTGAAACGTGAACGCGAGTCTTATGGGAAAGGAAGGGAAAAACGGAGAGGGGTTCATTACTCTTATCTCGAAACCCTTTTCTTTGTCGATTGTCAAGACTACTTCCAAGAGAGCCAGATCTGAAACAGAAATCGGGCTAGTCCAGCCAAACCCGGCGGGGAGATAAGCATGGTGGATGTGACACGCCAGGCATGATGGCGGCGTTTCACGGAGCCGTAAAAAAGCTGCCGGCCATACCTGACGTGCACAATGAGCCATCCCGCAAATAGACCTGGCCGAGACAATGGCAGGCGATCCAACCCGAAGAAAACATCGCCGACATATGTGAGCAGCCGTCCCTACAAGGAGCCCAGGGACCATTACACGCATCCTATCTATGGGGCTCCGCGAAGGAACCCGGCCGATTCAAGGCCTCGGAAGGGAAAATGGTTGCGGCGAGGCAGACATCGCCGGCATATCAACCGCAGCCAGAAAAAATAATCACATCAGACCTAGAGGACTGCGGGAGTCGTTTGGTTACCATTACTTGTTGGAAATTCGATATCGATACCGCTAAGGATTGATACGAATGAAATCATGGAAACAGAACCTTCCTTGCTTTCTTAAGAGAAGGAAAGAGAATGACTAGCAATAACCGGATACAAAGCGAATAGCAAATGACAGAAAGCTTTCATTAAAACATAAACATAAACGCACAGCGGGAATGATCGGGTGAACTGTCGCGTGAAGGTGACACTAAGCTTTTGCACAATGAATACCAAGAATCCCACGACGAGATACAAAGCCCAATGGCAGCCGCCGGAGCTCTAAAAAGCCCCCACTGTCCATTCCCTCACACAAAGGGGCAGTGACAGTGGAGGAAACACTCCGAGGGAAAGTCTGTGGGCGTAGGCGTGTGTGCCTGGTGTGCGCCTGACACTCCCTCGCTCACACGCACACGCCGACTTTCACGCCGTCTGTTGACCGTAACACATGGACAATGATCCTCCTGCGTGATCAAGCGCCCGCCACTCGTCATCGGAAACACACAGACCCAAACACAGCCACACAAACACAAACACATGTTTCTCACTCGATCTCGCTAAAGCCTTCTCTAGCATGAAGCTTCGCCTTGGTAGATTCACGGCCGAACCCAAGGCCTAAAATATTAATCCAATTTTCTCTCACAAGGTTTATTTACTTAATTCTACGAATTGGACGTCGGACATTTCCTATATTTTTGCTTTTACCACCATTGCTAACGTTACCCTTCCCATTACATATTTTTTAATGAAAAAATATATTCTCTATTTGTCAAGCGTACCCGGGTCGTCGAGTCATACTCTCTGTCATATCCAGCGTCGCCGAGTGACCGGCATCTCTCCAGCTGTATCAGGTGCCAAGTGTCACGCGGGACTTGTCCGGGTAATAGGCCTCGACTGAATAGAAACTTCAACAGCCGTTCCCACTCGCAATCATTATTCAAACGTAGGCGCGATGAAAGTTGCGGGAGGACCATGAGACACTCTTCAGAGGTGGAGGGGAGGGGGCTGGTGACCAGGGAGGCAGGCGGGGAAGGTGCAGGTGGTGAGGGAAGGGGGCAAAAGGGAGGGAAAACAGGGGGGGGGGAGGAGAGGAAAGAGCGCTGACCAATATCTGACTCAGCGGACTTCATGACGATAACATAAGCTATTTCCTCGACAGGTCACGCCCTCGTGCAGATATAAAGAAGCCTCGGCAAGCCAGAAACTGCGAGCGTGCGGCGCCCCTCACGCACGCAGGCAGGTGCACTAAGCATCAACGCACGAACGAAGGCACATCCAGCAGCCATTCGCCCACCAAGCATATTCTAAGCAATACAGTTGACTTAGAAACCTGCTGAATCCGCCGTAAGTACCTGCTGACGAGCTAACATCCGCCCTGCTTTACGCTACTTGTCACGTCAGTTTTTCCAGCGCGCAATAAAAACAAAAATGCGTAACGTCAGCATGTTTTTGCCGGCTGCCTGTTCGAAACACCCGGTCGCGTCCCGACGTCTAAGGCATGCGGAGGGGGACACAAACTCGTCGAGACGGGACAATCGGGACATCTTAATTACCATCGCGTATGTAAAAAAAAAGACATAAAATCCAACACACAAATGAATAAGAAGCGACAGCATGCGAGGAAAAACGGGCGTCATCAATGATCTCAGGAGGGGTTAGAGGGAGCACTGAGGAACAGGAGGAAATGAAAAAATAGGAGGTGACTATGGTTGTGGTGGGAGAGAAAGAGAAAGGAGGAGGGAATGACAAGGAAGAAAAAGAAAGAAAGAAAGAAGAAGGAGGAGGAGAAGGAGAAGAGGATGAGGAAGGGGAGATAGGAGCAGGGAACGAACGATGTTAAAGAAAAATGACGATGCTTTGGGAGTAGGGGACGATATGATGACGGAGGAATGAGAAGCGTACACCAGAAAGAAGAAAAACAAGAAAATACAACCGATTCAGAAAATGAAAACAAACAAGCGAAGGAACAAAGCAAATAAAGTCAAGAAAGAAAAGGCAAAACAAGTCCCCCGTCGATCGCCCGGCTGCCAAGAGGCGACCCAGATGACCCAATCCCGAGAGAGAAGTTGAATGACCTCCTGCTGAATGACCTACCTGAGTGACTGGGTCTCGCTCGTGCAGGCGGAGGTCGTCATGGGGGAAGAGGTCTTGTATCCTTTCGAGTTCGCTCTCCTCCTCCTCGCCTCGCCTTACAAGCTGCAACGCAACAATTAATCACAGTTAGTTACAATGTAAAGAAATAGAAGATAAATGAATATAGTGCTGCTGTTACTACAAAAACAAATAGTAATAATAATAGTAATAATAACGATAATTAACAATAATGATAAAAAACAACAATAAAATTAGTTACTTATAGAATTTTAAGAGGTCCGTTAGGAGTACCATACACAATTATCAAAAACATGATACACTGTTACTATATTCATTACTATTCCGTTATTCAAATGGCTTTCCTGTTTGCTCAGAGAAGAAAAACTTAAGTGTAAGAACGTAAATGCTAATACGGTTGTTAAACAAACCCATATAAATTTACATTTTCAATTATCCGCACAGACGGCCATTCGTATATGCTTACGTAGCTTCCACAGATATACAAATGAGTTTTACGAGACCAGGCTAAAAAATTAAAGATATAAAAATAAAACATCTACTATAACAGGATAAAGGAAACCTAAACAAACGTAAATCTTTCATTGATAAACTTCATTATGTCCATTTCACGGACTACTACGAAAATAATTACGGACATTGACATATCCATTATGTACAGGGGAATCTTCTACGTGGCTAGAGAATATTTTTGAACTTAATGCATGGCATCACAAGTAGGCGTGGATAATATGCTGGTGATGTAATGGGCGTGGGCGGGCGGGCGTGAAGGGAATGGTGGCGGGTGTGCTGAAACCATCACAGCCCCCACCGGGCGTCACCCTTCCCCACCCCCGCAAATGCACGTGTGGCAGGTTGACTGACATAGTACTGCGTTAGTGGTTTGTGGTTTGCATACGTAGGGTTAGCGTGGCGGCGATGCTGTGGTTGACATCTTGGCTGTGGTGTTTGCCAAACGTCACTTGATTGTTTTAAGCGCATAAAAATAATAAAATAAATCAACAACATGTGAGGAATATTCCCTAGTGTGCTCTAATTCTGTCCATATGCAAACCTCCACTTGAATGCTATGTAAGGCATGCTGAGAAGAATGCTAGCTTATGCAGACGAACAGACTTGTCTGGGCGGTTGGCAAGTAGCAGCAACACGGGCGTGATTTGCAAAGCGGGCGTGGGCGGACCTCGCCCGTCGTCTGCGCTAGTCATCAGGGTCAGAAGGAGGAGGAGGAGGAGGAGGAGGAACAGGAACAGGAGGCGGGGAATGGGAGGGGGGGAGGAAGGGAAGGGTCAGAGACACTATCACAACCAACATCCTCACAATATCATTATGATTAAAAAAATATTCATCACCTTGCACAATATAGTCGCCAACAATACGAGGTGCATTATCATCTTGTCAACCTTCAGTGTCGTATGTAATATTTCACAATCACGAGCACCTTCGCCATGACATACACTGAACCCAACACGCAAACCGTCACAATCATTAACATTAACGGCAAAGGTAATGATTACCTGTATGCTGATGCATGCACGCACAGACAGACTGACAGGCAGATAAACGCGCACCCAGGCAAACACACACACATAAAATTCATATACAAAATAAATAAGCATAAAATTCTGAATATTTCCAAGTAGTTATTTAAGAGAAATCTTTACACCTTCCTCGCGACTCCCCCACCCCTTCCACAGAGGTGTGGGCGTGCGAGCAACCCAAGGGTGCGCCCAGGACATAAATCCGCCCTCATTCCAACGCCCATTTTGGGTGCGGCAGATATGGGCGCACTCCTAAATCTACACCCTTATGGAATAATCCCAGAACGTGTGTTTATTGCTTCATCAAGAGATCTCTTCAGGATACGCAGACCCTTTTGGCCGCGTTGCCGTGGGCGCTCAGGTCGCATGCGCAGCCAGTGTTTTGCGACGATAACAGAATGCATCTCGGGTTTCCTCGCTGTTCGTTGGAATACTAAGCGCGGAGGCGTCACAGGAAAGAATGATGATAAAATAAGAGCCCTGTCACCCCAGTGACCTGTGCCGGGAGGAGGGGCCTTCGGGCAGCGATGGGGTGGCGGGCGGCCCATGCAGGCTCGGCCAAATACGGTTTCGCGGGCGTCGTCTCAGCGCCCTCTCCCTTCGGTCCCAATCCACACCCCAAACCGGCCGCGTCCGCTCCATCAGTCCGATTACCGGGCTTATAGTGCCAGCCGACGGCAGTCACTAACGCTGATTGACACGCGGACCGGCAGCAACGCCTTCGACCACCGCCTCCGGTCAGGCACGCGACGCCGCCTCCTTCATCCTGCCAGGAGGAGGCTCCGTGCAAGTCTTGCTGCGTCGCACCGGCTCCACCTGCGAGTCACCTTACGCTCATGACGCCCTCCGTGGCGCATGAAAGTCAGCATTAGCGCGTCAGGACAGGGCGCCTCCCGATCGGTAATGACGAAGCCCCTCCCTCAATACGGGCGTTGGCCGAACGCTCCACTGACTTCCGTGGGATCCGCGACGAATAAAGAGGGCCAAACTGGCGTGACATTGGCGACGAGTGAGCACGAACAGGAACAAAAACCCGCTGCCAAGACGCCTCCTGCTCCCGGGGATGCTCTGGCTCCGGATGTCAGTCCCTCGCTGGGAATTTCAATGTGCTTGGCAGAAATGATCCGCAGTGGAAGAGCGAGAAAACAGGCGACGTTTCCACGAATATTCGACCCTGGGAAAGAATTTCATTGTGGGAATATAAAAAACACGACATAAATTGCTGTACACGGGATCATTCAAACACCACTTTGACAGAATCATCGACCTCTTTCAGCTGTCTCTGTCGCAGAGTGACTCAAACACGAAAGACAGTGAGTTCACAATCTTTGCTATTCTCATTAATAAACAAAAATCAAACGCCAGATGAGCATGTCCTTGCGTCTGACGTGTTTCGCATTCTTTCGTTTCCTGTGAAAGTGCGCCTTGCCATCTTTTATTCACTTGGATGAGTTTGCTTTCACCTTAATCATCTTCTTCATCCCGTCTATGCTTAGTAATTATGACCAGAATAAAACAAGTTAAGAGTCTGGGTAAAAACATACAAAAAATGTTTAAGAATCTGTTCAAAACTATTACCTATGTATTGTAATGGACACGTAAGACATAAAACAAACTCTACGGGGGGGGGGGGGGGGAGAGAGAGAGAGAGAGAGAGAGAGAGAGAGAGAGAGAGAGAGAGAGAGAGAGAGAGAGAGAGAGAGAGAGAGAGAGAGAGAGAGAGAGAGAGAGAGAGAGAGAGAGAGAGAGAGAGAGAGAGAGAGAGAGCAGGACGAGCAGGACTTCCGGTCCCCTCATTCAGGAGAGATTCCAGTAAGAGTCATGCAATTTACCAGCCTGATTCACACACATACTTCCTCGCTGATATCCCCCGCCCACCGCAACACACCCGTCGCCCCTACAATCATATGGCCATTCTTGCGAGATCCCTTCTGTACTGTCTTTCTCTCGTGCGCACGAGGTCTTTTCCGTTCCGCCCTGTCTGTTTGTTATGCAAACCCTGGCAACTAACATTTGCTGAACGTCGTTCAAGCTTTTCGCCAATCTCTGGGAGTCAAAAATAGAGGGGCGAGGGGGACGGGAGGGAGGGTGAGAGGGAATGGAAAGGAAGGGAAGGGAGGGAAGGAGCGGGAGAGGGAGAGGTAAAGGGTAAAGGATGAAAGACGGGAGGAAAGGAGGTAGGGAGGGAAAGAGGGGGAGAGAATGTATGAAGAGGGATAGATAGATATATATAGAGAAAGAGGTATAAATCAACTTCATACATTCTTAATGAATGACGTAAGACATGGCGAAGAAAGACAGAGAGCAGAGGGGGTTGTAGCAACAGCTGCTAGAGCCATACCCTTGCCATGCCCGAAAGCCAGGCCATTTCTTATACGACTACGTCATCGCCACACACACAAACCCGCTCGCGGACACACACACACACACACACACACACACACACACACACACACACACACACACACCACGCACACACATGGTCTCTCTCTCTCTCTCTCTCTCTCTCTCTTCGGATGACCTTTCGTGTGGGAAGGACAAGATGAAGAAAAAAAAGGAGTGAGAGATAGATGGCCTAACTGTAGGCAGGGAGTGTTAGCGGTGGTATTTGTCGTGAATAGGAATTAAGCTGTATTGGGAGAGGCATGGAGGGAGAGAGAGGGGAAGGGCAAAAGAAGAGAGGGAAAGGGAAGGAGAAAGTGAGGGAAGAAGGGATAGGGAGAAAAAGGAGAGATGGAGGGATGAAAAGGAAGAGATAGAGGGATGAAAAGGAAGAGAGGGAGGGATGAAAATGGAGATAGGGAAAGGGAGGGATGGAGTGAGAAAAGGAACGAGTGATGGATAAAAAGGAGAGAGGGAGAGGGAGAGGGATAGATAGATAGTGAGAGAGAGATTACAGGAGAAGAGCGGGACACAGGAGCACAAATAAGGGAATTATTACATGCTATTTAGAAGCAGGATAACCTTCCTTCTCCCTTCCATAGTAGCACAGATTACCTTCTCACTCGACGACTAACATAAATCCCGAGATAAGAAAAGGTAACGGCCATACCCATCAACCCAGCCTGCCCTAGTATGTCGAAGGGAAGGCCCTAACTAACCTAATCACTAGTCATTTCTAGTGTGTTGACCCTTGAACTTCCAAAGCCCTTCCTCGTCCCTAGTTTGTCGACCTTTGCTTCCTTCCCTCTGTCCATTTCATCTTGGAAAAAGATAAGAGAAAACTTGATATCAATTTTTCTTTCTCCACAATGTAGGTTAGTTTTGTAGGTAATAATCAGAGGCTGATGATTTTTCATAAAAATACAACGTGACTGGTGAAAGGGTCATTTTTTATTTTTCGAGATACAAGCTTGAAAACTATTTATTACACTCTAACTGTGTGAAGTGTAAAAGAGAAAGTAAGGGAATAATACCTCCCTGTAATGCTATTGATGCGGATAAGTGCCTCGGTAACACTAATGTCATTTATGATGGTAATAACAGTAAATAGATTTCGACATACTGATTGCCTTGAAATGCTTCAAATACACAGAATAAATCCTTCAACAAGCTGTCGAAACATGATGGTTAAGGAAATTCCTTGGTCAGCTACTATTAGATATCTTGTTCACACGCACACACATACACACACTCACACACGCACGCACACACATACGAAAACACACACACACACACACAACCAGAATTTCACATCAGTATCGATGCAAATACCAGCGCGCCACATCCGTCCGTTGTGTACAGAGCGAGGCGGCATTGATTATAATTGCAAGATATATAATGAATCCCGGCAATTTGTATGGCCATCGGTACGTGGCCAACTTTCTAAACGCCGCCGTAAGTGATACTGGCCTACGAGAGCCGCCGTCTTTCGGGGAGACTCCGGCGCTGTGTGAAGGTAAACGGAGGGATCGCCTTGCCTTTCCTCCGTCCGTCTTGGACGCGCTTTGGCCGTCTAATCAACGAACGCGAGTGCATGGGGACACGGCGTCAGCGCCACGGGCGTATGCGTCGAGACGTCTGAGCGAGAGCTAACATCGTAATGATGATATTCCTTTCCCTTGAGAAATCTCGGTGTGGTCAGTGGCTGTTCCGGCGCCGGGTGTTACGCCACTCGTCTACGGCACCGCGGGCTGGCGCTACCTGTCGCTCGGAAATGCCTCTCTTGCAAGAGAGATCCTTATGCGCGGTACTGTACACACCGCCAAGGAGTCGCAGCAGGAAAAACGGATAGAGAGGGAAAAAACTCTTGAGAATTTGATGATCGTGTGGATATAAGAATGAGAGAGCAACTTGCGTGTGGTTCTCCCGCGCGTCATACTGCCTTCGGTACACAATAAACTGCTTCTTCACGGTCTTCTCGAATTTCCCCGAGTCCTAAATAAACGCACTTGCTTAAATACTCTTCTCAAATTCCTAAGAAAAAATTGCATGATGACTCAAGCAAGGGGAGATCTTCGTCATCTCTCCAAGGAGATTCTTTGTAACAAACAAAATCAACAAGCATGCAACCACCTAATTGTCACCTCTTCTTAATGACAGACGTTCCTTCCCACTCATACTATCACGCGCAGTAGCTTCAGCAAGATGTTAAGTGCTCATCACACAGCCTTGTTTTTATGGCGGCCAGACAGCCTTGCGGAGAACGTGTGTCCTGCCCACGCCATCCCTTACCACACGTCAAGGACGGGGTTTTATCCGACCACACTGGCGATTATCCTCCTTGTGAGAAACTATGCGATCCATGAGAAGGTAGCGTCCCCCTAGAGAAGGGGTAATTACTACCGCGAATAACGGATTCATCGCGCCGTCCTTTGCATGTTGACATTGCAATATCCTTTCCCAGTTGATGAAAGCGTTGCATCAACTGCCCGATTGGCGCCTGCCTTTTGGGGATCGCTCTCTGCAAAGGCGCCGAAGTGAGATCGTGACGCGTGTAACCCTGACTTCGAGTGCAGCGTCAAACAATACAGCTTTCCGAGTGAGCGGAATGACCGTTCTCTGGACCCAACTTTCTATTTTGGCAAGAGGCGAATTCTTCTGTTCTTTTTACAATCAAATTCACGTAAAGCGGGTTTCTCCGAGTGAAAGAGGAGTGACAACTAACATTTGGGTCTCGAGCGAGGGGCGCGTGGGCGTCGCCAGGAGACGTGCCAGATCCTGGGTCAGGTATGCATCGCGGCGGCCAATAAATGCTGTTCCCTGTGTCGCCGTCAGGAGCCAAACCAGCCCGGCCCACATTCATGCGAGGGCTCTCTCGCTCCCCATATAAAGCCTGGGCCCGCCTTCACAGCCCGTGATCCAGGTCAACAGTTGCAGCAGCACAGGTCACCGCAGCTGCGGCGAGCGCGGGTATCCTGTGAAAGCCGGGTGTCGCATCGGGTCAATCATTCTTGTTTTAAGACAAGGCCAGCTTGTTGGAGGTGCGCGTGTACGGGCGAGCTGCTCCTGGGGCCAAGCCAGCAAGAATCTTGATTTTACAATTATGATATCAAGACAGTTATTATGTACGAGATCGCCCTAACGCTGCAGGTTTATAAACACTTGCATATTTATTTTTTACAGCTTTAATTTACAGGCATTGCAAAATCAGTCACCTTGGCGTAACGGTCTAACTTGCCCCTGCCCTTACAGGTACCCCATACCCACTACCTCAACCTACTCGCTCGCTGATCTATGCCTTCCCTTTACATTTAAACTTTGTTAACGCTACTCACCTGTGGCAACGCCCATCCTAGCATCACAGCCAGGTACGCAGTAAACACACGGCACAACAGCTCCGAGTTGGAGCACCATCCTGCCACAGGTTTGTCTTGCCTAGTGCCACTCTCCCGCTGTATGGTGCCGCCTTCCTCTTGATACCTGATGCTGCTGGACTGCTGCATCCGTACCCCGTTATCTCTGCGGGCGGGACGTCTTTCGCGGTGCATGGTCGTGCCGACGTCCCTGTACCTGGGACCGCCTTCCCGCGTTACGGTGGTGCCATAGTCCCTGTACATGGCACCACTGTCCCTTGCCCTGGAGGCACCACTGTCCCTCGCCCTGGAGACACCATTGTCCCTCGCCCTGGAGACACCACTGCCCCGGTGCATGGTGCCACTGGCCACTCCGTCCTTCACACGCCTACCTCGGCACCGATCTCTTCTGGGAGCACCATCACAGTCTTGGCAACGTCTTGTGCCTCCTGGGTAGGATCTTCTTCTCTCTTTGGTATGCATTTAAAGCTCTTTATTTAAAGATCTATCTCTTAAGAATAATAAATAGGTCCTTTACGACATTTTGACACAGATTCCGGATGGTGAAGCATGCTAGCGACATACAGAGTTCATCACAAGGACGAGATAACAGCACCTTTTTCCTCGCATGCCTTAGCGGCTGGCACTCTCGTAGGCCCTCCAATAGGACTCCAGCCACATCATCATCACCACACTAACACAAACACACACACGTAAAAGTGCGTCGCTTCACTTGCAACCCTCTCCTGCAACACTCAAGTGAAAAGGAGAATTGCTTCCACAAAGACGTAACGACCGAGGACACGTGACACAACGCGACAAGAGTAGGAGTGGGGGTGCCTGGACCGCCTGCCTCCCCTACGGCGCCTCGGGACGCACTGAGCACCGCTGCGCTCGGGACCTGGAGTGAGGAGGGGGCGGCCCGCCTCGCGCGCTCCGCAGGCTCTCCTCTCGCTTTTGCAACGCCTCCTTCTTCTCCCTGGTCTTGCAGGCTGGAAGGATGCTCGCGGGGGTTGAGAGACACTAAGTAAATATTACTTTCAGATATTGGAATAGAAAATGTTTATGAAAAAAGAGGAAAATATCGCCATGTGACGGGAAGTGGCAAGAGCGTGGGGGTCAGTGATGCGGCAAGACCTGTGGCTGGTCCCCGGGAGCCTCAAGGTTCCTGAATCACGTCACAAACAGCCATCCTCTCATCATGCATTCGGCGCCACAAAGACACACAACCGAAAGCCTTCCGAACAACCAAAAGGCCTTTTTTCCAATGAATAAAGAGCCGGAATGGTTTCCTCCAATCGAAAGGCGCACGACCACGTCCTCTGCTCTCGCTCAGCGGACGCGGGGCTTTCCTTTCACCTGAGCTGGGCGCCGAGCGGAACCACCCATTTCCAGAAGCTCACTGGACTTGAAACGAAAACATCGAACCGCCATTCATTACGTCTCGGCCAGGGTCACTCGGAGCGCCTCAGCAGTACATAACGGCTTTGCGAGCTCATTCGCAAACTCCTCTTTGAATCCCCATCAGCAAACCATCAAACTCACGCACCCCCCCCCCCCGCATCAATATACTTTAATAATAAAAAAAAAAAAAATTGTGTCGACAGCCGATGCGTCCGACAATATCAGCGAGTGTCCAGCGTCGCCAGGAGGCCCAGGGGGACATCCTGCCCCTGTTGTCGACCTTCCACCACCGGCCCGACCTTGCTAGACCTTTTCTCTTCGGGAATTCACAATACGCTGTTGAACATAACCCTAATTTCCAACATTGCTCCTCCTTTTGTTCCGTGTAATTTCCTCGTTTGGCGATTCTCCCATTTTTTCCCTCTCCCTCCCGCTCTTCCTTCCTTCCTCACTTCCATCCTGTTTCCGTGACCTTTTTCCTACCACTCTCTCTCTCTTTCTCTCTTCCGACAGCTGTCATTCAGAGGTTTTACGAGGTGTGAAGGTAGCCCATGGGTTGGTGGAAAGCGGACGACCTGCCCGGCCTGTTTACATGCGACCATACTGATAGACAGGCGAAAAAAACTTCTCAGGATATGTGGCACGATTTTCCAAGACCTTCACACCAACGCCTTAAGGGCCTGACCTGTCCTCTGCTTGTTTCCATGACCTTTTCCTCTGCCGTTTCTCTCACACCTGCCAGTACTCTTGCAGGAAGTTTGGCTGTTATAAAATTCACGATAGCTAGTCGACCTATCACAACATCATTCTAAAGGGGAAAAAGAGCAGAGGAAGAAATTCAAAGACTGAGAAAAATAATAAATAAAAAAACGATATTAGTCACAATGCCAACGCCCCGAATTAAGCATCGCTGCGATAATAATACAAATGATTACACAAGTAAATACACGACCTCTACCCGGTCTCTTCATTCCCAAAAGCACGCCCATGGCATTGCCTCTTCCTCGTTTCGTCAGGTGCGAGGGTTAAGTGCGCCGAATGGCCTCGAGACCAGGCATATGTTAACACCTGGATTCTCGCGTTCTTTTTGGTGCTTTGTGCATCCGAAACTACCTTTCGTTTCCTAGTAATATCAAGGTATCTAACAGATATTCATACATGGGGGAATAAGTGAAGAAGGTCCGGCAAAGAATACGTAAAGAGAGTTGGAAGATGGGAAAACGAGAAGCTCATTGGGCTCATACATAGGTTGATAGACAGGCACGCAGGAAGTAAAAAAGGAAAAAGCGAATGAAATGGAGAAGACACAAAGACACATGCAATACGGAAACAAAAAGAAAAAAAAAAGAAAGAAAAAAAAATATATATTTTTTTTTTCTTTTTTCTTTTTTTATTCATATATATATATATATATATATATATATATATATATATATATATATATATATATATATATATATATATATATAGATAGATAGATAGACAGATAGATAGATAGATAGATAGAGAGAGCATCCCAAATTCCCAAAAGCAAGCAAAAGAATGCTGGGGCGGCCGGCCCTCCACGGTGTCCTCAGCCAACCCTTGGCAAGTCCGGGTGAGAGGCTGACCCGTGTATACCCGGGAATGATTCATGTGACCTAGTTCAGGACCCGCCGGGGCGCCTCGTCAGCCGCCTCCGCCACAGCAGCCAGCGCCACACTTGCCCTGGGAATCTGTCACAGGGCAGAGGGAGGGACGCCGTGTTACGCGCTCCTTGACGTCCAGGCGAATCTGTTCGTGTCATTAGCGAAGGGCGTCGCAGGGCCCGTCGTGTGACGCCGGTGATCACCGCATGAAAGGGAGATTCGCGAGTTTATTTACACTGTGTACGGTATGTATATACAAATGAGCGGTGTGTGTGTGTGTGTGTGTGTGTGTGTGTGTGTGTGTGTGTGTGTGTGTGTGTGTGTGTGTGTGTGTGTGTGTGTGTGTGTGTGTGTGTGTGCGCGCGCGCGTGTGCGTGCGTGCGCGCCAACCTGTTTGCATGAGCGTTGCTGCGTACCTACATAAATACATACCCTTGATTTCACATATACATCAAGCACACATATATGGAAGTACATGCAACGTAAGTACAGCAATTTTCCCAATAACTCGACATTCAAAACACATTTAGTATTACTTTTACACGCACATCCATAAGAAAAAAACAGTAAATCATTTTCTTCACGAGCATCACCTTATAAATCTGCATCCAAGGTCATCTTTGCCTAATATCGTCGCCAACATATCACAACATTTTGCAATGCAAGAGAATGTCGAGGTTGGAGCGAGCAGTGTTGTTAGCCATGCACGACGGCGCCTGCCAACGCAGCGCACGACCCCCCCCCCCCCCACACACACACACAGTACACGGCGCGAGAGACATCAAACCTTCTATAACGACCACACAACCACATTACCCTCAGACCGTCTTTTCTACAACCAAGCGAGACAGAAAAGAGAACGAACATTCCTTTCTCCTTTCGCTCTTACCCTTACAACTCACAATCAGACCGCCCCATCACCGTAGCAAGGGCCTCCTTCCCCTTGCCACTCCCCCCCCCACCTGGCACAGGTTACTTCATACATCAAATGCACATCAGAGAGTCAGCAGCGGCACAGACTTGGCAAGTAATGATTTCGTTGGCCGGTCAACTGTGAGGAGGCAGCCGGGCCTTGTGTATTCACGGCAACCCATCTCTAATTTCATTCTACTGGAAATTATCTTTTTTTTTTTTTTTTTTTTTAACTAACCAGGCATAGTCCACAGGGCTTCATCGCCGTTGGATGTTTGGCGAGTTTTATTTACTGGTTGATTAATATTGATTTGTTTTATTTTCTTTTCTAGGTTATGTCACTTTCATTTGTCTAGTTCTATTTTTCAATGATATGTTATTTCAAGGACGGCATGTCCAACGAAGTGTCACTGGGAACACTTTTATAGCGAAATTTGAAAAAATCAACGCTAACTGACGAGATGCTTTGCATGACAATGACGCTGCTTGACGTAAAAATGCTCTGCCAAGCGAGCGTTCTGCATGACAATGCCACTCGCCAATTAATGTGGACACTGGAACTCATTATGCTCTTGCGATAACAATCTAGCCGGCGTCCCATTCCCATTTCTACCGCGATGAGATGAGGAATAAACCCCTGCACTTCATGCTGAAACAGGTATGAGATAATTAATAATTCCATTAAGGAAGACGTGCCATTGGCGTTTTGATATTGAGTCTTCTTCAGAATATATGTTCCTCATCCTCAGTTTAAGTGGTGTTGGGTGACAAATAACTTTCCAATGTGTTGCTAGAAGAAATTTTACTTTCTCCTGGGCTGGCGGTGGGGAAGGGAGACTCCCACCTCCTCCCTGGGCACACTCCCGTCACCCTCCTCCCTTCCTTAAACCCTTCCAACATGCCCTGAAATATGATTAGTGCAATGACCGTCCCCCCCTCTCCGTTTCTGCCTCTTTGCCCTCGTCCTTTCACTCTCTCTCTTCCTCCTCTCCGTCTCTGTCTTTGCCTCTCTCCTTCCCTTTCTCTTTGCAAACCGGCGTATTAGTTAGAACCTTTACTCTAAATGGCAGATTTTTTTTATAATGAAATTGTGGAAAACACCGTCTTGCGTTCAAAAAAGAATCCATCACTCTCTCCAACGACCGCGAACGAAGTCTTCAAACTCGCATCTTATCGCGTGGAACCAACGTCATTCATATGACTTAAACAATAACGGCTTCCCGGCGCGGGCGTACCGGTGAGAGGCAACTCAAGGCGGGCCTATCCAGAGCGGTGAGTCACGTGAGTCGTGAATGAGTAAGGCAGAACTTCCGCCACGCACACATACCTCCCAAAATTCTAAATTGTGTAACAGGCTCTCACGAGGACCTTTCTCCAGGATACGCTCCCCTTGTTACGGGGCGCCACAGCACGGCGCAGGGGCCTCCTCGCCCTCGGTGCCCCGCGCGGCAATAACCCTGGCGATGCTGGGAGCGCGGGAGAGGGGAGAGGTCTCGCACACATAACGGGGCGCGACGCAAAAACAACGCGGTTCGCCATACCCCGCCCACAAACACCTGGGTCATTCATGCCCGCCAGACACCCCCGCCCACACTCCCGGGTCACTGGCAGCCGAGCGCGTCCAGGCCATGCTACGCGAGGAGATTACGGGTTTGCCAACATGTAGGCTTGGCAAGGGAGCGTCGATGTTTTTGCCTGATTATCTAACGAGAACAATGGTTATCACCAAAACAGAAGTATTATCGAGTTCAAAGTCTCCACGCACACGAAAAAATCTGAATATTCACATACTCACGCGCACATGCACACGTGTGGACCAGTTCCAAAAGCCAATGTATATACACACAAAATCACTCTTCTCTCTCTCTCTCTGTACGTTTATTTTGAATAAAAAGTTCAAAATAAAACAACGCACACATCTCCCCATTCCACATCCAGTAAACCGATAATCAAGTACGGCCTCACATCATCCAATCCACATGCAGAGACAGCTGGAGTGCCACGCCCTGACGCAAGTACACCGCACTGTCATTACTGACGGATACACGCTACTTCCAACATACAGAAGAACTGCACGTTTTATCCATCCACTCCTACGCCTTGCACCGTATAAATAACATTAATCCAAAGAATCTGCCGAGCTGCAGAATGTGGGAGCTGAGTGGAGAACTAGGAGGAGGGAGAGACGGGAGGAGGGAGTGGGAAGGGGGGAAAGATAAATACTAAAATAATAATTGTTCGATCGAGTGCACGACCCCGAGATCGTTGCTTCACACACAGCTCATGGCCGGTGATTGAGCTTTGTTCTCCATCCCAGCCATTATAAGAGCATTAAGTGACGGACGGTCGTTCATTATACGACATGCTGAACCCCCACTCAATCTAATCACCTTGGTCAACTGCGAAAGTGCGTGCGAGAAAGAGAGAGAAAGAGAGAGAAAGAAAGAGAGAGAGAGAGAGAGAAGAGAGAGAGAGAGAGAGAGAGAGAGAGAGAGAGAGAGAGAGAGAGAGAGAGAGAGAGAGAGAGAGAGAGAGAGAGAGACAGAGAGAGAGACAGAGAGAGAGAGAGAGAGAGAGAGAGAGAGAGAGAGAGAGAGAGAGAAGAGAGAGAGAGAGAGAGAGAGAGAGAGAGAGAGAGAGAGAGAGAGAGAGAGAGAGAGAGAGAGAGAGAGAGAGAGAGAGAGAGAGAGAGAGAGAGAGAGTGAGAGAGAAGACACACACACACACACACACACACAGAGAGAGAGAGAGAGAGAGAGAGAGAGAGAGAGAGAGAGAGAGAGAGAGAGAGAGAGAGAGAGAGAGAGAGAGGAGAGAGAGAGAGACTTTGTGATGAGGAGCCAAGGGGAAGGGGGGGAAGGGGGAAGAAGGGAGGGCGGGAGGGAAGGAGGGAGAGAAAGGGAGAGAGGGAGAGGGAGGGAGAGAGAGAGGAGGATATATATATATATATATATATATATATATATATATATATACATATATACACACACACATATACACATACACACACACACACACACACACATACACACACTCATACACACACACATATCTACATATATATGTAAGTATATGTATGTATATATATATATATATATATATATATATATATATAGAGAGAAAGAGAGAGAGAGAGAGAGAGAGAGAGAGAGAGAGAGAGAGAGAGACTTTGTGTACTTTCTTCGCCTCCGCCGTTCTCACTGCCTCCTAAAGTCAATTCATTATCGCGCAAGTGCTGTGTACTACGTCTTAATTTGATTATACAAGGTCTTAATTACGAGGCCCGAGATCCTAACGCGGTAATTATCAACCGAATGAGATTCTATCACGGGCCATTATCACGCTTCCCCGAGCAGGACGTCGCGCTGGGAAAGTGGCTCGCCCGCCCCAGCTTTCCTCCCTCCCCTCCCCTTCTCTTCTCTCCCGTCCCATTCCCCTTCTCTGCTCTCCAAACTTCAGCTTTTCCCCTCTCCGATGTCTCTCCCACCCTCCGTCTCTCCTCCCCTCCCACACAGCGGCCCACCCCCACTACTCGCCCTCCCGTAAGAATCACTTTCCTCTCGCGTTTATGTTTACCTCAAAGCACCTCCAGGGTAATAAGCTGGAGTCTGGCGTTTAAAGAAATCACGAAAGCAGCGCTTCTCTTTGCATATTTCGTTTTCTCGGGAAACGTGCGAAGAAGCAGATTTTCGACTTTGCACACATGTTCAGTGAGGCTGAAAATGGACAGAATCGATTTGGACACCAGAGGAGAAAAAAGAAAACGGATTTTTTCTTTCTTTTTTCCCCCCACAAGTGACTGGTGTTGTTGTGGCGGCTCACAAAACTGGGTTAGTCGACACAACACTTTTATTTCGACCTCTTCGGAACGGTTAATCAACTGAGATGCGATAGTCATCTCCTGAGACCTCGGCCGAGTGCATGTCACTTTCTGGCATGCATCCAATTGATTAGAAAAGAGAGATAATCGGCGGAATTGGCAATCATGCACGCCATTTAGGCAACTCGAGATCCGCTTTTCATTTCCTCTATTGTCTCCGAGATCATGATCAGTTCGAAATAAGATGAGAAAAAAACAAAGGAAATGAATGAAAAGGAGAATTAAGAATGAATGGAAGAAAACGAAGAATTGAAAAAGGAAACGAAAAGAAAAAAAATCTATATATGCATATATCTTAACAAACACACACGTCTCCATTACTTCATTAAATAATAACGAAGCATGCAAGAAAATAGAAATGAAATAACAACGATAAAATAACAACTATCCGTCAGCGAGCCCCGCCAGGACAAGCCCCGAGACTGTGATCGTCCACGCCCATCACCTGTGTCAACCAACGACGCTCCACCTCCGAAACGCCCTCTTTGTGACCCAGAGTGACCCAGCGGTCGCCTCCTTACCCCGAGGGAGGTCATATTCACGGCACCGCGCCCTCGGGACGAATGTTAGGCGAAGGGAGCCGTGCCCAGGCAACTTTCAGATCAAGATGAAAGGAGTTTTCTTTCGTTGCCCCCCCCTCCCCCCTACCTCTCTCTCTCTTTCTCTCGAGCTTCGCATTCCCGTGACCGCAGCGTTAACGAGGCTGTCTCAGCTCGAGGGCGTGAGAAGCCGCCCGCGCGCTCCTCTCTCTCTCTCTCTCTCCTTCTCTCCACCGCAAGGAAAAGTAAGCCCTCGCCGCGCCGCCGTCGCTTCCTCGTCCAGCCCTAAAACAGATGGTCGACAACAAGGCAAGGGGACCCTCATCAAAATCCAATTTCCCGAACAACGTGCCCATTAGCGAATATACAAATAGCTATCCATCGGCAAGCTGACAAATCGTGAATGTCCCGAGCAGGCTGGAATGCTTTCGTTCTCGCCTTTCCCCCTTTCTCTTTCTTTCTTTTTCTGTCTGTCTGTCTCTTTCTCTATAGGAAACTAGGAAAATCGATGCAATCTTCAGTGACGTGCACACCCCTGAACACATACAAACACAAGGAGGAAACTCCCAGGGAAACGTCCCGGAAAGACCAGGAAAATATTCCCGCTCATTAAGGACAACGCAATTCCACGTCCTGGTGTGTTTTGTCCTTTTTTATGTATAATTGGAAGATCTGCCGTTCCAGATTACCCAGAGTCATTGTCCCCTTCGGCTCATTCCACACGGCACTTTGCACGTCATGTCACACTCAACGAGAACCACCTATTTCCTTCCTCTCAACCATTTATAATTTCGAAATAATTTCATCTTTTTGTCCAGAGATGACACAACCTGGTACAAAACACGGAAAGATTACCGTGTGATGCAAAGAACTACTGCAACTGCTCCTCAAAGATAAACAAAAACGATAATTTACTGCTGCAACAGCAATGATTACAGCATCTGCATCGCGAATGGAGATGGCGGCGCAAGGAAGATAATGTAGTGGCATTCGTATCAACTATTTTGATAAGCAGCAAAATCAATATACTTATCTGCCGACTAAATAAAAATCCAAATATCATTGTGGTTATGGGTATGGCTATATAACTATGGCACGGAAGCGATAAAATGACAATAACAAACCAAACCCTCATGCGGTCATAAAGTGTTATTGTTATTACGACAATGCTACACATTGGCGACAGAATCAATAAGGATGATGGTGGGGCGGTTATAACAACAATGTTGGCGCCGGAACCCATGAGGAAGATGGCGTAGAGCGGTTATCACAACAGAGCTCGACGCAGACAGAGCTCAGTGATGTCGGGCGGCCACATTCACGGGCTGTTCCAAGTTAGCTGCTGCATTGGGCAATCTCACTTCATGTTGCTTTTTCTTCTTTTTTTGCCCCGAACGTAACCCCATCTGAGAAAGTCGGCTTCCCCCCAGCCCAGCTACCCCCCCCCCCCAACCGACCCATCAAATCCACAAGGGTCATCGTCACACGGTGCTGCTTGGCGGAATGATCACTCGAGGGAATCATCCATGCGGAGATGAGAGAGAAAAAAAGAAATGAAAGTGGAAAAAACTTAATTAGATGACCCGGTGACATCGCCTGGGTGAGAAACGTCGTCGGGTCGCGGTGTGTCAGCGACGGAAGGGCCGAGGCGGGAGCATCCATTGTACATGAGATGGATGGATTGCCTCGCATCTCCGTGGTTAAAGTACCGCTCGACTCCGCCGGGCAAATGGGGCCACATTCAGCAGCGAGGAGGAGGAGGAGGAGGGAGGAGGAGGAGGAGGAGGAGGAGGAGGAGGAGGAGGAGGAGGAGAAGGAGAAGGAGAAGGAGGAGGAGGAGGAGGAGGCGGCGGCAGCACAGAAGAAGGAGGAGGAAGAACAGGAGGAAGAAATGGAATTGTAGAAAAAGAGGGGGGAAATTAATTAGTGGGAGAAAGAATGAAGTGAAGGAATTGAAGGAAGGGGAAGAGGAAGGGGATAAAACGGGGAGAAGCAGGAGACGACGACGACGAAAAGGAGGGTGAGATGAGATGAGATGGGGTGGGAGAGAGGAGTCAGAAGGAGGGGGCGAAGTAGTGGCTGGTGGTGGGGCAAGTTACCTTACGACACACCTGCAATTCACGACATGATCAAGCGCGGCGTCAAGGATAGCGAGTTACCGTGAGTGAGCTGCTTCGGTCATCCCTCACACTTACCTGTCCAGCTGCCCGACCTCCTTCAGGTAAAGCTGGGATTTCTGTTACAAAATCTATCTGTCAACCGACCAATAGTTCAGTAGCGAGGAACAAATTACAAACAAATTAGAAAGAACACAAATTTAGAATAAAGAAACATAGATAAATAAACGAGGGAGCGAGAGCAAGAGAGAGAGATAGAGATAGATAGATAGAGAGAGAGAGAGAGAGAGAGAGAGAGAGAGAGAGAGAGAGAGAGAGAGAGAGAGAGAGAGAGAGAGAGAAAGGAGAGAGGAAGGAGAAAGGGAGGGAGGAGGGAGAGGAGGAGGGAGGAGGGAGAGAGAGAGAGAAAGGAGGAAGGGAGAGGGAGGGAGAGAGGAGGAAGAGGGAGAGGAGAAGGGGAGAGGAGAGAGAGAGAGAGAGAGAGAGAGAGAGAGAGAGAGGGAGAGAGAGAGAGAGAGAGAGAGAGAGAGAGAGAGAGAGAGAGAGAGAGAGAGAGAGAGAGAGAGAGAGAGAGAGAGACGTCGCACCGTTCACTGCAGCCGAAGATCCTTCGACGTCTACCCGCGACGAAGGGTTACTGGGCAACTGCTTCCCTGCAGGATCCCCGTCAGGTTGAAACGGCGTCCCTTGTTGCGCGTTTGCCTATGGCTCTCTTCCTGCGTCGGCCGTTATCGGAAATTCTCAAAATTAAATAACCCGGGCGACATTGCACTCGCACAGCTCATTTCCTAGCCGCGAAAAATTGCTCGCAGGTTCACCAAGCTACTTCCTCCTACTACTCCACTCTCCTTCTCTGCGGCTTCAGCACTGAATCCTTCAAATCCTGCATCCCGCATTTCCCGTCGGAAGTGCTCTGAGTGTGCAAAATTCGCGGTAGGGCCATCATATTATTCTCCGAACCTAAGCCTGACTACGAGCGATCACACGCTAAGAGGGTGGGGGAGGGGTGGGGGGCACGAGCGGTGGGATCGGGAGGAGGGAGAGCGGTGCGGGAGTAGGAGGAAGAGGAGGGGGGGAGGAGGAGGTAAGCTCCAGGCTCTCCTCCAGGCTGGGTCTGACGCGTGACGTCATCCATCCTTCCGAGAACCGACCATACGACGTCATACAACCATATCCGGCCGCTGGAACGCGACGTTCGTTAAAATACAGCTAAAATATTGATTTACATTTCCGGTTTTACTATCAAACTGGACACAAATACAAATTTAACTTTTACCGTTGTTTTCACACAGGTTCCTTCACTGCCAAGACTGCCCACAACGGTGCCTTGGGAATGGAAATGGCACACGACGCAGATGGTGTCAATGAAGTTACCAAACATACATCGGGGAGGGAATGGCTCTGACCGAAGCGTTGCAATGGGCAGCGATAGGTATTACGGCGCTGGCAGTGCTGGCAGCGGTCCAAGCGGTGGGGCAACGCCGACCTATAAGGAAGGTGTGCTATTACCATAGTTACAGGCTCATTCCACTCGGTTTCCTTTTCAGGTTCCTGCAGCGCCTTACAGGGAAAACGAAGGCACACGCACACACGCGTACGCACATGTACATTACATATACATAAATATAAAAGCAGAGCAAATGTATGTGCCAACATAAACACAAACGAAAACGATGACATGGCTTCCAGTCATTGTTATCACTTATTTAAGGTGTTTTGCATTATCATATTCGTCTAGCCAACGATGTCTTACATAATATCAGATTTACTGGGCTTTAGTTATTTGACACTTAAATAAAAAGAAATAAACACATCTGCCACACAGCGACCCGAGAAAATCCTCCTCCAAAGAATAATCAGAAGAGTACTCGACGGAAATCCCATATAAACACAAAAACACCAAGAACAAAAAACACAGCACAGGGTACCATAAATCACATTTATAATAATAATAGGCTCCCATCCTTCTGTTCCTACGACATCCTCCCCTGAGAACAATGGCAGGAGCAGCCTCCGAACGGGCCCGCAACGCCGTCGTTTCCTCGTCAACGCGACCCGGCGTAAGGGACGTTCACCCTTCGCTCTTTCTCCCCTCGCCCTAACCCAGCGCCGCATAAAAAACGAGAAACAAGGAGAAAAGGAAAGAAAAAACAGCTCATGAGTAATGTGCTTCCCCCTACACGGACCTTCGACGTCTGGTTGGTAAAATACCTGCCTGCTGGGTCATGTGCCGCAGAACTGTCACATAAGCTCATAATCGGGCATTATGGGTAATTTTCTCCGTCGTGCCACGAAGAGAAGGGCCGTATCCCTTTTTCGATATAGAAAAGGAAACATCTAGAACCCTCATATCGTCGCAGGATAGTAGATTAAAAACAGAAAATAATAAAAATTTTACATTTCTCGAAAAATCTCGTGAATTGACGTCACTTTGTAACTTTCCTAACGAGTGAGCATCGTCTTCAATCCTCTTAGAAGAGGTTGGAAGCCCCATTATGTTGCTTTTCGTCCACGTTCAAGTCCGACTCAGCCTTGACACAATATGGCTATTTATAAAGACAACGATGAATAATTACTGTACCAGGACGATGTGTGATTGTAAAGTTAATCTCAGAAACATTTAGCCAAAGACTTGTAAGTAAACAATGGCCACGAGGCAAAACAGCTGACTCATCTTCACTATACATTTCCCCTCTGTATCATCCCTTAAGTCATTACCGCGTTATTGTGTCCCTTTCCTACCCCCTCCCGTTTTTCTTCTCATCTCTTTCATTTGTATTTATCGATTCTTTGCCCGCTCGTTTCATCTTGATCGTCTGCTTACTTACCTCACCCTCAAAAGCTCTTCCAATCTACTATGCTATATGTCTTCTTTCTTCCTTACATGAAAAAGCGGAAGGCTCTTTTTTTACTGCCGCCCACGCACGCCCACTCACGCCCTCGCCTCCCTGGACGCCCTTTGTTTACACACCTTATTTGGTGTGTGGCCAGGAGGTTTAGGTGAGTCACTGAGGTTCGTGGCTAAGGATAAGAGGGTAGGGAGGTGAGAGTGGAGAGTGGGGAGTGGGGAGAGGGGAGGATGGAGTGAGGAGTGGGAGGAAGGGGAGTAGATAATAGATGTTGAAGGAGGCGGTGGGGATAGGAGACTGAGAGGAGGGGGGGGGAGATACTGTCCTTGTAGGAACTTATTCTTTTAAAATTTGCGCAAGATGTGGTGTCCTTGCCAGATTTAGGAGAAATGACTTCAACACTCATACTTTCCGCATCTCCTTACATCGTATCATTCTTATAACAACCTCGCTGGCTGTCTTCTTTTATATACATCCTCTCAATCGCAAGTGCTCTTCCATACAATCATGTTTACAATCAGAATTTCCTCTGAATGGAGACGAACGCCTTCAGAATGCGTATCAACTCCTTTACGGGGACACGCTTCAAACGAAGGGAAAAACAAGACTCCCCTGCCTGCGTCCACTATGACCCAGGGATCACCGCGGAGGCCTTCGGAAAGCCACGCCTTTTAAAGCCTTTGACTTATCACTCACTTGGGGATTCCGGTCGTGACGTCATTTCCGCTTTAATCGAAGCCTGAGTAAGACACTATCGTAAATAAAAGAAATTAAATGAACATAATGGGAAAGCTTACTGGTTTGTTGGTTTCATTTTTTGGACAAGTTCCTGTAATTAAATGCATGAAACCAATTAAGTTTTTAGAAAGGCTGCGCACGCAAAAATAAACTGTGCCTGGAAAGAGGAAGCCATAATACAACGATGCCCACGTATCTCATGAAGGCAAACGCAGAGTGATTTCAGGTAACAAAAAATCCGCCAGACACAAAGATAAAGGATTTCGCCTCAAGATTGAGAACAAGTAAAAAGAAAACAAAGGAGAACAAAGAAGAGAACAAAATGAGGACGATAAGGAGTAAAGAAAAAAATGAGGGAAAGAAAAAAGGACAACAAGAATATGTTTCAGGAGAGAGAGAAAAAAAGAACAAGAAAAATAAGGTGTAATCCTGGGTGTCTTGTACCGGAGTGAAGCATCGCATTGCAAATCCGAGTCGGCGTGCAGCACTGCAAGTTCTGCCTCACGGTCAAGGTCTGCGGTCAGTTGCAAAGGATCATGCAAATTTAACTTCAACACGAAACCATCTGACATGTAACGTCTCCCCCCCCCCCCGTTTCTCTCTCTCTCTCTCTCTCTCTCTCTCTCTCTCTCGGGGTGAGGATAAGTTACATCATCCTTTTAAGATGTATGCTTTTGTCACAATAAATTTGTTAAAGTCAAATCTCTCTCTCTCTCTGTCCTTGTGTGTGTGTGTGTGTGTGTGTGCCTGTTTGACTAATTGTTTCTTGGCTTTATAAGCATACTGTGACAATATTTTTATGTTTAAAAATAGGATCAGTATCTTATTTCTACTACGATTTCAGAGTCATGAAAGAAAGTCGAAGTGTCATGAAACGTCGGTCGTGTCATTTACAGTACAATACTGAATGTGTCACATCACCCATAAAATAAAATGCAAATCACAGAGCCATTCGATTTCAGTCTAATACTTCCAATTTTATTCTTCACTGAAAACATGGTGTATAAGTAATATAATAAACCACTGGCATTATTTCTGTAGCCCGGAAAGAACTACATACATAGGCAAACACACCCAAAAATATAAGTAATAAAAATAAATGAATAATCATACAAATAACCAATAGACAAAATACAAGGGCAAAAGGAAAAAATTGTCTCCTTTTGTGTTTTTTGAACTTGGTGCCAAAGGCTCTTTATCTACCTCCCCGGGCCACAGTAACGGTAGAGGTCACCCCATCTGCCCCCCCCCCCCCGATCGCTTGCCTTCTCCCCTCTGTTTCCCCTCTCTGGAGCCACGTGTCATTGTCCCTTCCACCCCTCTTCCTTAAAAAAAAAAATCTCGGGGGCTGTTATAAAAGGATAACATCGCCCTTTCATTACTGTTCCCTCTCTATCAACTATGAACGGTCAATCAGTGACACACGCACGCCCACGTGGTCTCACATGCACGCCCTCCTTGTCAGTCCCCCCCCCTTCCACCTCCCCCGCCCACTCGCCCGCCTACCCCCATCACAACCTCCCTCGCGCCCCATCGCGGCCTCCCCTCGCCCGTAACGACATGGCGTTGCGTCAATAGTCAGGTCAGGACAACAGCGCCACGTGACCACAGGGAGCACGGCCAGGTGAAACATCAACGCCCTTCACGTATATTGATTGTCCACTTCGGATGAACTCTGTGTAACGTATCACATGCTGGATAGATTTGAATACATCTTGCTATTGCCTAGGTAAACACATATGATGTTTTATTATCTCATAAATACGTTTTTCCTGTGGGCTTCTATCGCGGTTATGTTTCCCTTGGATGCCATGAATCGGCAAATATGCGAGTCGACCAACACAGCAAATGAACAAATGGCCACAGCGTAAACAATAAAACGAACTTCTGCAGTTTGAAAATACATAAAATAAACCACACACACGAAATTACTCCCGAAGAGGAAGCAAGACATGAAGGCAGAAGAATGCGCCTGAAGCACCAAAGAGTAGTCTGAAACTAAATAATAAAAAACACTGACAATCAATATCCCCTTAACGACTGCACTACGCAACGCGCCCGGCACTTGGTTTTGCGAACAACTCAAAGCTCGCACAAATCCAAATCAATAAACTTTGTCAAACAGACAAACACATACATACACAAAGAATGAGA
>NC_091564.1:10208760-10226260 GCF_042767895.1 Penaeus vannamei | reverse complement strand
ATACTGCGATACAGAGGAACTCAAGGTCGGTGTATAAGGACGGTCCTAACGCATTGGTTACGGACACATTTCTAAACGAAGTACAGGCCAGGTAGATTCTAAGGTCAGGTAGACTATATGGTCGTTCTGGCTACAAGGTCAGCTCGGGAGACCTGCTGGTCAAAGGTACAAGATCAAAACTCGATATATCTGACCTTTACCAATACCTTACATTATGGTACCGTTCATCAAACCGAGGCACACCCCCAAGGATTTATCTTCAAACATACGAGCAGTAACTCCAGTGGCACTTCTCAAGAACACAAGTCATCCTCCAAAAATGGACAGCAAGTACGTATAACTCGCAAATTCCACACAGATGGTGGCTCGCCGAGACCTGTTTACTCCATAGTTCCACGTCCAGTCCACTCTCCTCCACCTTGACAGCAGCACAACCCTGGAAAACGCCAGAGCTCCGGCCCGGCAGGTCGTTGTCTCGCCCAGGGTTGTTGCTGCTATACAGCCAGCAACACGTGGACATTAAGCCAATTAATGTTCTCCGACGGGGGGCTGAAGCGGCACCGACTAACGGAAAATAGGCTTATGATGAAAAAACCAAAGGGAAGGACACAGGTTCCTTTGTCGAACAGCTGAATTCAATAGTAGTCCCTTGGGTTGAGCGTGTGGCCAAAGTTGATATGATCAAAGATATGACTACAGTATCGATGCCATGACACCACACCAACGTCATGTAAGCAAGTGCACATCCAGTGTTGGGTCCGGGTGACGCCATACCCGGGGGCATCTAGCAAGGTAGGAACCGTGCGGGGAGGCCCCCTCACCCTACCCAACCCCCTAACGCACACAACACGCAGGCTCGCTCACTTGACCTACAAGCTGTGGCCTTCTAATGCAACATGCACTGCCACTGAGGAATGCGAACGCCCTGACCCATGAGGGGCATCGTCCGGCGTGTCTCCCGGGCACTTCGCCGCGGACACCACCACCTGTTGGTGCCATCCCATCCTGCCTTTGCAACACAGTGCGAATAATGCTTCAAAGAAATTAAAAGAAAGATATTCCTCTCGTAACCTACTGTCGTTCACCGCTGACTGCTTTTAGTTTCCAGAAAGGCGTTTGTTTATATCAGTTTGAGTAAAGGCAGACTAAGAAACAAGATTTTTGTATTTGTTTATAAAAGGACCTATAATCTAAACGCACGAAAATGACAACGGTAAACGTACTACCACGCACTAGAAAAAAGAGAGAATTTAAACAATCAGAGAAACGTATCCAAAAGATCGCAGATTTCGGAGCTCGAGACGGAAAATGGAAAATGAATTCCAAAGAGAATGATGCAGCATTTTACGATCGAATTAAGCGAACGTATAAAACCCTCGCCGCTGAACACGTGGAGTGACCGGGTCTGAAAGCAAACTCAAACTACACTTGGACATATAAGATACCTAAAGCTGCTCTTTTACAAAAGGGAAAGCAAAGGCCTTGGCAAGTATTCCCGAGACTCTGACGGCTGGGAGAGAGGGAGAGGAAGCAGGAGACGGTGGAGGAGAGGGAGAGAAGGAGAGAAGGAGGGTGGTAAGGAGTGGGAGACAGAAGCGGCAGAAGGGAGAAAGGCAAGGAAGGTAAAGGAAGAGAGGGAGAAAGGGAGGTGAGGAGAATATGATAGGGGGATATGGAGGAGGAGATAGGAAAAAAATGAAAATATGATAGAGAGAGAGAGAGAGAGAGAGAGAGAGAGAGAGAGAGAGAGAGAGAGAGAGAGAGAGAGAGAGAGAGAGAGACTGGGCCCTTAATTTGTTTACATACAGGCAATACCCACACCGCTGAACGGTCAAACAGCGGCGCAAAGTCTTGGAATGAACCATCATATTTCTCGGGATACAAGCTTGACAATAATAAACAACACAATATCTGGCTACTAAAGATTTAAAAGATAAATATTTTTCATATTCCTGACATCCGTTCTCGGTGGCCTACGTGAGCCCACACAGAGCGAGGGAGGCCTGGTGCTGGCCGTCAGGGAGCGGCCTAGGGTGAGCTAGTGAGGGAGGGAATGGAGGGGGGGGGGGAGACGAGGGGTAGAAGGGCGAGAGCAGGGAGAGAAAAGGGCGAGAAGCGAAGGGGTATAGACGCCAGCCCGAGGACTTCGGCTTCCTCGCTCTCACTGCTGTATCCTGAAGTCAGCTCTGCCAGTGACTGTGTTCCCTAACTGACGAAAAGACAATTCATTCGAGCTATGACATGGAAGTTCCATCCTCAGGTTACCAAGTGGGGGTGAGAAAAGGGGGGTGTACCAATACCGGGGGGTCTGAACACCAGCCAAGGTCAGACCGGTCCAGCTATGCGGTTACCACCACGCCAAAATACCAACATTAATTTTCCAGGTTAATGAAAGCGGCCTAACCATCGTTTTACCGCGCACCCGCCTCGCCAGTGGGGTTCTCGGCGGCCCTCGTTGCGCAGCGCGATTGGCTCCGCACCGGGGCCACGAAATAAGAATGTCAATCGGATGAGAAAAGTGGCATCGCGCCCGGCGGAGATACCTAACAGGCCCAAGCGCTTCGCCCTGCCCGCAACGCCATGCCTCTCGACGTCGGCTCCCTATCTCCTTGATGACGACGACTGCCTGCTATTATTACTATTTAATTAGATTTACAAATATGCGAATTAAATTAATTGAACATAGCCATATAAATCGTTATCTTGTACTGACAGAGGATTAAATAAAACCGTTGAAAAAAAACCTTGATTTTTTTCATTCTACTCGTCTAATATTTGAAAGAAATGTGCTTCATTCTTTAACAAAAGATATACTCTGTCCATACCGAAATAGGTAATCAGTACTGAAAAATACAACATTTTATGATTCTAATACTGCAAATAACTATTCTTATCCTATATTAACACACAACATCCTAAAGAAATTAAACATTACATTTAAATACACGAAAACAAAAACGCAACCCTCGATTTCGTTAGTTTTCATTTTAAACTGTAAACAACTGCGCATTACTCTAAAGTAACAAACAAACTGAGAGATAACACGATCTACTTCTCCAACGTAACAATGAGTACTCTAATCGACTATAACCGCTTATGCCTCCGCCGCCAGCACTCCAGATCCGATAATCAGGGTTCAGAACAGTCTACTTATCTATCTACGTCTATTATTACCAATGTTCACCTTCGTATGGCGGTCATTTTGTTATTACAATTATTTTCGAATTTAGTTGGCATCAGCGCTCCTCGAAATGAAACTACAACTGATACTACAGTAAAGTAATTGTTTATACTAGTAACATCATACAATATTCAACCATCATTCATAATCACGAAAAAGTTACTAAAAATTACTGCAAGCGCCTCATTAAAAACAAACAAACGACTCACGATCCGAAGACACCGCTCATGGCTCGAGACTCACGCGTCATGAGGTTTTATGAGTCACGAGAGCCGACTTCCCACGCTTCTGGTCTTACCTGTAATGGAGGAGAGAGAGAGACGTGAATTAGTGCAAAGTGAAAGCATAAGGCAACACACTCCCTAAATAACAACACACGTCTGTTCATTACAGGTCATGTCCTTCCACCCCCACAGCGGCCCTCTCGAGTGCACGCGGACGGGCGGCCTGTCAACCCTGGGCGCGAGGGGCCAGTGCTTTGTGCTCTCGGCGGGTCTGGCTTCCGCTCGGAGCCAGTGCTTGCGAATGAGATGCTGATAATGTATAAAACGAGCATGCACAGTTATACGAATAAAAGCTGATTTGTGATCCCTACTCTCTATATGCATGTATACATGTGTGAATGTGCCTGTTGTGTCAACAATAAATAAATAAATATATACAGACACACACACACAAACGCACAAACACACACGGACACACACACACTATATATATATATATATATATATATATATATATATATATATATATATATATATATATATATAATATATATATATAATATATATATATATATATATATATATATATATATATATATATATATATATATATATAATATGTATACAGACACACGAAGTTAGGTAGAGAAATAACGATGGCAAATCCCGGGAACCACAGTGCAGCTTAATTAGGCGAAGATAAGAGCCAAACCCCAGGCATCGCACTGGCACCCGTGGGCGCCTCCCCCTCCACGCGCACTAAACAGAGGTCACACGCCCATGCCGCCCCGCCCTCCTCGCGTGGCCAATACGTTGCATAATCGCTATTACATCGACAATAAAATCCAGACCAAGGGAAAGCTTTGAATTTCAATAAACTCAGCGCTTTTGTTGCATTATTCTTGGTTACAAAAGCACATGGTGCAATTTTAAGTTATTCAAAAGTGGAACCAAAATTTGAAAGATTTTTGCACACAATACTCCTCCCTACATAAGTAAACTGAGCCACAGCGATGGCCTGAATACATAAATACATATATATATATATATATATATATATATATATATATATATATATATATATATATATATATATATATATATATATATATATATAATTACGGAAAGTGGTATATGTAGAAGCTTATGTGCAGCATCTATCCCAAATCCATCCATTAGCCAAGCCAAGGTTCGGCGAGATATGAAAGCGCTGACTTGTAGAATATGAAGGTGTTACTTGCAATAAGACAATTTGCATTTTTCCATTTTCTTGCTTAGCCTAGTATTTGTGCACAGTTATACTCTCGACTTGGGCGAAGGAATGCATGCCTGTCGACTCGAAAACTAACGATAGTAATTTTAGTAGATAAGATGTAAAAGTCTGTAGCCGTATCAGCAGAGCCCAGAAATATCCTTGACGGAACCTGTTAAGTTCAGTAAAGCGAGTCGAAGCCCGACTTTCGCAAGTACTGAAGCCTCATATCTCAATGTCAACACACCGCGCGCGTCGCCTCCAATCTCGACTCCGAAACGCTAAGCTTATCGGCCGTTGCTAAAATTATTGTCTCCTCGGCGCGTGTTAAGAAAGATAGAAGAGAGCTTCTCGACCTCCTTCGCCTCTCCCCACACCCACCCCGACCCCGTCGCCCCAGACAACACGCTGGTTTTCACCCTAAGAGCTCTGGCACTCGGCGATGCGAAGAAATGGCGCTCGAGGAGAAAGGAGGGAGAGATTCGGACGACGCTGCCGAGAGAGCAACGACATCCGCAACCTAACAGGACAGTAGGACGGAGAGGCTGCGGGGGAGGGGAAGAGAGGAGGGGGAGAAGAGAAGACAAAAGACAGCCATTCTTCCCTAATGTAGAATACAAAAAAGAGAAAATAATGAAACCCAAATGATCATTTACTACCCAGGAAACGACAGGGAAACAGCGCCATCTGGCCGCGAACGCATCACCTAAAAAGATTACCTTCCGTAACGACTCACTGGTCAAGCACCACATTAGCGATACTTTCCGGACGATAATAGCAGGTGTTCTACATAACAGAAGAACGCCTGGAAAGAATCACTCGCGAAGGAAGAATGAGAAAGAAAAAAAGAAAGATAAAAACTAATGGCCACGATTCGGCTCAAACGTGATTAGACGCAAAGGCGGGAGGGAGGATGAAAAAGGGGTTGCGGTTTTTTTCTGCTCAAGGGTAACTTTGAGCCACGCGACCCCGAAATGCACGGGCTTTCTCGCTTCGTATGGCGGGTCAGGAGACGATTTATCGAAGAAGGAATGAGAAGGGAAGAAGAAAGAGGACAGATAAATAGGAAATAAAAAGGAAGGAGGGAGGGGGTAAACAGAAAAGGAAGGCAATATAGCAAGGAGTTATGGTTTAACAAGCAGAGGTATGCTGTACAATCAAGCATTCCTCACAACCCGGAAGATATTTCCAGCGGCCTTATACTAACTACAGCATCTGGACAGTACCCCTCTTTGCCCGGTCCTCCCCCTCCGCCTGCCACCCTCTTTATCGTTCCTCCTCCTCCTCTCCCTCCTCTCTCCATTCCTCATCGCCTCATGCCTTTCTCCTTATACCTCCTGCTTCTCCTCCTTCTTTCCTTCACCTTCTTCCTTCCCTTCCTCCCTCTCCTGCTTCTTCTACCTCCTCCTTTTCCTCTTCCACTACCACCTCCCTGCCCCCCCTCCCCATCCCTCCTCTACCACCACCTTTCTCGCCATCCTTCCTCTTCCTCCTCACCTCCCTTCCTCCCGTAAATCTTCGCCAGCTCGCCGATTATCCCTCCTCCTGCCCAAACACTTCCCCAAAAGGTTTTGTCCGCTACGGTGTTAAATCTTGGCGCGACAATCACAGCGGGCGCCATCGCGTTGACCGGAAAATGAGTTCTCTTCGACCGCTGCGAGGAGGGAGGGGGTAGTAGGGAAGAGGGAAGAGGAGGGGGAGTAGGGAAGAGGGACGAGGAGGAGGGGAGTAGGGAAGAGGGAAAAGGTGGGGGAATAAGGAAGAGCAAGGAAGGGGGAATTAGGGAATTGTGAGGGGGGGAGGAGAGAGGAGGAAAGAGGGGGTAGGGAGGAACGAGGCGGTGGGTAGGAGGGGGGCGGGAAGAGGTGGACGACCATAAGGAAAGGAAAGTATGAGGAAGAGGAAGAGGTGGATGGTGGGCAAAGAGAAGGGAGGTAATACGGTAAAGGGGGAATGAGGACGGAGAAAGGAGGAGGAAAGGCGAAGAGATGGTATAGGAAAGAATGAAAGAGGGAGATAAATAGACTGGAGAAAAGGAGAAGGGAAGACGAAGAGAAGGGACATGCTACAGTAAAGAAAGAATGAGGAAGAGGAAAAATTAGGAAAAATGAAGAAGGGAGGAAAAACGAAGAATGGGGGAAAGATATGGAAGAAAAGTATGAGAAAGAGAAAAGGGTAAGGATACAAGAAGGGAGAAAGGAAAAGTAAGAAAAGGGGTAATTAAGGGGGAAAGATATGACTAACAAGAGACAGGAGAAGAGGAGAAGGGACGGAGATAGGAATAAAGAACCAACATAAGAGGTAAGAATAAGATCGAGAGGTGGGAGTAGAGAAGGAGGAACAAGAGAATTGACATGAAAAAGGCGTGAGGAAGATGAAATAGGAAGGAAGTCGGAGAGAAGAGAGGAAAAGGGGAAAGGAAGACACGGAAGAGGGAATGTATGAAAAAACGAGGACTGGGTAACGATAATGATAACATTAATAACAAGAACCAAAAGAAATGAAGAAGCAACACGCCAAAGAACTGGAAGCAAAGAAGCAAAACCTCAGCCAAAAGAACACGAGCACAGACAAGAAATGGCAAAGGTGACTAGAGACGCAACTTAAGAATGAGACGAGGGCGGGCAGGGGAGGGAGGGAAGCAGGGTGGGGAGGGGGGGGGGAGATGGAGGAGGAAGGTAAGGAACAATGAGACGAAAGTGAAGAGAAGTTCAAAAGTTAATAATGAGGGAAGAAGGACGACAAAAGGGGGGCGAGTGCTGGTCGGTGAGCCTCCAGAGCCCGGCGTCCACAGTACTTTATGGGGATAATGCTCGGCCTTGAGGCTATGGAAGTGGGCGGGCCTCGCCTGGTGTCAACCGGACGACACATTCATGAAATTGACATCGTTTACCTTTTCCATCGAGAGGTAAAGTGCGTTCCTTTCTTTCGGGCGAAGGCGCTCGCGCTTCATTACTCGGTTGGCGTGCATCTCGTGGCGATCAGATTTTGAAATAAAAGATGACATCAGTCCTTGCTCCCTTGCGACGTTGACAGAACTCATCTATATTTATATATTTTCACACCCATTATATATTCGTCCTTACAGGTGACTCACCTGTAGACCCATGGCTGAATTTCTACCTGTCCTTCCCTCACCCCCCTCGGGTGGTCGTACCTGTACAATATCTACCATTTACACCCAGACAGGTGAGGCCCCGCCCCTCGCCTTAGGACACTCGTCCTCTCCACTCACCTCACCCTCATCTCGCTTGTTCCTCATCTCATGAGCCTATTCTGCTCTTTCTCACATATTCTCCACGATAGACTTCTTTCCTCATCCCATGCTCTCTCGCAGTTTTAGCGTATCGTAGGCCTTCACCTATTTATTCCCATGTCACCTGAGCTCGAATCTCTTTCCTCACCTGCCGACTTCTCCAGCCACTTCGGCGATAATCTACTCACACCTCGCACCTCTTACCATAAAGGTGTAAAAAGAAAAAAATACTACAATTCACTACAGAAAACTAGCATCGTTCTCGAAGTCTCATCCTTACAATAGGAATCCCTAAAATCCTGAAGTCACGTTTTCTCGCCGCCGTTTTTAAAGTCTCATGAGCGACGGCGCGGCAAGCCTTTGAATCCGAAGAAGGAGATCGCTGTATTAGGCTTTAGGCCCGGCACTGACCCTTCTTCCTTCTCCTTCCCCTCCTCCCCCTCCTCCTCCTCCAAGCCCGGATTTGAGCGACTCAAGAGAAACAGAATGCGGCGGGTGAAGCCCCTGGAAGACACGATAAAAACGCACTTCGGGGTTCATTGTCTTCGAGACGCTACGAAGCCCTACGCATTCACTCCTCACTCCTTTACACACTCACGCACGCACACACATTCAACATGCTCCTTCTAGAATAAAACGAGCCGACTTCCAAGAAGTGAAGTCTTGGCAATGGCAAATGCGAAAACGCCAAGTCGGAATCTTAAAAGACAGCCTAAGTAGTTTACGAAGTCTAAAGGAAAAGAAAAAAAGAGCCAAAGTATAACCTTGGGTAGAAAGGGAGAGGAGGGGGAAGGGGAGGGGATCAGACAGCAAGAGTACTCGTACCTACAGATTCTACGTAACACGGACGTCATGCCACACCCTCTTCACGTCACACCAAGTGCATGGGCGTATGGACATGGGGCTCGGATGCGTCTATTTGTGGGGCGTGACGTCAAATACGAAAAAAAAGAAAGAAAAAACTTAAATAGTACTAAAATACGTGAGCCTGAATTAGAAAGTTGTTTATTTTGTCGCCAGTGTGAACTTTCGAAAAGCCATATTTTTAGCTTAGAAAGCGGATGATGATTCGCCAGAAATTGTTATTTACACAACAAATTAAACGACCTTAAAGATACCCGATTCAGACTTGCCATCTGGAACATATCCCTCGCCACCTGCCTTACTCACGGGCATCATCCAGCCGTCATTGCGAATCGCGTGCAACAAGGCCCGAGCCAAACCACATGCGCCATCCACAACGCGAAGGCCACCAGAGCTTAGTTTCGAAAGCCAAGATATCTGGAGCTTGTCACAAGATGGCTGTTCCTCATTTGCCTCCAGCCAGATTGACCAGAGCGAAGCAAACCCCTAATTTTACTGTTTCTTTTCATCGTCTCCAAATTTCATTCATTCGGACATGCCGGAGACGTGGCGTGTCGTCACGACATCTTGTTCATCCACATACCAAGCCCCTCCCTCTCTAAGATATTCCCTTTCTCCTCCAGCCTCTTTCCATACCCCCCCCCTCTCTCTCTCTCTCTCCTCCCCCTCTCTGCATTGCCTGAAAGTATTTTCATCGATACCGTCTTGTGTGTCATGACACCCTAAATAATACCTGCTACCATCATTAAGGTATCTCCCTCCCTTCTAAGATTGCTCCGTGCTCCAGGCTACATGCTCCGAGTATTCCATACCTTCCCTTACAGTCTGTTTCGATTTCGTTTCTCTCTTTAGCGTGCCTTGATAATCAGGTATCAAACGCCTTGTGCCTCACCCATTGCAGTGCCAGAACATGTACTCAAACGCATTCCAAATCGAGGTATTTCCGCAGGTTTTCTTCTTTTTGCCTACACCCTTGACCTTCGAGAGCTCAAATTCATTCACCAAAGGTGTCCGTTTCTTCAGGATATTCGCTGTGCGTCCATTGACAATGATCGGAATATCAAGTAATGCAGATGTGTTGCGTCATAAGAAATCAGAAAGCTTACTTGTAGAGGGAGGGAGGGAGGGAGGGAGAGAGAGAGAGAGAGAGAGAGAGAGAGAGAGAGAGAGAGAGAGAGAGAGAGAGAGAGAGAGAGAGAGAGAGAGAGAGAGAGAGAGAGAGAGAGAGAGAGAGAGAGAGAGAGAGAGAATCATCATCATCATCTTTCTCATATCACACCTAAATCTGTGACTACCTGTCGTCACCACGATCTCCCTCTCCTCTTCGAGTCGTTGCCGTTCGGTCGGTGCGCGTTGGAAGCGAGCGGCTGCCACCAGTACTGCCTGGGGTCGACGTGCCTGACGGAGTGTCATCCGCTGGGCAGCCGCGGCGGGCGACATCGCGACGAACAAGGGCTGCTGCCTCCAAGATCAACCTCTCCGGGCCTTCACGTATCAGACTTCGCGGCATTCCTGGGAGTCAGCGGGGAAGAATTTCCGATTGCGTTGGAAGCGGGTGGAGGCGAGTGTACAAACGAGATAAGTTAGGACACCTTGAATGTTCCTCTTGCATGCAAAGGAACAAAGGAAAGAAAGGAGAAAAAGGGCACGCAAGAGCAATCAGTCTGTGGAGACCTTTTACGCATTTTTACGCTATTTACGAGAGATCTCCCCTTCACACAAATTTGAGAGGTCTGACTCGCCGGCCATAACTGAGCCAAATAATATTCCCTTTTCTTGCTTAAATGTCACACCAATACCCTCCTCCATCCCCCCTACCCCCCCACACACCCCGAATGACTGGCAGTGATTTGAGATTTCACTGCAGAGTTCACGGAGGTCAACCGAGGCCGCTCACACGTCGCAACAACAGAATCCCGCGGAGTCACATTCCAAACCGGTCGTCATCATCATCATCATCACCATCATCATCATCCCCTCCGAGAAAACTACGCGACGCCTAGATTCACCATCGCCCTGTAATCTCCCATCTGGAGTAGGAAGGATCAGCAGTGAGCAAGAAACGACTAAAAATCCAGCATCACTCCTTCATCCCCAGAGTCAATTCTGCAGCCCCGCCCACTGGAGGAAAGGCGGTTGGAGTGAGGTATGGAGGGCGGAGGGGAAAGAAAGAGGAGGAGGCGGAGGGGAGAAAGGAAGAGGGGAAGTGGGAGAAGCAGGCGGGGCCGCGGAGGTCAGGTATCGAGTGTGCAACGAAGACTGGAGGTAGCGTGACGGCCTCCCAGTGACCTGCGCCCGTCACCCTGATTCGTCACCTCTCGACGCTAATGACCCGTAAATGAAGTGACCAAGGATAATGAGGATTCCTGTGTCACTCCTTCGTCCAAGAAAATCCCAGGGGGGAGGGGGGACCAAGGCAATGATCGGAGTCACGCCCTTATCTGGACTTAATCCTTTTTTGGAAATTAGCCATGCATCATTATTAACGTTTTGCCTTCATTGACCTCCTAGGTTTACGTCGATCATTCCTAACTGGTCAAAAACAAAGACATGCATATAAGTAAAAAGTATTTATATGAAAAAGGGGAATAGAGATAAGTAAGCCATTCAATCCAAATCTTCCCGAAAACGATTATCTATAATTTACCATCTGCTCATAATCTTAATAACACACTGCTATCTATAAGACAGTGCTCAAACCCCCCACCTGTGGCGTATGAAACCCCACCCTTAAACTCTTTTCTAAAAAGTCGACCCACCCTCTCGGCCTTTTTTCCCTCGAAATTAGTAATTAAATCATTATTCCTGCTCGCCCCTCATTATTCTAACTTTTGCCCCGTGAAAACATCTCGGACCGCCCGAACGAGGAATAAAGACCGTCCAAACCCGTAATAAAATCGTAAATTCTCAATTAGTTTTCAGTGAGGTCTGGGGCGTCGAGGCGAAGGCGCGTCTTGTGGGAACGGCGGGGTGAGGTTGTTCGGGATAGCTTAAATAAATATGAAAATAATAAGGTTAAGAGAATATAGAATTACATATGGAATTTTATAACGATAATTTGATAAATGCATACTCATGCACGAGTTTCAGATCTAACGGAATTCAAAAATAATTATCAATATTACTGATTGTTGCACTGGGGATCTTCAAACAGGTATAACAGGTTAATTTGACTAACAGTGGCAATAATATTCACACAAATAACAGCAATAGCCAAAAAAAGTAATTAAGTAAAATCTGCCAATCTGGCCATCGATCTACTGCAGGTGAATTGCAAGACTTGCGTGGAGGACAATATAAAACGAAATATCTCATAATGACACTGCTTACTACACGCGATGTTAAAATATAAAAGTACACGTATGACTTTTTTGGCCACACACAAACGCGCATACATTCCCTTGTGTATACTTGTGATTAAGACAATTGCATGTTTCCTCCGTGTAAGTATTCAACTTTCTACAACGACGCATTGTATCCGAACCATTACCCGTTCCTTTATTCTAACATTGACTTTAAGAACTCTATCGTCCTCTATTTCCCGCATCCCTTAATATTTTACCAAAATAACCCTTCTAACATTTCTTAGCCGATTAATAACAATTAAATATGCTTAAATAACTACCCTCGTGACCTTAATGTCTCCATAACGATCTTATCTCCTGACCTTAATATGGGATCGGGATGCCTATTAAGCCCCCCCCCCCTCCTCCCCTTTTCCACCCCTCAGAGAGAATATATTTTGAAACAATATTTCACGAATGGATTATTAATGACACGCGGGCCATACTATTCAAAGACACGCGCGTGTGAAGAATTCCGAGATCTTAATAAAGCGAGGCTAGCTTTGGTCATTAGGCGAGGTAATTAGGGCACTGAGTGAACGCCGTAGCAGATAATTACGCCGCAAATTAATCCAGCACTCATCTTGGCACTGGTCCAGCCTACGAGAAGAATTCGGGCCACGCCGCGGAAAAGCAAAGCGGGTCGGGTATCTTTCTCTTTCTGTCTTTCGATCTGTCTTCCTCCCTCTCCCCTTCTCTCTCCCTCTACCCCCACATCTCTCTTTCTCACTCGCTCCGCCTCCCGGATGGATCACTCCCTCCCGTCCCTCGTCCATCTATCCGTCCCTCCGTTCGTCGGTTTACGGGAATGTACGACGACCGTTCTGTCCCGCGGTGAATTCCATCGCCTCAGACTCCTTCGGCCGAGCAGCCGCGTGCGATTCGCAGCCAATCAGAACCGGCTGCCGGTAGCTAGCCGACTTCTAATTGGTCTCCGGGAGGAGGAACTCATATACTCTATGGATTACGAATACTAAATTATAATTATCATCTCGAAGACTATCGGCGAAGACCTCGGGCGCTGCGAGCTTGTAAGCTGCTGCCAACACGATAGTTGTTTATTTGCGTCCTCACACACAAACACACTGCGAAGAAAGCTGATTACCAAGTCAGGGCGGCCGCATCACACATTTCCTTCCCACCAAAAGTGTCGGAGAAGCAGCAAGTACTTGAGCGTGTCGAGAGAGAGGAATTAGCCGATGAGAATGTCGGCGAAGGATGCAAGTGTGAAGAGAAAGGTATTTGGTACGAAAGGTATGTCACTGTCGGCTTCGCTTGTTCCCTACGCACAGCAACGAATACGAAATTTATATAAGCGGATAAAATAAACTGCGATAAAACTAAAATACTAGCCCTGATAATAATGAATAAAATAATAAACAAGACTGGTTTATAAAAGTATAGTATTCAAAATTCGTTGTTTCGAAACTGAAATGAATGGTTGAATAAAAACATTTTCTATGTATTAATTATAAATACTTTTATATTATGATCTAAAAGGTAAATGCACCAGACAAATAACTTTTTAAGCAAATTAAATATATAAAACCTAATCTATTATCCAAAATTTTTATAACACAATACAAAACTTTTCGGCAGACTTAGTCTCTCCTTCCTGTCTGTTTCTAGCACTAAAAGGCGAAACATAAACTACATTCGACAGTGCACAGGAAATACTCGACAGAAATACATTACGCTCAACGGCCCAATGGATCATACACTGTGTAACGCAACCCGCTTCTTAATATGGGCACCGGCGTTACTCAAGGGTCGTTGGACGCAGGTGGTTGATGTTATTTGTCGAGGGGAGCAGGTCGGCGGTTGGCAACACGCCTTGCAGTCGAGAGAAAAAGAAGAAAATGAAAAAGAAGGAGAGAACATCTTGACATGTCATCTAACAACTCCTCGACCTCAAAACGACATTTACTCCCCCCCCTTCCACCTCCTCCTCTCCCTCACTCTCCCCCAGCTAGGCAACCCTAGACGCCCGAAACCTGCTGACCAAACCAAAGTGTTCCATGTACTGCGCCCATATCAGCGCAAGAAGTTCAGAAGGATCACGGACGAGAGCCTTGTTGTTATCTTAACCACGGCTCGCTTATCTGACCCCCGCCTCACAGGTTATCTAAACTGCATTCGCTATCGTGAGCAGAGACCCCAGGTCGCCTGGACGAGGTGCTGACCCTCTCTCCTCCTCTTGATAAGTTTCTCGGCGCACACATAAACACGGACACACACAAACATATAAACACCTCAGCGCATATACACTCGACCTGGTAACTATTTGCCCCTCGAGTTGTATGCCAAAATCTCTCTTAATTATTGCATTTTCAAGGAGCAAACGGGGGAAAAACGTAACAAGAATTAAAGAAAAAAACGTTCTTGAAACTAGGGTGAAATATTTGGAACTTTTCCCGACCGTTACACATGTCGCACCACCCGAGGGCAGTGTTTCGAAACCCAGCGCTTCGTTTCCAGTCGCATAATCGAGTATTTTCAAGTTTACGACCACTGAAATGGCAGCAAAAATAATTCAGGCCGACATGCAAACACACACTCAAATAATAACAATGCAGAATACAAGCCAGAAAGTCCCCGAAATGCCGACGTATTTCAACAGCAGCATAGGAAGAAAAATAAGTTGCATGACAAAATATATAGAAATATTTTCATATTTCTTTCAATCTGTACTTGAAGCCTTCTTAGAAATGTCCTGACATTCAGTACCAATGAAGAAAATATACCCAGAAAACATATGAAAACTACGCTACTATGAATACAAGAACACGGACACACAGAAAGGCATGCGACATCTGCAACGTCCGAGAGATAGAAAAAAAAGAAAGAGAAAAAAAACTACCAGTCAACATTCTTTGACCTAACTCGGAGGGTCAAGATGCTTCGCTCCTACTGACCAGTCGTTGCTACTACTGACATGCCACTGCCAGCTCCGCAACAAACAAAGAAACCAAGCAAACCCCGAAAGCAGGTAGAAACACATACGGATATACGTGTCCATCCACAAGGCGTACTCAGCAGGTAGTGAAGCTATTAAAGCAATTAAGGGTATCGGAGGTTCAATACTGTGCTTACTACACCATAACAAAAGTTGCTGGGTGAGGCGATCGGGTTCCAAGTCAGTGCTGAGCGAGTAATCAGCAAGAGAAAAATAAATGAGAGAGAGAGAGAGAGAGAGAGAGAGAGAGAGAGAGAGAGAGAGAGGGAGAGGGAGAGGGAGAGGGAGAGGGAGAGGGAGAGGGAGAGAGAGAGAGAGAGAGAGAGAGAGAGAGAGAGAGAGAGAGAGAGAGAGAGAGAGAGAGAGAGAGAGAGAGAGAGAGAGACATAGCTTTCTTCTTACATGCATTGTCTTGGGTGATTTTATGCGCAAAACCCGTTGGTATAAATGTAAAAGTTTATACGACCGGGATAATAAAGTTATTGGCAGTGCGCTGACCGGAGTAAGCTGGATTATAAAATGGTCGTGCTTGTGTGTGTTCTTATGAATGTGCACGTATGTTCAGTGCGCACATGAACACAATCACACACACAAACGCTGGATATCAAGGCTACACTCGGTCCACCATGATGCAACAAGGATTTAGCAAAACCTGCAACGAAGACTAAGCATGGACACGGCGTTGGCAGGGATCCACGTCTTCTTGCTTAACACTTGAGAATGAATGAAGTGTGAGCCAACTTCCGCCTTGCACGCATATCCTCCGGTCGCTACGTTATATACACACACATATACATACAGACACATAGTCACACATACACAGCAAGAGAAAGAGAAAGAGAGAGAGAGAGAGAGAGAGAGAGAGAGAGAGAGAGAGAGAGAGAGAGAGAGAGAGAGAGAGAGAGAGAGAGAGAGAGAGAGAGACAGAGACAGAGAGAAAATGCACACACACACACACACGAAGACCTGTCACTCAAGGTCAACGCCAACCTACTTAAGACGCAATATTTCATCAGTGAACTAGGTCTCCCCGAGGCAGTACATCTCAATAACAAAAAGAAGCGAACATCTGAGACAATCACGATCTGCAACACGCAATCAACCCAAGCGAGGATGTTCAACAGCCATTGAACAATGCACACTCGCTGCGGCATCCGGGAAAGTCTCAGGAGAAGACTCGAGACGATAATGAGAACAAGAGCGACCCGATAATCCACAAGGCAAACGAGACCGGGCTTCACTGCCAATACTAATTGCAATAATGAAAATAATGAGACAATGTATGCCTAATGAACTAGCCAAAGCGCAAATCCACAAGAGAAATCTAATTATATATTGAAATATAAAAGGTATTCCATAAATAATCATGCCAAACCACCACCAACATCCCACGCCCACTTCCATTAACCCCCACACCCCCTGAATAATGATAATAATAAACAACGGGGGAATTAAGTATATAAAGAAAAATAAATCTAAGAATATACAAATTCCATGACATCCAAGAAAACACTCGGACGACGAAAAGAAAAGTCGTAATGTGAACTTCATGGCAGCACGCGTCCATGTGCGTGCGTGGACATCGGCGTGGGGTTCTTGCCTTCCTTGGCCAATTTCGGCGTCGATCAATCGCACGCTTCCCTTGCCCTACTCCGAGAAGCGTGTGCGTGCAAAGTCTTTGTGTGCGTGTGTGTGGGAGAGAGGGAGAGGGAGGGAGAGTGGGAAGGAAGGAAGTGCGAAGGAGAGGGAGAGGAATAAGGGAGTTAGACGAAGAAAGAGAGAGGGTGATGGTGTATCACCGTATGTGCGTATTTGAATGCACATGTCTGCTTATTCTTATCAGACTTGAACCTCATACTCGATGGTGATGTGTACGGGGGAAGACAGGCCTGTGAGGGAAGTGTATCTAAGAAGGAAACAAGACACAATGGACCGAGACGCAACCTTCCGGGCAACTATTTCTTACGAAGTGTTTGGTGCTGAGGACCCGCTCACAGATCCGTTACAAACAGACGCATCTTCTGCAATGGAGTGCAGACGAAAATCCATTGTCTCAGGGATGCTACAAGAATTAATACTTAGTAGAATTTAATGGTAACTGTTCATTTTAGACGAATTAAATGTAACAAGAATGCGTACAGCATACTGAATACGGAAGAGGAAGACCGAGAAATTTTGTTCTTATACACAAATCGGTATAAACATTTTGTCTAAATTCTTGAGACATCCACACACAGCACACAAACACCATAAATGATTACAAAAAATACAATTCAGAAAACTCCGGCCACGTCAAGCCGTCACAAGCCCGACACCTGCACAGAGGCGCGACGGACAGGGGGTCCTTTTTACCTCACGCCCCCAACACTGTCCTCCTCATCAGCAACCAAAAAGTTCGTTATTATCCATCCGTGGGCCTGGGA
>NC_091564.1:10168760-10201260 GCF_042767895.1 Penaeus vannamei | reverse complement strand
CCAACCTCCTACACGCCCTCGTCCCGCGAGTGCCGTCGTGTGGGGTGTCCTCTCGTCCTCCGCTCGGTCCCTCCTCCCACACCTCGGGGAAAGAGGGGCGCTGCAGTCGATATGGACCACACAGGAAGAAGGGATCGCATTTTAATTCCCCTGTTTATGCTATTACATGAAGCACGACTGATTTCTATTCAATTTGTACAAGACGAGTTATTTCCTCCTTCGCCGAAATCTCTCGCTTAGCCTACTGCTGTGTGACTATCTTCAGGATCAAGACTCTTTCTGACGGAGAGTGTATACCGATAGCTATTCTCTGAGGTTCAGAGGTCCCCCCCCCCCCACGGCCCTCTTCTGGGCATATCAACCCCCTCCTCTTGCCCCTCCCTCCGCCTTCCCTTCGCCTACTACATCATATCCTGACCCGGGGCCACAACCGGCTCAGGCTCCGCCCCTCCGAGCCCCTGCAAACCCCTCCCCTCCCCCCCAGCGCCACTATAACAGGAATGTGTGTTGCAACATGGCCAGTCGTGGGCCGTGTGATGCAAGCCGTTAGTGAATGGTAAGCTGGAATGCGTCGCCGCCATGAAGTCGACCAAATCACCCATTAGTTGTTCAAGCACGTGAACGTTTCACACCAACGATGGTGCGACTTGATACCTGGCACGGCACGCGGGTAGCTAGTGATAGCCATCCTGCACCTGGATAACGATAGCATGACGTCCGAAGAATAAACACTGTCACTACCTCAATGGTGACAGTGTTACTACACCTATTTCGCAAACAGTGCCGATAAGAGCGAAACCTTCCTTACATGAAAATGATGAGCAGAAAAGAATGACCAAACGAATACCATCCATATGCCGACCAGACACACACATACAAATATATACATTCGAATCCAGCTTCACATCGCGACGACCTAAACCTCGCATGACCTACCAGTGAAAGTAACTCCGGCTCTCGTAATGTTCTCCTGGCTGAGAACTGCCTCTTCGCCCTCGCCCTCAGACAGCCTGACCCAACTCCTGTGACCTCCAGGTGCACGCGAACCTCTGGATGACCTTTTCTCTGACACAGGTGCGCTGCAGAGGCGCACCCGTGCGTTCATATAATGCACTGGGTGTCTGCGAGCCGCGCTGAAAGCTCATCAAATGGGCTTACGTTCAGGTGACTTGCAGATAAGATGTACATGAGAAAAAAAGTTAAAATGCCGACCCGACTAGTGCGCGGCGGAGGCACACGTCACATGTCGGTGATCGATGCCCGCCCTGAACTTGAGCAACATTCGACATGCTTTTGCCATTAGCCAAGTGTACACATCATGCAGCATCTAAACACACAGGCGGCGTCTGGATGGTGTGTACCCAGCAGGCTGTGTATAGGGCGGTCACCAGAGGCACCACTAGACCTTGACGGGCTGCCAACGCTCGCCACTCATTCTCGCGCATTCCATTCACACTCCAGTCGTCTGAGGCGAGCGCGTCTTCGAGGCTGTCCTGTTGCTTCAGAGGAAGCAACAGCACAGGGCTGCTGGCGCTATCAACCATTTACGAGACGATTCGGTGCGGCGAATACAGAAACATAAAATTCATGTCTGGAAACCACTTCCCATTTTGAATTCTGTGAATGAGAGGTTGCACGTGTTCTGCTAAACATGGGTTAATCCAGGAATGTTCCAGTGATTCCCCAAGGCCGAAGGCCAGGATGTTTGGGGCACCACGAAGTACACACAACTTAAATTATGCCAACGCAATGGCGATATCCCTCTTCCCGAATTTATGTTAACTGCAATAAAGAATCGCTTGCCAGTTAAAAAGGAAAAGGCTGTCATTGCCTCATTGGCGGGGAAATGTATATAACCAACATCGTCCTTAAATTCCTATTGTCAAGAGTCCCGCACGAGCGATTGCGCCATAAAAGAGGGATCCTCGAAGAATCTTAAGGAAGTCCTGAGGCTCTCGAAGTTCCAGGAAGAAACTTTCCTCCTCTGGCTCTCCGCCCCTCGCAGACGTTGCAAAGGCCTCCCTCCTAAAAGGCTAAACACGCAAAATACACTTACATAAGACTCGCTCCGTGGCACTTAAAGCAACACCTGAGGAATTAACCAAGAGAAATATTGGCACACTAACCACAGGGTACAGAGACCAATGCAGGATCTCCAAGGGAACGCCTTAATTGTGATATGTTGCAACAAAACAACCTCGTCGCTTTCGCAGAAACGGCGTCAAACATCTTGTGCGGGAAACTACTTGTAATTTTCAAATATACACAAATGTGAGGGTAAAGACAGACCAGTTACAGGATGAGGGGACAGAATGAAGTGAAAGATAGAGGGGGGGTTAAGGGAGATGGGAATGATATATATATATATATATATATATATATATATATATATATATATATAGAGAGAGAGAGAGAGAGAGAGAGAGAGAGAGAGAGAGAGAGAGGGGTGGAGAGGGGGGGATAGAGGGAAAGGGAGCGGGATGGATGGATGGATGGATGGATGGATGAAGGGATGGCTGGATGGATGGATGGATGGATGGATGGATGGATGGCTGCCTGGCTGGCTGGATGGAAGGAAAGAGTGACAGTGAGAATGAAAATGAGAATGAGAATGAGAATGAGAGTGAGTGAGTGAGTGAGTGAGTGAGTGAGTGAGTGAGAGAGAGAGAGAGAGAGAGAGAGAGAGAGAGAGAGAGAGAGAGAGAGAGAGAGAGAGAGAGAGAGAGAGAGAGAGAGAGAGAGAGAGAGAGAGAGAGAGAGAACATTTACAAATAAAAAGAATCCGAGAAATAAAAATACCAATTCCCTCGGCATCTGTCCTTACATAATCTCAAAAACAAGGATATCTCGACCAAAACACCGATCTCACGTTACACCGCATCCTATCCTCCCCCGAGCCCTCGTGTCGGATGAAGGGCCGTAGGATGAAGGAAGGAAGACTTAGGATGAAAGTTAGGGGTGAAGGGCAGATGACAGAGGTTAGGGTGGGCGGCCAGGAAGCACATGTCGCGCTTCAGGAACAAGGGGATTATTGCCGTCCCAGCACAGGTGTTACGCTTCGACAGGTGTTCCGGTGATATTAATCTACATAACGCAAAGATAGAAACGGAAGGGCGTTGCAGACGGAAGAGAAGAAAGGGAAGAAGTAAAAAAAAAAAAAAAAAAAAAAAAAAAAAAAATGGGAAGAAAAGGGAAAAAAACAGAAGAAAAAAGGAAAAAAGAGACGAAAACGTAAAGAAAATTAAAAAGAAAATGAAAAAGAACGAAAATTAGAAAATAAAAGAAAGAAAAGAAAAGAAAAGAAAAAAGGAGGAATAGGTGAAGGGCCTTTGGGAAATGGCATTACAACATCCCCTTCAGAAATCCTGCTGTTTACACGCGGCGATGGTAACTAAGCAAGACATGTATTATCCGGGAGGGTTAACGGGCGGTGACCCAGAGAAGCCCCGGCGAGGTCAGGCCAAGCGGGACGGATGGCATTCGAGGATCCTATTACCATTAACATTTCGAATAGAACAAAGTCTGAATAGAGTAAACACGTAATAATACTAATGGCACTAATAGGAAGGACGCCAGTAATGATTATGCTGATAACAAAAATCGTTGACAATGACGCTGGCACTGATAACACTACGAATAACAGTAATAACGAAATTAATAACAACAATCTGTGTTCTACCTGCCACCTAACATGAAATCCATCTTTTCTAGACCTAACAATCCAATGTCATCATAAAACACACATGCACACACATACACACACACACACACACGCACGCACACACAAAATCAGATTTGCTACAATCCTCTCTAAGCTCCACGGAACGAAACTTTCCCAAGAAGAAAAAAAGGAAGAACTGAAAGAAGAATAAGCGGACTGATAATGATAACAAGAGACGAGACGAGAAAGAGAAGGAAGGTTGTGCCAAGTGTGTGGAGGTAAACATGTTCGGGGGAAGTAGTAAGCAGTGACCTATGGGTGAGGTCAGGGGTGAGTGAGTCATGTCTGAAGAAGGCAGCTGGTAACCCCCTTCCTATCTTCCTCTCGCGTTACCCAATCTACCGAGTCAGGACTGGCAGATAGAAAGGCAGACTCAGAACCAGAGATAGAGAAATACAGGAGAGGTATGGAGGGAGAGAGAAAAAATAGATAGGTAGATAGATAGATAGAGGGAGAGGGAGGGAGGGAGGGAGGGAAAGGGAGAAGGAGAGAGAGAGAGAGAGAGAATCTTTCAATTTCATTGATAAAAAAATCGACAAGTTAAACCAAAACACAGAGTTTCGCACGAGTAAAAAACAACAAATAATCGCGATAGCCTTCGACTAATGAAATCTAATTACACATTTTTGATATATTAGCGCCATCTCCCTCCTTCGGCCCACTGACATTAAATCTAATGATAGAGCAATTACTCTCCGCTCACGTTCGGGGATGATAAACTTTATGGCTCCTCGGCTTAAGGTGTGAACTCCCCCGCCTCGGCCTCGGAGGAGTGATGTGTGTGTGTGTGTGTGTGTGTGTGTGTGTGTGTGTGTGTGTGTGTGTGTGTGTGTGTGTATGTATGTGTGTGTGTGTGTGTGTGTGTGTGTGTGTGTGTGTGTGTGTGTGTGTGTGTGTGTGTGTGTAGCGTGCGTGTGTAGCGTGTGTGTGTGTAGCGTGTGTGTGTGTAGTGTGTGTGTGTGTGTAGTGTGTGTGTATAGTGTGTGTGTATTGTGTGTATGTGTAGTGTGTATGTGTAGTGTGTATGTGTAGTGTGTAGTGTGTATGTGTATGTGTATGTGTGTGTGTGTGTGTTTTCGCGTGCTTGCGTTCGTAAGCTAAGGTGTAATTGCATGCAGAGACTATATATAGCAAAATTCTGTAACAAGGACGGGGAAGGGTTCAAATAACGTGTACGTAGCATGGAGAGTACCAAGTGTGATCCGTGTATGTATGTAGTATTTGTCTGGCGGGGGGAGGGGGGGGGGCGTTTACACTTACGTTCCCACCTCCGCCTGGATGAGCTGCGGGCGACGCCATGATTACACAGTCCAGCGTATTCCCGGAGCCGCACGTCAAAGGGCCGCGAGCCGCCTTCTTCCTCGGCGAAATACGTCGATCGCGAGAAAGTTCTTGCGGAAATTTATCCCAAGACCCCTCCCCCACCTCCATCACCCCCTCCTCCCTATATCATCCATAACCTCCCTTCCCCCCTCTCCCCTCCCCCTCCCATGCACGAGTGAAAGTGGCCGATCATACCCGCATGTTTGTCCTAATTACCCCGCACTATAATCAGATGCCCAATCGATGCTCTCTCGTGGGAGTCGGCTTCGTTTTAACGTCCAGGTGCAAATCCGCGCCGGCATGGACATCTTAGACGACGGCGATGGTGATGTTAAGGCGGCAAGTTGTATCGCCGAGACGTGGGCGGGATCACGGAATCCATACTAATGGCTTTTAGCACTCCATCCTTACCGGGATTGATTTATGGATACAGCTCAATGTCCTCTTGGAAAGCACAGCACTGCTCCTGATAAAACTTATTATTCTGCCAATTGTCCTGACTGACGTTCAAAAGCGTGCCAGATTAGTCATTTCAGCATCCCACTTCATCTAACAGAAGCCTCTCTCAAACGTGCAGCCAATGCGCTGTTTCCCGCACACCCTTTCCGCGTTACCGCAGTATCCTCCGGCAGAAGGTCCCGCCCGAATTCGTAACGCGGCCTCGGAATGACCACCGATTCTCGCACCGGGAGACGGCGTCCCTAGAGTGGCGTAGTCCGTAACTGGCCACGCAGGGCGTTGGATGGTCTCCCGAAAAAATATGGAGCAGCTGGGAGGCTAGCACATAATTCAGTACACTATTATTCAGATGCTCAGCTTCATCAAGAAGCTATTCATTAAAAATTCTTAAAAATATATCTGGCAGACAAGAAAAATACAACATGCAACCATATAAACATGTTCTGCTTGAGATCTATGTAAGGATAAGCCAGCTTGCCCTGTTGCACTCCTCGACCAGAGCTTGGGCTCAAAGATTTATAACAAAATGTATACTCGAGAACATATAATTCAAGGGACAAGAGCCTTGCAAGTCGGCTTTTCTCTATCTCTGAAACGATCAAGCGAGAGACCCTCTCGCTCCTCCCCGTCAGTAGCAATAGATCTCGTTTGTGGCGGCAGAACCCTTGTCATTACAGCGGACCCAAGGCAGTTCACAGCGACGTAACGCCATACCCTCCAGGCCCTCCCCCAAACCCCCTCCTCCCTCCACGACGGGGCTGACGCGCGTGTGTGGGGCCTCACACAGAGGGAGGGACGCGGCCAAGGTCGCTGAAGGAATTCAGGTGTGGCCCTCCATTCCTCCCTCCACCCTCCCCCCCTACGCCTCCGGTCTACGAAGCTGCGTGTCCTGCGTCCGGTGGTGACCAGCGCCCGCGGGTTCCTCAAACCCGACGCCCATACGCCGGGATGGGCGTCCGTGTTCACACAGGCGCGGGTGAGGTAAGCATCAGCGGGTATGACTGACATCATACCTGCCTCATCATCATCCGCGTAAAAACAATAAGCCGCGGAGGCGAAGCCACGGCAGGACCGGTGAGGATGACACAGGTGTCGTGGCTCGGGCGACGGAGCCAAGGCTGACGCTGGAATTCTCACCCCGGAGAACAGCCAAAAAAGAAAAGGGGAAATGATCAGGGTACTAATACGGAAAAGGCATTAAAGAGCAAATCAAACAAGAAACTGTAAAGATTTTACAACAGAAGGAAAAAAAGTCGAAAATGTAAAAGAACTCGACTGGCTAACCTTTAGACATCTTCGCCAAGTGAATGTGAAACTCCAGGTGCATAAACGACACCCGCTTACTCTACAGGGGCTGTTGGTACTGGCGTTGTCAATGACTACAACGTAAACAGCTGTGTGTTAGTACTGAAGGCCGAGTGTGCCCTTGGGTGAGTCCCTATTAGGCCTGACCTGGGCTACTACCTCATGAATAATGCCTCATTCCTCTTCATCCTCCTGCACTCATTCACTCCCCTTACACATTCTCACCCTCACAATAGAGTTTAGGCGGTCCCTGTCCCATGCTTCAGACGCTCTCATTATTCCCTCATCCTCACACCCTTTTCTCTCCTCAAAACAAGAACAGACTCATGCTTTAATCTAGTGTGTCGGCATCGATCTCATGCAGGTTATCAGCGGTATCACTGATTCGGCAGCATAATAAATTTTGATAAGAGAGCCGTTATGTTCCCTCAATACTTCCTGTCACACTTGAGCGATTATGTGCTTTCATGGCGCGATAATCAAACACTATGAGCAACGATCACAAACAACACCGACAGCGTCATTCCGGCCTTTGGAGGTAGACGTTTTCGCGCGCTCTCTCTCTCGCTGTCTTTTTGCTTCCTCTCGCTGTGTTTATCTGTCGCTCTCTGTGTCTGTCTGTCTGTCTGTCTGTCCGTCTGTCTCTCTCTCTCTCTCTCTCACCCCTTTCTCTCTTTCACACACACACACACTCACCCACACACGCATCTACACTTATAAGAAATACACACATGAATATATGTAAGTACTTAAGATCTATCAAGACACAGATAAACCATACAGATACGCACCGATAAAGAAAGATAACCCACCCTCTTTCTCTCTCCGTCCCTTGTACCCAACACAGGCCATAACATTGGTTCCGGCTGTAACGACCGCGGCGTAACACAGGCGTCGTCCTTGAGTCACCCAGAGCTACAAAAAATTACGACAAAAAAGAAGCAAATCTAAAAAACAAAGGAATGCAGACGGGTAGCCGCGGCATCCGACTACTGAATATTATCCCAACGAGAGATGATGTTCCTCGCCCAGCTTGGAAGAGAGATTCGGCCTCCGCCGGAATCTGTCTCAAAGGCCACGTTGTGTATCTCATTATGGCTCCTCTCATCGTTTATTCTTATATCTCCATATCTATCTGTCGATTTATACTTATATTTATTTCTATCACTGTCATTTCCAACACTGCTGCTATTAGTTTTTGCTGTAATTACAATCTGTTTTATTGCAATTGTTGCATACATTACCATAAGTCATATTTATGTGATAATTATAACTGCCATTGTATCTTCCATGCAAACACGAAGACTAAATTCAGCGTCCTTTATTACGCTTGCTTTCCGCGTAGTTCGCATTTTTGAAGCAAACCACCCACGCGCCTTTTCTATGGAACCAGAACGCATTTCTCCAGAAAATGGAGTGCCAGGTAATTTTAGAGATGCAACGACGCATTTGTAAGATATTGAAATCTCATATACAATTTTTCTTTATTACTCTGTATGTTTACAGATAGTGTGCTACCCCTAAGCAACTCGGCCTCCAACGAAACGAGAAGAGCGATCGGCCTTGGTCATCCTCGACCGTCGATCAACTCTTGGTGGAGCTGTCACTCACAAAACCCGCGGCGTCCATCACGCGTCCTTCCCGAGCCGGAGCCAAAATGCTCTAGAAACAACGCTTTGAGACGCAGGCATATCTTTTATTTTTCATGTGTCTTCACATTTCTATTTGTTTATATCTATCAATTTCATTTGTGGGAGTCAGAGTTTGTCCATATTTTTTTTTCTCTCGGCCTCAATACCCAATACATTGAAGATAAAGATTAATTAGAATTTCAACGAGCATATCCCATTATCAAGTCATCAGAAACTAATCCCAAGACTCAGAGCGGGTCACCTTCAAAATAAAAATAAAAATCCTTCACGGTCGCACGACTCTACCTGTCCGTCTCTGTCTGTCTGCCTGAGTGTTCGTTTGTCTGTCTGTTCGTCTGTCTGCTCTCTTTCTACTCACCTCTGCTTCGAAACTATAAACCTGCAACTTATTACCCCTAACCCTTCCCCTTAAACCGCCATACGTATTCGTAAACCCAGAGTTTCTCCACTTAAGTGCCTCACAGGAACCTCAGGGTGATTCTCAAACACGCCGACGCTTTGCCTCACGGTCGTCCCCGGGGGTTGAAAAGCTACTGTTGCGCTGCACTCGCGACTTTTCCAGTGCAGAACGGAAACGCATAAACACTCGTGTGCATTAAACTAAACAAAGAGATGGTTACACACGCGATAATGATCTCGCGGGTACGCACATAAACTGGATAGCTTGATAGATACATCAATTTTCCATTGTTTTTTTTCTCTTTTTTTACCTATTCTTACACAATCCATTCCTACTTCGAAACACATTCCCGATTAAGGACGCGAAGAGAAGATCCGACATGACCCCAAAAAGGGCGCCTGCATGCCATCAGTTCCCTCGCCTCCTCCAAACTGTTTCTCGGTGTCAATTCAAACCAGTTCTGACTTTTTTGCTTTGCAGCGTAATTGTAACTGTTCGTCATGGCAAGGAGAGGCATTTTCCACCAGAACCTTCCGGAGTGAATGTAAAAATGATAACAGAAAATTATACACTGAACATAAATCTAAAGAAAATGACAAAGCATATCATAAACGGGTAAACATGAATATATAAACACAATCACATACATAATTACATACAGACAGACAGACACACACACACACACATGGCAGCAAGCATAAACATTAATACTTGTCTCATTAACCTGAGAATAGCATGTATTTCCACACATTACCTCATTTCCAACTTCCTCAAACCATCATGAAAAAAACAGGTGCACGATGAATGCCACGACGTACCTGCGAGGAGAAAATAAAACCATAAATTAATAAAATAAAATCAACTAATTACGCACGAAAGAAAAATATATTCATTACTTAATATTTTTGGTATTAAGAGGAGTAAATGTTATCTAAAAATAATTAGTCAAATACAAAACAAAAAAGGAACAGAATAAAAAAAATCAATACTGAAATCAAAAAATCAAAATTACATTGAAGAGACAAAACAATAATTCAGTCAATAAAAAAAAACGAAACAGACAGACCAGTAAAATAACAAGGACATAAATTCAGTAATAATAATAACTACAAATCACAGGCCCGACTCCCTTGCCCACACCTGTCGACGGCAGCGAAGCACCCTTTATGCACACGGCCGGACGTAAAAGCAGGAAATGGCCCCATAGCGCCGGAAGTGGGGCTCACATGGGGCGCTCTTGCCCGCCCTCCCCCTCCCCGTCACCCGGCGGCACCCCCTCTAGACGGGAAGTTCGAGGGCGAGAGAACTAGGGTGATGTGTGATGGGGGAGAGGGAGGGCGAGGAAGGAAAAGTGACAAAGAGAAAAATGAATAACAGGCTTCGTTTACTGCAGACTAAAGACCGGTACTGAATCAGAAACGCATATGAAAGTTAATGTTACTAACAAGTACAGTTGGATGCGAGCAGAAGTATTCGAAGCTTTCATGAGGCCGCTTTGTGCAATGTGTACTTATGTATACACACGTGTATATGCTAACTATTTGTCTATATGTGTACACACGCGAGCATATGTACATGAGTGTGTGTGTATATATGTGTGGACATATGTGTGTGAGTATGTGCGTTTGTGCGTGTGTGCATGTGTGTGTGTGTGTGTGTGTGTGTGTGTGTGTGTGTGTGTGTGTGTGTGTGTGTGTGTGTGTGTGTGTGTGTGTGTGTGTGTGTGTGTGTGTGTGTGTGTGTAAGTGCGCGTGTGCGTACATACAAATGTGTATGAATGGGAGTGCATGCCTTCGCACGTGTGTGTGTGTGGTGGGTACACTGACGTCGGTGTCAGGTTACCCGGACAGCTCGACCGCCTACGCACATCCACACGCAACCCACAACACCTGTTAATCCGTCCTTTCCTTCACCACAACACATCGCCAGCTACGCTTGTATAGGACTCTGCGGTGACTCATAATCATAATACTAATCTGGGCGTACAACGTATAGCTAAGGAAAGGGGATAGGGTGGGGGTGGGGGAGGCAGATCAAGAATGAAAGGGTAAGAGGGAGAGGAAGAGAGAGAAAGAGGGGCAGATTGATAGGAGAGTAGCGAAGGGAAAAGAAAACACCGAATATGAGAGAAAAAAAACAGAGGAAAACAAAACTATGGAAGACAAAAGGATATAATAAAATACAGAATGCATAAAACAAACACAACGGACAACAGTAATAATAATAATAATAACGACGAGCATAATGACACCAAAAGCAAAGGCAACAACAACAACAACAACAACAACAATAATAATAATAATAATAATAATAATGATAAAATATCCCTGCACCATCGCCACCGAAGTTCAACCACCCTCGCCGTGCAGTAGCGATGGCATAGCGGTAAGGCCCGGGCGGTGAGCGACGTGGTGCCCCGCCCAGCGACACGATGGCGTCTTGCGTATACTTCTATTGCCATTATACTTTTCTCTACGACCGACCTGCCTGTTCGTTAATTTTGGCGTCGATATCAGAATCGACTGTTTCTACTTTATTCCCACAGACATCAGGGTTATTAACCTTCTTTCCCCAACCTTCGTGACACCAATGTACGTTTAATTTCGTTTTGAGTGCCATTTACTGATGATATACTGTGTGCAGGCAGGGGCATTCTCTAGAGGTGAGGCAAATCAGTGTCTCTGCAAGGATATCAAATCAAAAAAGCAAGCAAAGGAAAGAAAACGCCCTTTACAAAACATAAATTCCGTTTTGCTGAATGAATGAACTTGTTTTTTTGCACAGAGATTGCCGCTAAATAACAAGAAGAAAAAGCACTTCAAATAACTTCGTTAGCAGCTCTAACCAAGAACAAGTAAAAAAGAGAAAAGAAAAGAAATAAGAAAAAAACATATACAATGGAAAAGATTAATGATCCCAAAATATCGACGCCAACGCCTCGGCTACCTGACCTCTCCAAGTCTAGATTGCTAACAGTCCAACCTCACAGGGTCGGTGTCAGGATACATTATCGTCTAAGGATCTCCCTCCGCTATCGCCCTCCCTCTCGCTTCTCCCTCTTCACCCCTATCAGCACCTCACTTGCCCCTCCCTCTCCACCCTCCCTCGAAACTCCTCTTACCCAAACGACGAAACAGGAAAATATCTGGCTTCACGGGCGAGATGAACCCCCAAAAGCACATGAAAAATATGCACAGACACGCGCCTACAAACACAAAGAAACACAGAAAAACAACCGTTGCGTCCTTTCGGGATGAGGGTTAATAATTCCCTTAGCGTCAAAAGATGAGCGCATAAAAGCCTCCATTTTGAGGGCTAACGGTAAGGTTCCCGTTCCCTCATATACCTATAAATAATAGTAAAAAAAATATTCCATCTCCCAGTGAGGTCGTTAATACCTATAACACGGACGTAAAATCCTGTACCGAATACCTATGTTTTGAGGGCCCGAGTGACGTCACAAGGAGGAGCTAGAGATACCTATGGGTCAGATGAAGGAAAGGAGGAAGAGAGGGAAGGTGGGAGGGAGAGGGAGAGGAAGGGGAGGGGGAGAGAGAGAGACAAATAGACAGACAGATAGAGAGAGAGGGAGAGAGGGAGAGGGAGAGAAATAGATGGATAGAGAGAGAGAAAGAAGGGGAGAGGGTGAGTGAGAGGGAAAGGGAGAGGGAGAGTGAGAGGGAAAGGGAGAGCGAAAGGGAGAGAGAGAGAAAGAGAGAGAGAAAGAAAGAGAGAGAGAGAGAGAGAGAGAGAGAGAGAGAGAGAGAGAGAGAGAGAGAGAGAGAGAGAGAGTTAGAAAGAGAAATAGAGAGAGAGAGAGAGAAAGAGAGAGAAAGAAAGAAAGAGAAAGAGAGAGAGAGAGAGAGAGAGAGAGAGAGAGAGAGAGAGAGAGAGAGAGAGAGAGAGAGAGAGAGAGAGAGAGAGAGAGAGAGAGAGAGAGAGAGAATAAGAGAGAGAGAGAGATCCAACAGTAGGAAAAGTAAAAACATAAAAGAACCCCCCATGAAAATAATAGCAGAGGGTCAGAAGGTGGGCCGACGAAATACAGTGTTTGAAGCCGGCCATCCAGGGTGGGCGGGTGGGCGGGTCAGCTCGACCCACCTTCCTCTCCCGTATAAGGAGATTTCACCAAAAATCCCATATCCCTTTCTTCCTTTTTTCTAACAATTTAAATCTAAGACCTCTCCTATTTTTATCCGAGGATATCCTTCCCATCCCGTAATCTACCCAGGTTTTATTACGAGATGGGAAATAATATCCCAACTGGAGTGTAGCCTTTAATAAGAAAAAGAGAACTGACGTTTATGCGGCTACAAATATTGCATCTTACAAATTTCAGCTCATCTGTCAGACAAAGGTATTACTTAATTCGTTCCGAAATACACACTTCATACAACCCAAAATATATCTGGATATAAACTTTACATAATACAATTAAAAGTATATGAACCTTGGAAAAAAATCTAACACCAAACCGTAAAAATGTAAGCACGTTCAGCGGATAGTTACCCCGCCAAGGTGAACGGGCTTGTGTTGTTACTACAATAATCTAATGACACCATGTTAGGAAGGCCGAAGCAAAAGACTTGATCTCTCTAATATCAATCAGAAAAAAAAACTTTTGTCTTGGCGGCAGAATACACTGAATACGAGTGCGAATGAAAATTTAATAATGCATGATACGTAACTACCATGTTGCATCATCAACACGCAGTTTAGGTGAAGATGTTAACTCATAAGTGTCATTTATCTCTCTTTCATTCAAGAATGTATTTTTGAAACGTAAATTTTGACTTCATTTTCATTCATATCGTTTCATACACTTGTCGCACTGAACTGACTGCAAGCCAACAAGGTAATATATCGTTCCAAGCTAATGCGCATCCTTTTTCTTTTGGGTAAAGGTAATTAAACGGTGTTATCCATTCGAAACATGAAAAATAAGATACTATATACCAATTCATTTATCACTATTTTTCACAATGCATCTATGTATTATAAATAAACATACAGTACATATAAATCTCTCTATACACATACGCTCTGTATATAGAAATCTCTGAACATTTATCTCTCACCGGCGACACACACACCCATAAATATATATACTGAAGTGCATGTCTGCACCCACCTCCACAGCATGGTTTCCCCATCTAGTTAAGACGTAAGTTACGCACTGACATCAACCTACCTGGCCGCAGCGTAAACTAGGCCATAGCCTCCCTTATCCCGTGGCCGCGTAACCAGAATTTACGGCGAGGGAGCGGCGCGACGCAGGGGTTAGAGTGGAAGGCTACATTTTCCACTTGACTCTCGAGGAGGGAAAGTCTTGGTCACTTGATGAAGCCAATTATAAAGGGTAGAGGGCCGCTGCATTTAGATTGATGTCTCGATATGGCGGGCTGCATAAATTAAGCAAATTTCGGAAATTTCTCTTGTGGGCGTAATTCCATTCCTTTCACTCTCCCTCTCCTTCGTTGGACATCAAAAGACACAGTAATAATTTTAAGGCATGTATACAGGGCGTGTATTTATATGTGTAATCAAAAAATGAAAATAAAGCAACAGAAAACACAAATATTGATAAAAAAGAGTGCACACCCAATATTTCCCAAATCAATATTGCTGCACTGACTTTGACTCCAACTTTGTATAAAGGAAAGAAAGTATGAAAAAGGAAGAGAAAGAGAGAGAAAAAACTACGAGAATTCATAATCGACGGAGGATTTCCAAAGGACTTCCAAGAACGGAGGAAGCGAGAGGAGGTCGCGGCGCCCCTCAGGAATGCTCACAAGGGCGGCGCCGAAGGGTTGACGGATGCGACGTCTGCATTTTGGGTCATGTTTAAGAATTTTCAGAATGTAGGCAGAAACATGCCCCTCCTTCCTCCCCCCCTTTCTTTTACCCCCTCCCCCTTCTCCCACTCCCTTTCCTTCCCTCTTTTCTCTTCCCTTAATCCAACTTTACTCCCTTCCTTTCTTCTCCCTTTCTCTACACTCTTCCCTTCCCTTCTCTATTTTGTCCTATATCCCTTCCTTCTTCCTCTCTTTATCTCCCTTGCCCCATTCCTTTCTCTTCTACCTCATTCTTTTCTATCCCTCCCCAACCCTTCTTTTCTCCCTTCCTTCCCTTCTTCCCCGTTCCTTATCTCCGCCCCTCCTCCTTCCTTCTTACCTTCCCCGTTTCTCATCCATTCCTACCCCCCCCCCCCACTATCCCATCCCTTCTTTTCCTACCTCCCTCCCTCCTACCCTATTCCCCTTACTTATCCCTCCCTTCCCCTGCCCTCTACCCCCTGCTAACCCCTGCTAAACACATGAGTGAGCGGGCATAGGGCGTGCGAGGACGGGACTCCAGGCATAACTTACGAGGCCGTGGTATGGGGAAGAAGGGGAGGAAAACGATTGAGATTTCACGTCTAAATACCGGGCTGAGAACGAGGCCAGAGCGAAGATTATAATCAAAGAAGAATGATTATTATAATACGACACGGCAATAACAATAACTAAATGATAATACAAAAATGTAAAAACGCACATTATGTTTTGGGTTTGACTAGGTAAATGCCAACAATTGTAAAACCTTTTTTAAATGCGTGTCGCAAAATGTAAATTGTTCATATAATAGCTTATGATGCATTGAAACCCCACGTGTACCTTTAGATCAGATCTTTCAATCTGTGATTGGGATAAATGTCATTTTCACGGCTATTAAAAATCCAATAAGGTTATAGAATAGAAACCATTAAAAACGACCACTAAATCCTCTTTTCGAAAAGACATTCCTTAGAAAAATAAACAAGCACAACATCTCTCGACAACTGACTCTTTAATACTGCATTCGGCGCACAATGAAGGCTCAAGGCGATCAATCACACCCTCGACTCGTGGCAGACACACACAAAAAAGGAGGAGAGAGGCGGGGGTATAAAGAAGAAGAAGAAGAAGAAAGACATGGGAGGATTCGAAGAAGGGTCTCGAACCTCCAAGAAGCAACGACAAGACCCGACAGCCAACGACTTTTGCCTTGACCGGCAGACGGCAAGTGTTGGGGTCCCTTCACTGACCCCGTCTACTCGATCCTCGCTAGAAAGGGGGGGGGGATATGTCGGGGCGCGAGGAAATGGAAGAGAAATGGGAAGAAGGGCTGTAGGGGAAGAGGAGGAGTATGTAACAGACTGTAGCTGTGGCCCCGAATATTGCCAATGTGTTTTTTCCCCGATCGCTGCATCTGCATCCCAAATCAGCTGGTTTTGTATATCTAAACACAGCATTTTAATACGAGTATGCAGAATAAGCACTGTTGAGCAATAAATGACGAAAATAATCTTATCACCTATATTTTCTTTATTCCTTTCGCCTTATCGAACCAATAAACAACGGAAAGTGGCAAATTTCAACTTTTAGCAGTAACGAGCTCCCGGAACTTCGTTTAGGCTTAGACTGCAGTTTCGTAAGATAACGTGATATAAAATGATGCCACATTAAGAAAGATAGAAAGAAAGAAAAAAAATCTTGAAGATCGGTGTAAAACTAGATTTTTCGTGTTCCCGCCTGAGGAGGAATCTAGACCAAATTGAAACGTCACGGAAAACGTTTCCAATTTCGCTTTGTCATCGTTTTATAACAGGGATGCCCTACTACTTGGGTCATCTTGTGCCACGAGTCAACAACCTTGTTTCAGCTTGGCGTGGTTTCTACTCGCGGCTCTCGGTGCAGGCGCATCACGTGACCTATTCCGAGTCCGTTCACCGCGATTGACCTCACACCTGCCTGTAGCACACGTGGCAAGTCTAGCACGCCATTACACACCTGGTTCGTGCATCTTCCATTGTTTTTCTGTGTCTCCCTTCACCCGTTACGGATTCCATAACTGTTACGTCGGACCTCACCTCCCCACACACCTGTCGCGCCGCATCTCACCTGCTGCAGCTGTCGTGGCCATCTCATTTGTGCTACCAAGATTGGTGAACTAATATTACTCTTTTATCGGTGTATGTGAGAAGTCAAACATTACTGTGATGATAAAATGACAAAAAAACTTGTGGGAACAAAATGTGTTTAGCGAAAGGTGTCCCATCTTTTAATATTTTTTTTTCTACCATTGTATGTCATATAAGCCGTTAAACAGCAGAGATATGGAAACAAATACTTGACTCTACTAAGGTGTACAGAAAAAAAACACATAATCAAAAGTACACATAGACTCACGCACGCACAAGCTGACAGGCGGCCACGCACAAAATGCATTTCCACCGTAAATCAATGTACCCTTTAAATACCTTTTCCACCGCAGGGGATGAATAATCTTGAGGGAACTCGGCTTTCACTTTTCTCAACGATTAATAAAGTAAGCTATAGGAGTCCTATGAGGAGATGGAACTCCCAGGGTTGTAGGCACATTTGGAGAAGTGGAAGAGGCGGAGGAAGAGAAGGAAAAGAAAGAGACAGAGGAAAAGGAGGAGGATGGTGAGTAATGATGATTATTATGGTGATGGTTCTACAACTACTATTACAACTAGTGGTTGTTGTTGTAATAGTAATAATAAAAATATATCAAAACAAAAGAAAAAGAAAAGAAAATAATGAGGGTGAGGGGTGGGTTATAATACACATAAGAATAGCAAATCATAATTTCTTAAATAAGAAAAAAAAAATGAGGAAAAGAAGGAAGGGAGTGGGCCTCTTATAAAAAAAAAGGCAAGCCCCGGCCTAACGTCACGAACAAATCCATAGGCCTACGTGTTTTGTGTCCACTCGCCTATGAAATTTGTCGGTGATAATAATTAAACGAGACCGAGCCAAGCCCTTGAGAGACCCGAGGTTCAACCGTTATCACTTGATACTGCCACGAAGTTTCTATGCTAGACACACAGCGAAGCAGAGAGAAGGAGAGACGGAGAAGAGAAGAATAACAAGGTAAGATAAATAAATAAACAGAAAATAATTGTCTCCCATTTTCTTCTACCCAAATATTACTGTTGTTGTTTTTATTTTGACGATGAATGAAAATAGCGACAATGACAATGCCACGAAACTATCAATGGAACGATAACTAGAATACTAATACTGACGCTAAATTTGGAAAAATCTCAGCTTGCCACCCCTACAAAAGTATATATAATACGAAGTCCTCAGAAACCGATATAATCCCAGCCCCAGACGGCCTTGCACGCTTATAACATCTCCGGCCTTCTCGAGTCATTTTTGCGTCTGAATATCAAACGATTTTCCTTCCACTTCCTTTCACTTTTGTTCGGTCACGTGACCCCGGGGAGACGGAGATCACGGGGGGTCAAGAAGGCAATTTTCACGCGAGGGTTTTGATGGTATGTGTTTTTATAATGCGGGAGGAAACAGGCGCATACGCCCATGAACACAGATGCGCACATACAGTCAGTCCTTCCTTTCTCTCTCCATCTCCCCCCCTCTCTCTCTCCATCTTATTCCCTCCCTCCATATCTCTTACTCTCTCTCTCTCTCTCTAGCTCTCTCTCCATCTTTCTGCCTCCCTCCATCTCTCTCTCTCTCTCTCTCTCTCTCTCTCTCTCTCTCTCTCTCTCTCTCTCTCTCTCTCTCTCTCTCTCTCTCTCTCTCCATCTTTCTCCCTCCTTCTCCATCTTTCTCTCTCTCTCTCCATCTTTCTCCCTCCCTCCAGCTCTCTCTCTCTCTCTCTCCATCTTTCTCCCTCCCTCCATCTCTCTCTCTTTCTCCTCTCTCTCTCTCTCCCTCTCCCTCTCCCTCTCCCTCTCTCTCTCTTTCTCCCTCTCTCTCTCTCTCTCTCTTTCTCCCTCTCTCTCTCTTTCTCCCTCTCTCTCTCTCTCTCTCTCTCTCTCTCTCTCTCTCTCTCTCTCTCTCTCTCTCTCTCTCTCTCCCACACACGCAGAAACCAACTCGAAGAAAAATGCGTCTACGAACTGCGCATAATGACATAGTTGCGGCTTTGTCAAGGGAGGGAAAATAAATAAAAAATGTAAAAAAGAAAGAAAGAAAGAAAAAAATGGCTCATCTCAAACTACACTCTCCCTTTCCGCGATCGGAGAACCGCGCGGCGTAATGGACATCCGACCGCAGAAGAAACACGAGGATTATTGCAAAACGGAGATGAAGAATAAGACGACCCCGCGCCGCGCTCTCCTTGACCCCAAGGACTTCTCTCCTTCTTTTTGCATCTTCCACTTTTATCTTCTCCCTTCTACTCCCCTTGTCCCCCTTCACTACCCTTGCTTCTGCTCTTCGTACCCTCCTCCTCCTCCTTCTCCTCCATTATCTTCCTCCTCTTCTTCTCTTTAATCTCTCTCACTCCTTATTCCTTTCCTTCTTCATCTCCTTTCTCCCTCTCTTCTTTTCCTCTTCCCTAGGCCCGCGGGAGTCCACTGCCGTTGGATTCGGTTACTGGAGTCCGCGTTTAGACTCGTTTAGGCCTACCTTCTGGCCTCCGGGACTCGCCGAATTGTAATATCAAAGGTGAAATTTGAGGCTAATTGTCTTGTTTTCTTCCCTCTTATGTCGGAAGGACCACAGCGCCTGTTTAACAAACAAAAACGTTTTTTTTTCCCTGAAGAGTGCCCACAACATTAACACATTACAAATCTTAATGTGTGCGAACGTTATATTCTATATATATGCACACACACACACACACACACACACGCACACACACACACACACATATACATATATACATATGCACAGAAACAGAAACAGACACACAAGTACACCAACACACACACATACATATCTATATATCTATATCTATATCTATATCTATATCTATATATATATATACATATATGTATGTATATATGTAAGTATATATATATGTATATGTATATGTATATGTATGTGTGTGTGTGCGTGAGCGTGCATGCTGTGTAATAGACTATATCTATCTATCAACAATTTATTTGCAAGAAATTGATAAATAAATGAATATCTGTCTATTTATATAATCAAGCAACCTCATTTTCATGCAATACAGTATCACCCTTACTTACTACATGAGTGGCACTTAATTCAAAGCTACAAACACCCACTGAACTGCTGCCCCCCACCCTCCTAAAAAATCGCACCGTAGACTGTATTGTCTCGACCGTGGGAACTTAAGCATTTAGTAGACTTTACATTAACCATAAATAATGAAGAAAAGAAGAGTAAAAAAAAAAAGAGAGATAGAAAGAGAAGGCCGACGAGCACAGCAACCCCTTGAAGCACACCATCAGCATCGGGTTGAAAAGGAAATTATCCCATTAGGTGTAAAAGCGCACTCTAATGGTCCAGCGAGAAGACGCGCGTGTTGTGGGAGGGACCCCGCGCCGTCGTAGGGCTGTGTCAAATTGTGGGGTCGAAGAATAGAGAAAGAATGGAGGGGGTGGGGGCCAGGGGGCCAAGTGACGGTGTCCAGGTGGTTAAAGCGTCAGGTGTCATCCGGCTGCCTTGCGGATGTCCTATCAAACAATGGACATCGTCAATATCCGATTGGAGTAATATGAGATAGAGTGATAAATTAGTAGTAGTAGTAGTAGTAGTAGTAGTAGTAGTAGTAATAGTATAGGTAGTAGTGATGACAACAGCACTAACAATAGCATTAAAACAGCTACAGTAAAGGCAATAATAATGAGCCATTCTTTGAAAATAAACAATAAGAGCGAAAAGGATGAAATACAAGTAAATAACAATATATACATAATTATAATAACAGCATCAACAACAACAACAATAATAATAATAAGCTATACATCATTCAGTCTCCTCCATCCATAAGAAGCACGCTTACGTAGGGTCAAGCAAGCATTCCACGTTACATTCACCTCTGAAAGTGAACGTACTTTCGCACAGACGCGCATCTGGCGGGGAAGGGTGCGCTGAGCCATGCTAAAACCACGTCTAATTTATTCCCCTTTGTTAAGACAACTTTCGATTAAGAGACAAATATTTTTTTTAAATCGAGTGAGGGAAAATAGGAAAAACGCGAAACTTCAATAGAGAGAAAAAAATCACAAAAAAGGACACAAACGAAAAAATGCGATATCAATGAGTATCAGATCGACATGCCCTCGCTCGCTACTTTCATGCCCCTCTTCCGCCAGAGACTCTTCCGCTAATAAGCCTTATTGCTATCTATGCCTCCTAGCCTTTTCGCTATATATGCCTTCTTATCCTGGTGCTCCTGCGATCGTAAAACTCAGGCCCTATTAATCTAAAGAGTCGCCGCGATAAATCAAGCCACATTGTGTTCGGCCGCTGTTCCCCGCGCGACACGTTGACGGCGGCCGAAACGTGGCGGCGGCCCGGTCGAGTTCATTGCCTCGGCGCTGCTTATGAGATCGTTATCTAGGGGGCTCCTCTGTCTGTATAAGGGGCTTTACTACCTTCGTGAACGCCGTCTATTTTCTAATGGCATGGGCTAATATATGCATATATATTTTTTTTTCTTTTTTTTACAGCGGGTTTGAAAATGTAATCTTAATTCATACATTTCAATCCTGTTCTCGACTCTGTGCCTAGCATAATTTATCAACATCATTATCACCAATGATGCTACAATATGAAAGGACCCTTCCGCCCCCGCCCCTCTCACCCCCTCTCCCCAGCCCACCCACACCCACAACCCCACCCGAGGACACACCTCCGTTCAGCGTCCGTCGGTCCCGTAACATACCTACGTAGGCCTTTGTGCCCCCCCCCTCTCCCGCCGCAGGACCGGGCACTGGCTCCTCCTCCGGCGCCCAACACCTCGAAGTCCGATGATTCATGGCCCATTAGGACGCGAGTACGACACGGCCCGGGGAGGCGGCTCTCCTCGGGCCTTCGACGGCCGCGGCGAGGGGTCCCCTTAGCAGCCGTCCCCTTCACACTCCGCTTCCCTCTTCCCCCTCTGGCCCGTTCCTCCTCCACCTTATCTCCATATCCCGGCCCTCTTCCCCCTCACTCGCCCCTCATCCTTCCTGCCCCCTATCCGCCTCCTCAACCCCCTTGCTCCCTCACAAGGCCCTAATGTAAATCTCTCATGGTATGCTCTTTGTCCCGGGCAAAACCTCCATCTCATTAGGATTCGCCAATGGCACCGGCGAGGTCCAATATCATTTATTCTTTTTCTTAATTCCTTCTTTCTCTTTGAGGATGTGCCATTTGCATTTGAACGCCACGCTGATTCAAGCCGCCGTCTTATCGCCGCTGAATGTCATCATCATGTTTCTTGGCTTTGTAACGATCGAAACCTGTTCAATGAATATGCAGATTCAAAGCAAATGAACAATCAACAACAACAACACACGAGACAATATCTGAAATTCGAATGAACGCCAGAGAATCACCTTTATAATTACCAATTCTTAAAAGGAAACATAAATCTCCCTTTATAAGGCTAACATTCCGTGAACGACTCGAACGTTTGCATAATAAAGAGAATAATGACCACCATAACCACAGATTCCCCCTCCTCATACCTCATACCCTCACCTCCCCTTTATACCCATGCCCTCCTTCACCCCCCCCCCCCCCCGCCCTTTATACCCCCGCTGGTCCTGCGCTGATTTATTGTGACAACATAAATCACTTCGCCAGCCGTGTTCTCCGCGATGACACGCCCGTTAATGTCAACGTTTTATCAACTTATGATGCTCTTTTGTTATTCCATATCCTTATTTAGTTGCCTTTAATGACGATGAACTACACGGCTGCGCGCGCGCGCACACACACACACACACACACACACACACACACACACACACACCAATGCACACAGAAAGAGAACGAGAAAAAGGGTGTAAGAGTGAGAGTAAAAGAGAGAGAGAGGAGAGAGGAGAGAGGAGAGAGCAGAGAGAGAGGAGAGAGAGAGAGAGAGAGAGAGAGAGAGAGAGAGAGAGAGAGATAAAGATAAAGAGTAAGAAAGATGAAGATAGACGCAGACGAGAAATGAATGAATCCTAAGACCCAACCAGACTAGCCCCGCCCCCCTAATCCTGCCCCACGGATGGCACCCAATCCTTTCACTGGAGGATTCGTCGCAGTCATTTTCAGCGTGGACACACAAGCCGTCTTAATGAAAGTGACAGCGAGTCTGGCCATCTGCGCGCGGGCGGGAGGGTAGGGAAGGAGAGGGCGGGGGAGGGAAGGAGAAGGAGGGAGGAGGGACGATTGGAGGGAGTAAATTAAGAGGAATTATGGACTGCGTAGACTTGGGTGAAGGGATTTATAAGGGACATGGGACTGGATGAAAAAAATGGGAGCTATAATAAAATGGAGTAGTGTTAATGAGAAACTTTGATAAAAACGGCCATCAGCAATTTCGTAACATGAACATTCCTTTTCATACAAGCTGTAGTAAGCCATATTGTATAGTAGCAAATTCAAATCAAATGCTATCCACACACACACAAACACACACACACACACACACATATATATATATAAACAAAACGAGGCAAGTGTGCTCTGCCTTGCTGGAAACCGAGCAATTATCTTGAGCAATTATCCACAAGTGCATTGTGACAACTTACACAAGGATCTGATAGGCTTTCTTTATTGAGGATCGCGTCGTTGTCAGATCTTTTATGGTGATCCTCAAGCAGTGATTTTACAGCACAAGGGATAAAAAGGATAAGCGCCTCGCCTCGAGTGTCGGTGAGTAATGCAACGCGGAAATCGTCATAAAAAAGTGGGAAGAAAGCAGTGACACGATAAGGACGAATACTGCTTTACTTTTCCGGGTCTTGCGCGATGCATCAACGGGAAGACAGTGCATATCTTCCCTACATCCCACGAACAGACTTCTTTCTTTCCTTTATCGTTCCAAGGGATGATGTAAAAATGGTAGAACGAGGACGTACATGCTTCCCATTTTCTTCCAAAGAATGCATCGCCTTGATATCTCTGCCATCTCCGTGTCATTAATCAAAAAATTATAATTAATAACCTCTTAAACGAAAAGAGGTGGGGGGGGGGGGTTGGCAAACCAAAAGTCCGTCGACGGTATGCGATGGGCGGTGTTGGGTAAGGATGGGCGGGGGTGGGCGTGGAGAAGTATCCACACAGCCCGCGGGTGGTGGTGAGGGTGGCCCGCCATCCCCCCCGGCGCTCATTATCCGAGTCTGTGATGGATGACCGGGATAAAAACATTGACTGTTCATGTCAAAAGGTCAAATTCGGAACGTTCTAATGACTATATGGACGGGCCACGTTACGGGACCCATGTACCTGCGTGTACCAAGCAGGGCGTGAAGGAAAAGGAATCAGACGAGACACCAAAACGGACCGAATACCCATCATTACGAGGAAGAAGAAGAAGAAGAAGAAGAAAAAAAAAAAAAAATAATAATTTTCTTTTACAACAAACTATCTTGCAAATACTCGAGTAGACACATAAAAACCTCCAAATGGGTTACCAATGAGGGTTAAAAATAGGTGGCACGAAGGAATATGCCTGAAATGAAAATCGAAGCCCTATCCCTTACTCTGATATCAACCTCTCGAAATACCGACCCTCCTCTCTACCTGGGTACTGATAACCATAGCCTCCTACGTCATGACATTTTACGTTGATTCATAGAGGTCTACCCCGGTGACGAACACGAAAGATGCCTTTCTTTGATTTAACTTTAAATTCCCAAGCCTGAATGTCTTAATCTCTAGCCTTTTTGTACTTGGCGTTTGGAAATAATTCTCTGCTATTTGAGACGTAAATTTCGCGCTGCGCATCGCGAAAGATTTATTGAGATGTTCTTGATAGCTCCGTAACGGGACGGAAAATTATACGATAAGCGAGATAGCGAGAGAAGAGAAAAATGTCAAAATGAGAGAGAGGAAAGGCGTATGGGAGGAAGAGAGATATTGGGAGAGGGGAGAGTAGAGAGGAAGATGAGAGAGGGAGTGTAAACAGGGTCCATCACGGGTCAGTCCTATGCGACAGAGTACTGCTAATGTGCATATTGGTCATTACAACTTATTAAAAAAACTAAAATATAATAAACAAAACCAGCAACGAAACAACAATACTGATGGTGGTAATTTAGAGAAAGTGACAAAACAAATATATACATTATTTTAAGTACAGCACTTGAGTCATACCCTGATAGACCTGTCACTGGCAGTGTCATTTACGTGACAGCTGTACATTTCTTGTGCATTTTCTCTTCGTAACACCCTGCTCCCTCTTCATCTTCTCTTTGTACATTTGTTCAAAATTCTGACAATGATTTTTTTTGTTTGTCCCAACACAAATCTACTCACATAAACACATAATTCTTGTAAGGCCACGCATTAATCTTTACAATGCAGAAGTCACACCGAGTCACAACAGCCCTCCTCTCCCTCTGCCCAAGCCCAGACCCTCCCCCCCTTCCCCAACATGAGAGAACAATCCTGGTGTCTCCTGTCAAGCCCCTTGCCTGCACACACCGAGGGAAAGCATGAGATTCCCGTCAGTCACTGTCCGGCCAATCTCCTCGGCATCTCGCTTTGCGCACAGACAAACAACATATAATTTCCTCTGACACATGTGCGGTATCGCCCCATCGTATACGCTGCGATCCAGGTTCGCCGTTTCGCTTTGCTGTTTCCGCCGCGTGCTTATTTGACTTTCCTTCGGGCGCGCTTCTTGAAAGTAGCCCCGAAACAGGACCAAGGACGTGCGAGAGAGGGCGCGACGGCGCTGAAGCACGTCCCAGCAGCACGCTTGGGTCCGGCGGTCAACACACACACACACAGACACAAGTATTTACAGCATTTACACAGAGCCGAGGTCATCTCCACTGCCATCAGGGTACATCACCCACGTGACGGCGCGATCCTGAAGGAGACGAAGGAGGATGGGAGGGAGGGGGTGGAAAGGGGTTCTGGTGGGTGCGGGGTGGAGAGAAAGAGGGAGGGAGGGAGGGAGGGAGGGAGGAGGGGAGGGAGGGAGGGAGGGAGAGAGAGAGAGAGAGAGAGAGAGAGAGAGAGAGAGAGAGAGAGAGAGAGAGAGAGAGAGAGAGAGAGAGAGAGAGAGAGAGAGGAGAGAAAGAGAGAGAGAGAGAGAAGAGAAGAGAGGAGGAGGGAGGGAGGGAGGAGGGAGGAGGAGAGAGAGAGAGAGAGAGAGAGAGAGAGAGAGAGAGAGAGAAGGGAGAGAGAGAGAGAGAGAGAGAGAGAGAGAGAGAGAGAGAGAGAGAGAGAGAGAGAGAGAGAGAGAGAGAGAGAGAGAGAGAGAGAGAGAGAGAGAGAGAGAGAGAGGGAGGAGGGAGAGAGAGAGGGGAGAGAGAGAGAGAGAGAGAGAGAGAAGTGAGAGAGAGAGAGAGAGAGAGAGAGGAGTGAGAGAGAGAGAGAGAGAGAGGAGTTAGAGAGAGAGAGAGAGAGAGAGGAGTTAGAGAGAGAGAGAGAGAGAGAGAGAGAGAGAGAGAGAGAGAGAGAGAGAGGAGAGAGAGAGAGAGAGAGAGAGAGAGAGAGAGAGAGAGAGAGAGAGAGAGAGAGAGAGAGAGAGAGAGAGAGAGAGAGAGAGAGAGAGAGAGAGAGAGAGAGAGAGAGAGAGAGAGAGAGAGAGAGAGAGAGAGAGAGAGAGAGAGAGAGAGAGAGAGAGAGAGAGAGAGAGAAGAGGGAGAGAGAGAGAGAGAGAGAGAGAGAGAGAGAGAGAGAGAGAGAGAGAGAGAGAGAGAGAGAGAGAGAGAGAGAGAGAGAGAGAGAGAGAGAGAGAGAGAGAGAGAGAATAAATACATAAACTCGAGAGTGCCCCAACCACTCGGGAGTCCAATGGGCGTTGGAGGGAGACAATAAGAGTAGTGGGAGGGAATGTAGTGTATAGTAACAAGCCCAGCAAATAAAGTACGCCCACTCCTGGCAACGCCCACACGGTTAGGCAGGACAAGAGCCAGGGCAAACACAGACGATGCACATCCCGCCCGAGAGCCATTGTTCGCGGCCGTGTTTACGAGGTCCGGCCCCGTCCAGCCCGTGCTCGGCAGCAGTGAAAGTACCTCGAGTGTTGACGCTCGCTCCGACGCTCACCGCTCTCGCCCGCCGAGCTCTACGGCTGTGAAGGCATGACTTGCTCTTCCGCACTCTCTTTCTCCATTGCTGTGGGGCCCTGTCTTCGTCTGTCTGTCTTCCCCTCCCCCCTTGTCTCCCCCTCCCCCATCTCTCCCCATTTGTCCTCGAATTCCACTATCATTTGGCCGTTGGCGAATCGGCCAGCGCGTTCCTAAGGTATCGATAAAAATACCCGAGGCTGAGAATACGGATTCTGATGACATCGAAAGCGCTCATTTGCGGCTATTTTTGAAACTACTCTTCTTATGATACCGATTCTACCATTATGATTTTGAGGGAGAGGGGAGGTAAGGAGAGTGGAGGCAGGGGGAGGGAGAGAGAGAGGGGAAAAAGAGAGAAGAGAGAAAGACAACAGCGAAAGATAAGAAATAGTGGAGAGAGAGAGAGAGAGAGAGAGAGAGAGAGAGAGAGAGAGAGAGAGAGAGAGAGAGAGAGAGAGAGAGAGAGAGAGAGAGAGAGAGAGAACTAACCGTAAATGGGACAGACTGCATCAAGTGTTCAATCTCTAAGCTTCACCCGATCAACCCCGAGATGAGACCCGACCGGCACGTCGCAGCAAATACCGAATGAGTCTTAAAAATACCTCTTCTCAACACCACTCCACCACAGCAAATCGGATAACAAATTCCCGACAGAGCCCCAAATTCCCACTCGTTCCCAACCTCTCTTCCAATCCACACACGAAGCAAAGTACTCAGTATATTCTCCCTTCTATAAAAGATGCGCTTCCTCATAATAATAATAATAAGCCCGCGATCTAAAAGGGGCAATTTCGCCATCAGACTCTCAAAACAATCCACGAGCCATTCGCATTCAACTCTACCGCTTTTATCAACGTCAGCGCTGTTTATAGACCTCTTGCACTGACGGCATTGGAGATAGTATTTACTTACAAAACACTGGATTGTCTGAGAATTTTCGTTTACGCAAGTCGATTCGATACAAGCGCCATATTAACTCCTTTAACAGGTACTCGAATGTTGCTTTAGGGAGATAATGAATAAACTTATAAACACTACATGTACCGTACCTTCCCTTTCTTGTTTTCATAAAAGATAATACCTTTGGAATTTCGCGATGAATAGAATATTCTAACGCATAATTTTCCTATTCTGCGCAAGAGAAAAATGTTCCGTTTTAGGTATGCAAGAGACAATACGACAACTCCTTACAAATGTCACATTTTCTGCATTCTCTCGTACGCTGCTCAAGATAAAATAACACGAGACAGAATGTCTTCCACATTTTAAAATACATAAAACAAATGCGATATATTTGTAAATAAAATTTAAAAAAAATTAGTAGATAAAAGCCTCAGCTACTTCCAGAAGCCACCTCAGGCCCATCCTACACATCCTTCCCCTCCCTGTCCTTGCTCCTCTCGAGATCGACACGACGCCGGCTCCTCCTGCCACGTCTCGCATCGGCACAGCCCTCGCCTACCCGGCCTGAAGGAATGCCCACGATGTGCGATTCGTCGTTGTACATCGTCTAGCACTTACCCCGAGTGTGTGTGGCTGGCAATTACTTATGCAAGGTGCAGCCACCACAAGGTCTCCGCGGCTGCAACTGATAAACCACGTTTGTACGAAACGCGAGACACATGCTAAGTGACCGACACTATGTCGATTATGTACTTCGTTTGCTTACAGGCGTGCAGGTAGTACGAGACGGCGAGCGGGGGGTGGTAGGACGACTCTGAAATTAATATAACGACTATGGCGATAGGACTCCCAGCGACTCCCAGTCCCCACCTGGTTAGTTCGTCCGTCCGCTCGCCTTTCCCGGTTGATAAAGGACGTCCGGGGAAGGAGTTAGGACACAGCAACGCATAAGAATACTACAATTACAAGCCATTAAGACACTTGCAGGTCACCGAGAAGTGTCAAGACGGGAACGGTAATAATAAAAAGCAGGAATAAGACACAAAAGGAAGAGACGAAAAAAGGGGAAAATACAAAAGAACAAAACGTGGAATGGCTGTGAAAGGGCAGTTCTGATAAAGAATAAAACAAAATAATGGAGGGAGAAAAAAAGTCCGTGTTGACCGATTAAAGAAAATAAAGTTATTTGCTATCATTACGCATACACTTGTTGTCTCGTTAAAAAGCTATTCAAGATACATATAAAGGTTTTTATTGTTCGAAAACAAATCAATACAGGGAAGGCAAGAAGAAAAGAAATGGGAGAAAAAGGGTGGGAGGGAGGGAGAGAAGAGGAAAGGAGGGGAGAAGAGAATAGAGGTGAGGAAAGGAGAGGAGAGAAAAGAAAAAAGAGAGGAGGGAGGGAGAGAGGGAGAGAGAAGAGGAGGGGAGAAGAGAATAGAGGCAAGGAGAGGAGAGAAAAGAAAAAAGAGAGGAGGGAGGGAGAGAGGGAGAGAGAAGAGGAGGGGAGAAGAGAATAGAGGTAAGGAGAGGAGAGAAAAGAAAAAAATAGAAAAGGAGTGAGAAGAGAAGAGAATTAAAGGGAGAGAAGAGGGAAGTGCGAAGAGAGGAGGAGGATAAGGAGAAGGAAAGGGGGAGACGGCCGGCCGAGCGGCCACCACATTAGTCGGCGTCTCCGAGACAATGGCGACCATGCATGCTAAACACCCAACCGTGGCCTGGGGGGTCGGCTTACCCAACTCCGCTTAATACGAACGTCCGCCATAAGACGAGTTCACGGCGTCCCATAACCATTCGGAATATCTTACATAAACGCAGTACATTACGCCAAAGCACCAGAGTTCAACAAAAACACTTTCTGAGACTAAGGTGATGGGGATCCAGGTCTCTCAAAGCACAGCATCCGAAATGACCCCAGCTGAGCGGTCTATTTAAGGGGTTTTAGTGGTCATTCTTGACTTATTCGGGCTCTTAAGAAGGGATAAAGAAATTTGTTATAAAACAGAATTCCTTTTTTCTTTTTTAGGGACACGGAGAAAAACGAGCGGAAAAAAAGAAAGAATGAAAGAAATACATGGGAGGTATTTTTTCTGAATGTTTATCATTAATGTCATTCATCACTGGTATAAAAAAGAAAGGAGAAGAAAAGGGTTCGTGATGATAAGGTTCGATCCCTTTCTGACGCTCCAATGAAGATCTATAATGAAAGATTTGCTTGATAGAAACAGACCGACTCCGACGAGAGGCCCTACGCACCTGCCGCCCGCCCGCCCGCCCGGTAATCACACACTCCTCGCGGCGATTACGCAGATCAATCACCCTGTATCGCGCCGGAAATCTCCTCGGTAATGTAGCCTAAAATTGCATCACCGTCGGTGCCTTCACGGATAATCTTAGTGCTATCTAGAGGACTCTATAGGCTCTCTTGGTCTCAGCTCGTCTTAGGGCGACTGAAGAGGATGTAAACCATCTTGACTCCTCTTTGTGGTGTCAAAAGACTCAGCTTTTTGCTGTCTAGGGCATGCTGTATGTCCGATTAGCCGTAACTTATCTTAGAGTTCTCTAGGGGACTCCATGGGATCTTTGAGGGTGAATTCGCCTATGTGCTATCTAAAGACTCCTCAAAGTGCTATCTGTGGGACCGTAAAATCCTTGAGACTCACCTTCATGCTATCCAGAGAACTCATTGATACCTCATCTGAACGCTTCGGTTGTATACGTGAAAGCACTGTCGTTAGCAGCAATGAATAACGACTCAATCTCTCTTCCCGAGATCTAGTCACGTGCTCTTAGAGCGCATTACATCTTCACGGATCGTTGTTAAGGCTTGCTCGTCATCCTGTGAGAGGTTTTACAATTTACTTTCTCCTTTTAAGACAACTGATTAATTTATAGAGATTAATGATAATGGGGTGTTGCAATGGCTGATTGCACTGTGCAAGCGTAATCGGTGCAACAGCTGGTGCCCTAAACGAATGTCCATGGATGACATTTCACTGCCCGCGAGACAGGTTAGAGCCAATGGCGGCCAGCTAGCTTTTCCTTGCCACAGCAGACGACGGTTGTATGAGGACTGGAGCAAAATGCGACCCCGCGGACCGTTGCTAAAAGGCCATGACCAGGCAGTGACCCCAGCAGACAGCCGGACCCGTGATAGACAAACGGCAACGACGACCACCGTGCCCACGGCCCCTGCCAACGCTTCCGTCGGAGGGCCTCCCCCGCCAGTGCCTCGTAATCTGCCTCCTGCTTCACTGACAGGCCGCTTCTGCCTCTCGCGGCACCGGATTAACGACACGTGGCTGCAAAAGGGAGACGGCCATAATGAACTGTCCGGACAAACAAGTGGCCGCAGTCAAAGAGTTATCGCATTTGGAAGTCGTGATAAATGATCAGGGCTCGAAGTGCCGCACTCGGGGAGGTGGCTCGGCCGACGCGCAGCCTTCCACGGGCGAGCCACCGGGAGGATCGCGCTCCTCTGACGAGAATTTCTACGAAAAGAACACCGACCGTAAAAGGGAATATAACCAATACCGAAAGGTTTAAGTATGGACACGATGTCTATTTCATATTCTCCTCGACAGAATGAGATAAAGGCAGCGGCATACAGGCTGGCAGACAGACAGACATACACATTCACACACAGAGAGAGGGGAGAGGGGGAGAAGAGCAGGGAAAAGAGGAAAGAGAGAAGAAAAGTGATACAAGAAGGAAGAGAGTAGTACAGCGTACGTCCCAAGTATGGAACAGTATGGTCAGTTTCCTCGGGGCGAGAGTCCCAGACTCGGCCGTCCTCCTCGAAAGATCTTGTCGCTCACGGCCGATAGATCCCGCTGATGCTGTCTCCTGTCTCCACCTATCGACCTACTCTCTCACCGACGCCCCCAGCGACCATTCCTCCCCTGGGCCATTTGAGGAAGAGAGAGAGTGAGAGTGGAAAAGATGGCGAATGAATAAGCGTGGAAAAGAGAGTGATAAAGTGGATAGAGGAATTAGAGAAATAGAGAAAGAAAGAGAGAGAGAGAGAGAGAGAGAGAGAGAGAGAGAGAGAGAGAGAGAGAGAGAGAGAGAGAGAGAGAGAGAGAGAGAGAGAGAGAGAGAAATGAATGAAGAACAGAAACATGAAACAACAACAAAAATCCAACAGTAAACTCCAGACAATCAAAAAGAACAAAAGAAAAAGGAAAGGAAACAAAACAAAGAATCTCCCAGAAAGAAATCGAGACGCTATCGAGGGCGCCAGCATAAGGTCTCTCAGGTATCAGTTCCCTTGCAGTGCACCCCCCCCCCCTTCTGGCTGGCCCTCTCTCGGACACTCCACGCAGCGTAGATGGCGGAGAGGGGGGGGGGGTGTCCGTCCTCCTCGGACAGACTTAAATAACAAACTAAAACTATCAGACAAATATCTGTCGATAATCTCCTTACAGACTACAAGTAAGATGAAACATGTTTTACAAGCAAAAAGATTAACAAACACAACAAGGTGACCTGGGGAGACGACCTTTTCCATCATTTCTCTACTTCGTATATATATGTCTGCTTACTTACTGAAGTATACATAGTTATCTGGTGCACTGTTTACATGCAGTGTACCTATCCACACTGTCTGCATTCCAATTTAGGACTTGTCGTGTGTTTATCATCAGCTGCAGATATATGTTACCGAAACCCTATGTGTCTAATGTGAAAACTGAGTGTGAAAGAATTTTTGATACCCGAAATCATCTTTCACCCGTTGT
>NC_091564.1:10163760-10166260 GCF_042767895.1 Penaeus vannamei | reverse complement strand
TCTGTGTGTATGCAATATAACATAGCCTGTGTTTACCCAACAGGCTCCTTCTGTTTCCAAACTGTCTATCTAACCCCATTTTCGTCTATCGGCTTTTCGGTATATCAGGAGCTAAATCTGTCACTCTCCGTAGATGGCATGCACGGCAGGAAACGGTGGGCGAAGAGATAAGAGGTAACGAGAACAGAGAAGTAGGGCACAACGCGAAAGTCTGGGCAGACAGACAGACTGGCAGACACACAAACAGACAGACACACAGAAATGAAACTGCAGCCACCGATAAAGATATCGTCATGAGACAGACACATAAACAGACAGACACAAAAATGAAACTGCAGACACTGACAGAGATATAGAGATGAGACAGACAGGAAGACATATAAACAGATAAACGAGTAGAGATAAGACATCTTGGCACATATATAAACAAAGACACAGACAGACATCAGAACAAGGAATCGAATCCGGAAGAAGGAAGTTTATATAAAGCATCTATAAACCAACTTGCGGTCGAAATCACGGGAAAATTTAACACCTAGAAGGTCACTGGTCGTTGTTTTAAAAGGAGCCTGTGCCTTCTATAGACCTTCTGGAGGCGCGGACAAAGAATCTTTAAATTCCCAATGAGCAGGGCTAACACACGCGCAAAAAAAAGAAAGAAAAAATCCTATGAGCAGAGCTGATAAAAAATGACTGTGAACTGGACTGACAGCACGCGTGGATTTTAAAAACCTTTCTCATTTTACTTCTTCCCTTTGCGTTAATCACACTTCGTAGTTTAGTTCTCGGGATAATTTGTGTATAAAAATGACCATACACATTAGCTGGTTCGTAATAACCAAATTATCAAAATTAACATATTCCAAAATTACTTTTAGATGAATTTCACTGCTCATGCATAGGGCTATTCAGTAACTACCTACCTCATTTATTACATCATATCAGAAGCACAAGAAGAAAAAATAAAACTCGAGTGAGTATGTAAGAAAAGAAAGGAAACAGACAGAAAAAAATCGCGAAAAAACCTAGGCCCACTGCGAAATCAAAGCATCCAATAAGAATGATGACAAAATCAATACAAGCAAAGGAATAAGAAAAAAAAGAGAAAATACAAAAGAAAGAAAGCGGCCTCAGCTCTGAAACCGAGGAATGCAAAGGACATTCTCCCTCTCCCCGCGAAAGGACTGACAGTTGACTGAAAACAAAACACACTTTGGGAGAATATGGGCATTTTATAGTCCTCTCGCTGCGTCCTTGCCGGAGCGTCTTCCTGGTCATCTTCAACCTCGAGAGAAGCAACACTTTCACCCTCTCCCTCCCCTCCACCCACCTACCCTCCCCCTTACTTTAAACTAACCCTCCCCCATCTCTCTCGCTCTCTACCCCTCTTTCTCTCTCTCTCTCTCTCTCTCACTCACTTCTCACCACCTCTCTCCCTCCTCTTAGGCCTTCCTTTTAATCTTAATAATGATCTTATTACCTTCGCCTGCCTATCCTTATCTCATCCTACTCTTTCCTCTCTGAATTTACTCTAATTATTCTTTCATTTCTTCACCTCATGACATCTAATCCATCTTCTCTTTTCGCGCCATCTCTCACAATCTTTAATTAACGCCTTCTCCTCTTCCTTTCCCCGCTCGTATCCTCTTGCATGCATCCTCTATCCCCGTCCTTCATCTCCTCTTCATTTGCGTCTTTCAGTACCTTCCCCCTGCCCTCTCTCCCTCATCTCCATCTCCCTCCTCCTCGTTTTCATCTTTCTCCACCTCCTGCTCCATCACTCCGTCCCTCCCTCCTCACTCGCAAAACCTCTCCCCGCCCCTCTCACGCCTCACCCACCCTTACCCTCTCTGACCCGTCCCCGCTCCCTCCTCCCCCCCTAACTTAGATGACCCTCCCGACAAGGTCACGAAGGAAGGGGGAGGGGAGAAAGGGAGAGGGGGAGGGGAAGGGGCGGAGTACATCCCCCAAACCATTAATTAAAACTGACCTCAACTGACCGCACAGGACTCCCGATTAAAGCCTAATTAATAACAAATCCAATGTCTAAACAGTCGCTTGGATGATGGATCTGAGGCGCTGATAGCTTACTTGGATCCTGGAACTCGAGGGAAAAACTAATTTATTTGGGAATGGTGAAATTGAGATTGGTGCGCGCGTGTGTGTCTGCGTAAGTTTGCATGTGCGTTTGTTTATGTCGACATGTATATACAGGCTAAGAGACAAAAAGGGAGAGAGAAGGGGAAGGATGGAGATATGATATAATAATTGAATGCAAAGAAATCCAGCCCGAAATATACAAGTGATTTTCCTTTAACACTGACTCTATAGGAACCAATCTGTTCTCGTCTTGGTAAACGGAGAACCTGAAATTAAAGGCCAATTAACCTTTGCTATGTACAAAAAATGACCTTTACGATGTCACACAGTAGCACACCCGACCTTTACCGTTGCTGTCACCCTCTGCAAATAAGAGCAACCTAACCTTTAAAAATGTACT
>NC_091564.1:10153760-10156260 GCF_042767895.1 Penaeus vannamei | reverse complement strand
TCCTCCATGTGTCTCTCTGCCTGGGTTTCTTTTTTCACCTTCATTCCTCTTCCTTGCTTTATATAGGAATAATAAAAAATAAAAAATAATTCCCAATTTTCAACACATATATTAAGTGCGAGAGCCAAAAGATTTCTGTCCAGGCGGTAAGATGAAAAAATAAACTGGACCGGATTTCTGAAACTACGTCAGAGCTGGGTCATGGCAGTGGATCAACAGACCGTTTTAGAAGATAAAAGCACAAGCCCAGCCCTAGAAACCGGACTGAGGGACACCCCCTCCCCCCTCTGTCCCTCCAGATAAAAAGCCAAAGATCGATCAGCGATGCTCGATTCTAGGAAGAAACATAGATTAATGAGACGTTCGCTTCATATCATCGGGACAGCTCCAAAAAGAGAAAGACAAAAACAAAATGAGATAGAGGGGGAGAGGGAAGGGCGGAGGGAGGGGGGAGGGGGGGGGGAATTGGAGAGGGAGAAGGAGAAAGACAGGAAGAGGGAGGGAGGGAAGGAGAGAGGGAGAGAGAGAGAGAGAGATAAAACCGAGCAATTCCGCCACCTGAGCCAATCTAGATGACAATTACCAGCGCCCACATCGGGTCCAGCCACTGGTCACAAGCCAATCAATTTCTCCCCTACACCTGGGGAAGGATAATAAGTTGCTAATGAAATTTGTCCTTTACAAGGAGCCACATACAGTTCGCCCGCCGGCCCAACGCACCGATCTCGCCCTCCCCTCGCCCGAGGAGTGGTCAAGAGAGAGAGAAAAAAAAGAGAGAAAAAAGGGATCCCTGGTACGTGTCCCTTGCCCTACTTGATAACATTCGTTAGCCCTTAATCAGAGCGTAGGACTGGCCAGGTGAGGCGCCATTCCAGCGAGGGTGTGCCCCCCTCCCTTTCATGTTCTTTTCCAGGTGTAGCTCCACGCTGTTCGTTTTCTTCTCTGATAAAGGGGCTCCAGGACCTGTTTTCATTTCTTTTTTCGTTTGTTTCCTCACACTTGGAGATAAATTTACAAACACACGTGGTGTAAGAGGCATGATACTTAACGCGTTCTTCGTGGGTGGGTACAACATACAGAGTCGTTTACATATTCCGGTCCTCGACATGATTGTACTTAACTTTTATTTAGATCTATGAAAGGAAAATTAAGCCGAGCCAATGTTGTTTTTTTAAGAGCAAGAAATGAAGGAAAATACTCGTTCTATTTTTTACTGATCAGAGATCTACTACTATTTTTTTTTCTTCTTTTTTGGTAAAGTTTGGACACCTTTGCAGAGAATTTAGGTTTCTTACTGATCATTTCCCAAACGAGCCGAACTCTCCATGCACAAAACAATGCCGTCGCTCTAATAGATTTTTTTTTTTTTTTTTAAGATTTAAAGATCAAGATACAGAGAGATCGTTGAACAGAGAAACGCACTCTTCGTTCCTCCAAAACTTCCCTGCTCGTGCCACAGAAACCCACGCGTACCGAGGGCCTGCGCTGACGGCGCTCAAGACAGGCGCCGGTGCCTCGTCCAGGCGAGCGCGCGAGCGCCCCCTCTCCCCTCCTTCAATGCCCGAGCCATCATCAAGATTCCTCGGAGACGGAGAAGCCCCGAGGGGACGTCGGGCCACGCCCCCCGTCTCCCCCTCTCCACTCACTCACCCTTTCCATTAACCGATAATAACAATTTCACTCCGGACCTAACTTCGTATCTAACGAATTCATCCAACAAGAGTTAAAAATTGGAGACACGTACAGTTTCCAAGTACGTCTCCACTGTATATTGCACATATTCCACCTCAGGTCTGCCCATACATGATCTTCCACATATGTGGACAGTTATGTACCCGCACACCTGCGTACATGCAACCTGACAGACAGAGCCAAGTCACAAATAATGCACCTAATCACCTCTTCCAAGCTGATTGGAGGCGACATCTGATGGATTCATGCACAAATCACCCTCCGCGAAGATCAACCGAAGAAGACAGGCGGACGAGACGGGCCCATCACGTCGCCTTACCCGAATCTTATCAGCGGGTATTTGCATGCAAATTTCCCCTCGTTGAATTGCGAATCGCAAGGGAGACATGATGGGGAGTGACGAGCGGCCGGGATAGAAAGCGCCGCCTGGCTCGCAGGCTCGGCGCGGCGCTCGACCCACGGGCGCTCAATGGGGACTCGGAGCCTTGTATTTGCCAGCTTCAGACATTAAAAAGAAAAAAAAAAACTTTTATATGAAATAACATGCTCATATGTTTACAGCCATACGTATGTACATAAGTGTTATTGGGTTACTTTTGAAAATTAAATTTGTTATTCATATCGTCGAATCAAGACATCCTTGGACTTCCTCTATCGAGACCATTGGCCATGTAATTCGCATATCTTATTCATCTAAATACATATACATTTTTTCTTCGTGTTCCATGTCAATCTTACTACCCCCTCCCCGCACCCCTTCCCTTCCTCGGCGACAAGGCACAAAAAAGTGTTGTTGGCAGGTTGACAG
>NC_091564.1:10141260-10146260 GCF_042767895.1 Penaeus vannamei | reverse complement strand
CCTGGCAAGAGGAAGAGGAAGAGGAAGGAAAAGAAGAGGAGCTCCGGAGTTCTCCCAGGAGGCCGCGAAAGGGTTCGGCGGAGGAAGGACTGAACCGGAAGGTACTTTGGAGCGTCCGCGTCTTCACTGCTGCCAAGGTCGCCAACAGCACGACCTCGGCACGACCTCTGCCCCCCCATCCATCATATGGAGCAGCAAGACCCCCCTCGGGGCAATCTCGTACACATGCCACCAATATGAAGACGTCTGAGCGGCCGCCACTGAGCACACCCATCCGCGGAAGCTCTGCGACGGCGCCATGACAGTAGCCCTTCCTCGATCTCGAGAACGCGCAACAGGTCGTATTATCACTAAGTATCCTTCACCCTAAAACATTATATGAAGAATGGCGATGACGGAAGATAACGAACGTTACGGAATGAAACCCACCTGCGTCTTTCCTTGCATCTGGTGTGTGAAAAAACTACGCACTCCAGTAAAGTCATTCTGTGATATAATGAGGTTAATCATTATTCTGCCGGCGTAATTCTAAATACTAAAGTCAATAACCTCTTTGGATAAGACAAATGTATTCCGTTGCAAGTCATTTCGCAAACAGAACTCCTGCACGCCAATGACAAAGGTAAACAAAATTAGTCTGAAGATAACAGTTCAGTGTTATCTCTCTTGGGTATTTCGTTTACAATCAATTAAACAGAGAACTTTAAGAAAGCGGAAGTTCCTGCATGCAGCCCCGATCCCGCCGCCTTCTTACGCAAGTCTACCCCTTCTAATCACGAATTCTGGCGTACACAACACACACGAACGGAACGCCCACGCCCACGACAAACGCGGATGACGTCACCCTCAACATTCCGTGCCCACGCCCGAGCGCTCATGGTCAAGGTCAGGCCACGCCGCCACCACGCGCGCCTTGTTAAATATCCCGAAGGTCAAGCAAGGTCGACATGAGCTACCTGACGCGCATCACCCGGGCCAGCCTTGAGGATCCGAACACCTGAACGCATCGCACCACCTGGCGCACCTGGCCATCTGCGGAACCGAAGCTGCGGCCCCGAGCTCTGACGTCAATTGCTTTTCTCGTGACGTCATTCTTACTTTTCTCAGAAGTCGACTCGTTTTTCTCAATGCACCAATCTCGGCTCTTTTTTCACGACGTTTCATTATTCTCATGACACCAAGCTCATTTTTTTTTCACTCGGCAGTCATTTTACGCGCTGTATCACTCACTTTCTCATGAATCTCATTTGCTTATAAAACAACACTCTCGCTTTTCCACTGACAGTCATCACTCAACTCAAACTTATTATCTCGAATATAATATCAAACCATCGAACAATTATCCGAGACGACTCCATTGAAAGCCGCAACACAGACAATGGAAATATTGCGACCTTAGTGGACGGCGCTTTGCAATACATGCGTACATCGTGCAACGTCGGAAGTAATCGCGCCCAAAAGTAACCTCAGAGAATAATCAACATATTCATGGACATAAATTATCATGCAATTAGCCGGTCGGTACGAAGAGAGCATTAAAAGAGTACTAAGGGATGTTTTTTAAAAAGGGATGCATTTGGTATTCACAAGATGGAATAATAAAGAAAAGGAGATACAGCAAAAGTGTGTGTGAGTGAGAGAGAGAGAGACAAATGAAGGTAGAATTGCGGAGTAACAGATAACTAATGGAGGTGGTAGCAGAAGGAAAGAAACAGACCCGACAGACAGATAAAAAAATATGATTGAAGAACAATAAGAATTAGCAAGGAGAAATGAAAGAGAAAAAAGGCCTCACCCAGACAAAAAGGGCGCGTCCAGGGTGGAGGGGGGGGATGGTGGATAAAGGGAGAGGGAGGAAGCTTAAACCATGAGGGAAAAGGGATAGCGGATGGGAGAAGGCGGAGGGGCTCGACAAAAAGAATCGAGACGGAGGGAGGAGGAGGAGGAGGAGGAGGAGAGGCAAGGAGGAGGGGCACGAGGATAGAAGACGAAGTAAAGGAGGGGGGGGGGGGTTAAGAAATAATTGGCAGAACCGACTTTGATCTGATACCGAAGGAGTCAGATTGAGAGGCAAGGGGAAGTGGGTACGGGGGAAGGGGAGATGGGGGGAGGATGGGAAAAGGGATGGGAGAAGGGTAAAGAGGGTAAAGAAGAGGATGTTCAGATGGTGAAGGGGAAGGCTAGCCTTTTATCGAATTCTTACAAAGGTCTATGCAAGAAAACAAAGAATAATAACTTTAAAAGGATTGAGGGGGATTGAACACGGAGACGAGAGAGTCATCTTCACACCAGCGAACTGAAACGGAAAGATAGAGAAGACAGAAAAAAACAGGTTGCAAAATCTCTCGCGGTACCGACATCACAGAACCCAGAGACTAAAATACCTAGAAGAACAATGATTACTGTCATACATACTCACAAAAAAGAAACGAAACGAAAATGATACCACTGTCGTAGCCCCCAAAATAAAACTTTATAACAATAAAGAACTGGATTTCATCTCGCACTAACGTTGCAAAATAACACTCCTTTTTATGGCTCACTGGTGCAGGGTTATTAGCTTTTGAGGCGAACGAGATAAAACAGAGAAAGGGAAAATACGGTTGTGACAAAGATAGGAAAAGAACAATAGGAAATAAAAGAGAAAGATGAATACCAAACGTTCGGTGAGAGAAAGACACACTAAAAACATGACTTGGGGAGGAGAGAAATGTCGAAAATAAACGTGAAAAAAATCATGAAAACAAGATTTAAAGAACACGAAGAGGCCGAAGACGTCTGTATTAACGAAACGAAGGATGGAAACGGTAAACACGGAGAAGATAAATGATCACGGTTATGTTTCGCCTATACTCATGTCGGTGAAGAACAGAGGAAAGTAAAAGGGACTAAAAAAAAATGTAATAAAAATACAGATACAAAGAAAAAGAAAAACGAAAGACACAACTGCGAAAGAAGAAGAACAAGAAGAAAAAAAAACTAAAAAAATACAAAACAAAATAAAATAGAAAACAAAAAAAGAGAAGTCATCCATCCTCACGCTGACACGATGTGAATCACCAACGCGGCCATTATCATCAGCAGCGGGAGGTGTCTCGCCCTGTGGAGTCGCCGGCCTCAAGGAAGTACTTACCCCGGGACGCCACAAAACCCTTGGGGAGAGAGAGAGACGAACCGCGGCCGAACAAGAACTCCATGCTTACCTGGAACAAGAGAGGAGAGAGGGGTTAGGGATGAATTAAAGAGGGGGTCGCCGTGATTGATCATTGGGGCAATTAACATTAAAATCGCCACCAACGGTCCACCGGCTGCGTTCGCGTCTTTTAATGAATATTAAATCAGAATAATCATCTTACACCTAAAAAGGAAGAGCAAAAGTAGGTTCATTTATCTCTTCATCCATGGAAGGGGATGCATACAGACTTCCGCACACACATAGAAACACACACACACACACACACACACACACAAACACACAACAGCTAAATACAAAATGCACAGAGCCGAGTGAGAATAAACACCAGAATAAATTACCCGGTGCAAGAGATGTCGTATCAAATTAGCTTCACAAGGATCTTTTTTCGTACTACAGAGGGAAAAAAACAAGCCTTGATAATGAGAAGACGACGCTGTTTACAAGTCCCTTCGTTTGGCTCGGACAGTGATAAACCACATGGACGTCTAAGGTCGAAAAGCGCATACATGAACCACGGTCATCTAACCCTATGACAATATAAAAACAAGAAAAAAAAACATTCACTCGGCCAATTCAATTAAAAACTGAATATTAACGAAGCATCAATGTATTTTTTCTCATATTATGCGCAACGGATCTTCATAACCCCCCACACCGTCCTTGTTAATCCGTGTGTGGAAATGGCGTCTGTGTTGAAACAGCAACGGCATATAGCGCTGCCAGCCAGTCATCAAAATTAAAAACGTTATTGGAATTTCGTAAACATATATATGTACAATGTTTAATGAACGCGCGCGTGCGTTTCGTGATTAAATATTTACAAAAAAAGAGTGTATTTCCAAAAAAATAGAATCACCCCTTGTCTGCATAGGTAATGTATATAGATATACAAACATCATTACTACACAGGTAGCATGAATAGGTGCACAGGCATAACCTCGCTTTCTATCAAGCCTTCTTAATATAGAGGCCTATAGGCTTAAGACCCCCACCTCCTCTTCGGCGTCGCAACAGTTACATGATAAAACAGAGGGAGATTTTACGGTTCGGTTGTCTTAATTCAGTCGCCCTGATCCGATTACAAAAATTACACGAGTCGTAAATGACTCTTTAACGGTACACTCTTCTTGGGGCTCTCTTGAAGCTAGGCCTACACCTCCCTCGCTTCCATCTGTTATCCTCGGCGCTAATAATAGTGGCACTCCAATTCCAACCCAGAAGCACTATACGCTAATGCCTCGAGCACTGTACCATCACCATTAAGGCTGCCAGTTTCCCTTTTTCCCACAAGAGACGGGGTAAAGTGGTCACAGAAAAGTGGTCAGTTTTACAGTGCTATAAACCCGGGTTACCACACCTCGCCGTGTCCTTCTCTCACCTCCTCCTCTTCTTCCTCTTTCCGACATGTCCCCTCTTCCACATTCGCTTAGGACAATACATATACACATTCTTCTTCTACACCCAACGTTTTATGTCATCTGGGAATATTATGAATACCCCAGTGATTGCGCCATGAATCTTTTAACGTTGATACCATGAACCGTTGCAATCATTCTATAAGTAACATGATACCTCAGATCCTCTACTTCCTGAACTCCCTCTTCAAATATCGATTTTCTCCATTTCCATGAGTCATTTTTAAAAACAAATGTTAAACTAGGTACTAATACTCTGAGATTTATGCAGAGAGCTTGAGAGGGCTCAGTCTTTTGCTCAAGTTATCCAGATAAACAAGCAAAGACGTATTTGAATAAACATTCCCAAGAACATTACAACGGATAATGACATACGTATCGAAAAAAAT
>NC_091564.1:10126260-10133760 GCF_042767895.1 Penaeus vannamei | reverse complement strand
ACATACATACGTGCATATATATATACACACACACACAACTATCATATTTGCATCTACATTATTATGTGTCTCACATCCTCTCCCCGTCCCCTCTCTCTCTCTCTCTCTTCCTCTCTCTTTCTGTCTTTCTCTCTCTTGCTCGCTCCCTCTCTTTTTCTCGCTCCCCCTTCTCTCTCTCTCTCTCTTTCTCGCCCACCCACTCTCTCTCTCCTCACTCCCTCTCTTCCAATCTCTCTCTCTCTACCCCTCTCTCTATCTCTGAGTTCATAGTTCATGTTTGTTTGTTTGCTGTGTGTGTGTGTGTGTGTGTGTGTGTGTGTGTGTGTGTGTGTGTGTGTGTGTGTGTGTGTGTGTGTGTGTGTGTGTGTGTGTGTGTGTGTGTGTGCGTGTGTGTGTGTTTTCGCATATGCTGGCCGGCGCTTGCGCATCCTCACAGACAGGCTGCATAAACCCAGTGCCTGCAAGTCCATTCAAAAGCGCGAGAGGAGACGCGCCGCAGACAGTCACCGCGCAGTCGCCACCAGTCATGGCGCCGCGGGACGTGAAAGGGTCAAGAGCCTCGCGCAGACAGGCCGTGACGTGCTTGTGTCCGCCTCTTTTCCTCAGCGGTAATAATGTCCGCGACACAATAAACACGGCCCGCGAGGAGGCATATTGAAAGGACGGCGGGAAGCGACCGGCCCGAGGGAGGGGGGGGGGGATGCACAAAGGCAGCTAACAAGAGCCCCGGACGCCCGCTGGGGCCGCCGCGACACGACGCGAGCGCTCCTGGGTCACACCTAACCTCCGGCCAACCTCGTCCTCCTCTATTTCTCTTTAAGTCGCGAAAGACGAGTAAATTACCGAGAAATCGTCGCCTGGGACGGGCCATTAGGGCGAGACAATGAGAGCGAGAGGGAAAATAATGAGGGTTATAATACACAGCAAATCTGCGGTTTAACGAACGGCCTCACACAGGTCGAAGTTTGTCAGTTGTCAAAACTCTTGCCATTAATGGCAATCTCGGCCCTTATCTCTCTTATCTTATCACTGGACTAATGATATTTCGAATTTAACGCTCATATTCCATGTGCATTTTTTTGAAGTACATATCTTAGGCCACAATTATCTTATTCCTTGGATTATATATTTTATTTCTGAAAACTTCTGACAGGCAGTAGCAAAATATTAATGAAAAATAACTGCGTGTTTTGACTTTTTAATAAGTTTATCAATTTCTGGAAACATGTGACAAGCGGTAAAAAATAAATGAAATATCGATGGCAAAACTACATCACGTCTGGAATCAGTATTGTTCATGTGCCCCCACACAGGAATAACCTCCGGTGACATAAAATACTTGAGACAAACGGCAGATTCCATCGATTGTGGAGGTATAACTGACTAGAAAAACAGAACCTCGGAATCATATCGCGTCGGGTCAGGTGAGGCGGGAAAAAAGTCGATTTCTCAATTATTTTCATTTTCGAAAACTGGAAAAAAAAACAAGTGCGGCTGATCCGTAAAACAAGAAATAGAATAAATGTCGCCTGAAGCCCGCTGCAGAACGTGTTTCTCTCTTGAAAACATTCACCTGAGAAACCCTTTAAATCCCAAAATCAAACCAATCGTTCATACAAGTCTGTCCTACAGCGCTGGTGTCATTGGGCCCACAGAAATGGATCGGCTCGGAATCGCTTCTGTCCCCTGCGCCACACAAACATTCATAATCCCGACCATGTGTGTAAAGGAAACCGCAAGGGTCCGCCCGGAGCAAAACGCTGCTCACGACGAAGGAAAACATCGTCAACTCATACATCACTTCCACTGTTACCGATCACCCACGCATTCACGTGGGGAGACCGAAAAGCCTAAACATATCTCAAACGAAGTCCCCCCCTCCCTAACTCTCGCCTCCCCCCCCCACCACCACCACACACGCCCCTTACTTATCCTTGTCACCTCGCGAGGACGAAGAGTCCGCGGATTCCCTTCGTCGGACTTTGGGCAAAAATGGGAGTGCGTCACTCCGCCGGCCATCCCCAACACCTCTCCAAAGGTCCGTACGCCTTGTAGCCTGTAGTTAGGGACTGCCTTGCAAGCAATCCCTTGCACTGCAACAACAGAGACGTGCTGTTACGAAGAACGTCCCAGCGGAATGTGACAGTTTCCTTGCCAAGGAGAGCTTCTGGCTGAAACGCCGAGAACTCAAGGAACGAGCTAAATGCCCTAAAAGTTTCGTCGGTTCGTGCGTATCTTCGCTGGGAATAAACATCTTTTGTTTGTCATGGAACGCAAAATGAGAATGAGATTCTCGCATCGTCATCCATGTTTGCTCTGGGGATCTTCAGGATATTTACTCTATTGACGTCAAGTATCATATTGTATACGTGTATGCACACACACACACACGCACACACACACACACACACACACACACACACACACAGAAAGAGACACAACGACAAAGAAATAATCAGAAAAGCAAAACTGACGAGCAAAATAACGTAAAAACGAAACTAAAGAAACCGAAAAGGGAGAAGACAGGAAACAAAAATGGTGAATCGGAAGTAGATAAAGAAGGTGGAGATGATGCGCCACGGCAACCTACAGCGAAAAAAAAAAATGAGGACTGAGACGAAAATCACGAAGAAATCCGAAAAGGACGAGACCTTAAAGATCAAGCAAAAATAGTAGGAAAACCTCAGACAAAAAAGAAAGAAAGAAAAGAAGAAGAAAAACACTCTTTAACGCCATCAGCACGAATTCCGCGGTAATTGTACCGGCCGAGTACACACATCGGCCTCTCTCTTCCTCGTCCACTGCGCCAGAGTTGTCTACCTTCGCCCTCGCCTCTACAGTCAAGGACGGCTGCACACAAACTCCTTCTTGGACTGGGACTATATCAGTGATTACTGGGACACTAACGACGATTTCCCGGAAGACTGTTCATTACTGTCCATGTTGCGTTCGCTTCCCACGGCAAATTCTGTCATTTGTCGTTGCATTACAGGCCGAAATTGCCAGGCGCCGAGACTGATTTTCTGCCTATCCACCGCAGAGGGAGAAACAACAACAATCTTTAGGACAAAATATATTCCGAAACTACAACCGCATCTACCAATCACCGTCTGATGACTTACCCAACCCCTACATTGCGCTTGTAGGAAATCGGAACAGCGCAGCCAAGTTTGAAAAAAAGACCGGGATACATAAATTCAGTTCCGATTTCTAAACCACAACTACTATCAAACTCGGAATGAGAACAAAATGTATGCAACTATCATCTATTTTGGAAAAAAATAGTATGTCCTTCTGGGAGTGTACGAAATATTCCTATTCGTAAACCACAAACAGTAATTGCTACTTTTTCAACAAGTAAACGAAGGATTGTGTGTGTGTGTGTGTGTGTGTGTGTGTGTGTGTGTGTGTGTGTGTGTGTGTGTGTGTGTGTGTGTGTGTGTGTGTGTGTGTGTGTGTGTGTGTGAGAGAGAGAGAGAGAGAGAGAGAGAGAGAGAGAGAGAGAGAGAGAGAGAGAGAGAGAGAGAGAGAGAGAGAGAGAGAGAGAGAGAGAGAGAGAGAGACCCCCATAAGTGCAGGCCTTCGACAACCCGAGGCTATCCTCCTCGGTCCAATAAATGATGATCCTCGGCTATAAATCAAGACCGATAATGTCCATCCGGTGGATTAGAGGCCCAATAAAACAGCGCCTGGATGATTGGATCCAATATCCAGATAATTCATGCGATCCGATACATCTTCGACCTCCGACAGTTATCAGCATAAGTGGAAATAGTGAGAAATTGATGGGGAGAGGGAAGGGGGGGTGACATCAATATTAGGATTAGGGTCATGTGCTGACGTCGACGCCTCGGGATGACCTGCGCGCGAACTGGCGTCCTTACTCCACTTTGCGCTTCTTTGTGAGCTCCTCCTCGTTTCTCGCTCTTTGGCTTCCTCTCTTGCTCTCTTTACCTGTCTCTAATTCTCTCTCCGTCTGTCTATTTCTTTTAATTTCCATATAGTACATTTTTTCTTCTTCAACGCCTCTCTTTTATACCCTGATCTTTCCATCTATCTCTTTTCTCATCCTCCCACAAATCTCTCTTTGTCTCTCTCCTCCACACCTCTTTCAATAATGATCTTTTTCTTTTTCCTGTCTATCCCTTCCTCTTTTTTTCTCTCCCCCTTAGGCACACATGCACACACACACACACACACACACACACGCACGCACACACACACACACACACATAGCCAACAGCAACGACGCCGGGACTTATGGCAGCCATATATTCTCCAGATGGGTCCCGCCCGGACGTCCTCGCCTCGTCTTCGTCGTTATCATCAACATCATCGTCATCGTCGTCGGACAAGCGAAAATTTGAGGCCAAGAACCACACGACGGAGGTGCGAGCGCGTCCCATTATCACGTTGTTTGTTATGGCCAGGAGGGGGGGGGGTGAGAAACAGGGGGTGAGGGGGCGGAGGAAAGGAGTGGAGGAGAGATAAGACATGAGGTAGAAGTAAGGGAGAAGGGGGACAGAGGAGAGAAGGAGAAGGGGGAGGACGGGGAAGGGAGAGGACAGAAAGGGACAAAGGGAAGATGAAGGAGATAGTGGAAGGAGTGGAGGCGGTAAGAATTGCGAGACGGGAGGGGAAAATGGAGAAAGGGAGGAGAGAAAAGGGGTAAGAGAGAGAAGAGGGAGGAGAAGGGGAACTGAGCATGAGGAGGTAGCAATGACAAAGGAGAAATAAGAAGAGAGAAAGATGGAAAGGGGAAAAGTAGACGGGAGAAGAGAAGGAGGAGCAAAGAAAGATGGGAGAAAGAGAAGAGGAGGAGGAGAAGAAGAAAGAGAAAGAGAGAAATGGCGAAGGGGAGGGGGCAGGAAAACCTACTTCTCCATCTTGGTCATCCCACGCACCAGGACGCCGTCTTCCTTTATTCGTCTACTTTGTGGGCTGATGACGAGATAAATTTCTTTCTTACTTTATTCAAGAGGCTATTTAAGGGTCCCACTGTATTGTCACTGATAATGGTGATGATGGAGGGAGTGATGACAATGAATAACCGATGGGGAGTACACAACGCGTGCAAAGATGCATGCGCCTCCGTAGAGTTATACAAAGGTCAATGAACAGAATAAAGATTTTGATAGGTATCACTTACAGTGTAATATTTCTTCCATCACTGCAAGTAAATAATCCACTTCCTTGAATCAAACACTATATCATGTTCCGGTTAAGTTAAAAGAATAAACACATATAAAAAAATCTTTCGGCAAAAATAACTGTTATTACCCAGGATGAATAAAAAAATATAGAAAAATAAATAAAGTCTGGAACAAGTACGGCCCAACGGTCAATATCATTACATAAAAAAGGGAGGAATGTAGAGGTACAGCCAGAAAATATTCCAAAATTAAGGGACAATTTCCGTGGGCGACGTCTGGAAAGTGTCGAGTCAGACTGCCACGACAGATTTAAGGATTGATATACATATAAATTATATAAAGACAGACAGATAGATGGAGAAACAAAGATAGATAGATAGACAGAAAGAGAGAAAAAAAAGCTACAAGAACCTTTGCCCCGCTCTCCATCACCATTAACAAGTAATAGAAGATTACCACGCTACCAAAACCACCAGCCAAGGACCGCTATTATACCATATTTACCTCCCCCTTCCATTACCACCAATAGGGCAATGACCACACTCATGCGTCATATAATCCCGCGGAAGGAGGCTGTGGCACGGCGGAAGAATTCTATCCAGGTCTACCCCTAACATCAGCTTATATTGTACATGGATGTGCTTTCTTCTGCATCAATTATTGGTTGTAACTTTCTACTAGTCTATGTGTTAGTTAACTGTACTATAATGGCTCTCTTTGTTACTGTTCTACCGCATTTTCTCTTCCTAATTCTTACAAACCTTATCCTCCTTATCTCAAAGCCCCCGCACTCTGTAACTATCATACAAACACATACAGACTAACACACACGGAAGTACACACACACATATCAGTCGTAAGGATATGGCCGACGAACACGCTTGGCTGCAAGCACTAACACCAAGGGGAAGTGAGTGAACAAGTGAAAATAAAATGAGAGAAGGGAATCACAATGACAAGATCAACTTGTGGTTAAAAGAACAGCTAAAATCGTCCTCTTGACAGTGACGATGCAAAGGCGCCCTGAAAATAACACACCTCGTCCGGTACGCTATTTCGTCGCGTCGAGAGACCAACAAAGACCACACAGACCTGAAGGGAGTCCTCTGTCGCCCCTTGTCTGCACTAATTCCCCATTAACCTGAACGGAAAAAATTCACGAACCTAAAATCGAACCGCGGAATCCTCCCGCCAGGTAACTATCCTCAAAACAAAACAAGTCCCAACCGGAGCCACGACTCAAGAGACGTTTTTGCGCAGAGGCTGAGGAGCTGAGGACTTCAACGCCCCCGTCGGCGTGTGGGCGCGCAGAGGCCGGCTGGAGGACGCCGGAAGTGGTGGTGACCAGCCGACCCCCTCCCTTCGCCAGGCAGGAATTGGCCGGCTATTACGAGAGGAATAATGGTTCCATTCGTGTTTGGGAAATCGGCTCCTGCTTTATTTGCTTTCATGCAATCCTGTTTATGAATTTAGAATCTAAATCGTGTTAACGGTATATCAAACTGAGCTTACATACCAATATCTATTACAATAGCTTTTACACAAAAAATCTATATATAGTAACATCAATAAATCTGAATTCGAAATCGCGCTCCAGCTTCCGGTAACTAGTCTGCAACTCTCTATATAGCCTATGTATATGTATATATGTATATATATATATATGTGTGTGTGTGTGTGTGTGTGTGTGTGTATATATATATATATATATATATATATATATATATATATATATATATATATATATATATATTCTAGATGCGTCCTTACACACATACGTGCCCATACTTGATAATCAATTAGGTATCTGACTAATTAACAAAAGGAAATCCGCGGGCGGCCTGTAAGGGCTATTTACGCCTCGAATGTATAATCTTCACCAAGCTCGAAGCGCAAAGCTGATGGAGGGAGATGGGAATGTGAATGGAGAAAAACAACTTCAGAGATAATATACTTTGATAATGATGATGGAGAGATGGGGGGCGAAGGAAGTGATGCATCAGTAAATAAGAAAAAACGATGAGAAGGGTAAGCAGTAACAAAAAAAAAAAAGAAGACTAGATGAAGAAGATGCACACAAGGAAGCGAAGCGAGATCAACGGCGGGATCCCTGCTAGCGGTAAAGCTTTCCTCTACCTCTTGACACTGCTGTCAACTTCCGCATGACAGTCCACGGTTAGCCCCAAAGCCCACAGACTCCGGATATCAGCCATGTGTGGCTATCAGAAAACCACCTGGTTGTTATTCATTCTCACTGTCACTTCATCTGTCTCCTGCGTGATGCTGCCGACGCCGCGCACAGCTGACTGCATCACAGCGGAGTTAGTCAATTATAACGCGTCGAAGC
>NC_091564.1:10118760-10121260 GCF_042767895.1 Penaeus vannamei | reverse complement strand
CTCCCTCCTCCTTTTCCCGGCATTACTCTTTTTAAGTCTCCCGCTATTTCGCTTTCTCCGCTTCGCCCGCTCTATTCACGCGAAACACCGGGCCCGTACGCCGTCGCCCGTCGCAGGCTAATTAGCAGCTTGTGATCACCATGCGGCCTCCCCGGCTTTGTTTTGCTCCCTTTGTTCCTTGACCGGCACGCGAGATGCGCCCTCGTCAGATTCGGAATCTTAAATATCTTGGTAGGCACGCTTTATTTCTCTTCCGCCCCCTCCTCTCGCTCTCTCTCTCTCTCTCTCTCTCTCTCTCTCTCTCTCTCTCTCTCTCTCTCTCTCTCTCTCTCTCTCTCTCTCTCTCTCTCTCTCTCTCTCTCTCTCTCTCTCCCTCTCTGTAGCTGCATCTTCCACGCAGACACGCCCAGAACACACACCAATGATTCTCTTCCTACCCAACTCTTCTCCGACAGAGCTAAATGAACCGAAAAATGAACTCAAAATACCATCTTGTGCTACACCGGTTACTCTGCCAGTGCCCTTATTCCCGAATAAAGATATCAGGTAGACACATCTTAATCGCATAAGCTCGGCAAATCCCTCGCATGCAACTTTCGTCTCGATTGAGTGGTCAAGGCAACATAAGGAACTGGTTGCATCCACACACAATACGTGACTTGGCCAAGATCCGGGAAAAAATGCTGAAGGAACGGTACTTACCTGTAAATCCCTTTGGCCAAGGACTACGTGCTGCTTCATTCTCCCTTCTCTCTGTCATCTCTGCCCTCATTCTTTCTCTTTTGCTTTCGCTTCGACGCCCTCCCCTCTCCCTCCTTCTATGTATCTCTCCTTAACTGCATGACCTCATCACTATTCATAATCATAACCTGTCATGACCTTAATGGGACAGAAGAATCGAAAGTCTCATTCACACCACTAGATAAGATTCAGACAATATGGAAAATTAATGTGCAAGTCTGCCTGCCTCTCCCTCCCTCACTGCATTCTTCTTCAATCCGGACTATCTAAGAGAAATCAAAGGGAAAATAAGATCCTTCAGAGAACTTGGGGAGGGAGGGAGGGAGGGAGAGAGGGGGAGAGGGAAGAGAGGGAGAGGGGGAGAAAGAGAGAGAGGGAGAGAAAGAGAGAGAAGGAGAGGGGAGAAAGAGAGAGACGGAGAGGGGGAGAAAGAGGGGGAGAAAGAGAGAGAGGAAGAGGGGGAGAAAGAGAGAGAGGGAGAGGGGGAGAGGGGGAAAAAGAGAGAGAGGGAGAGGGGGAGGGGGGGAGAAAGAGAGGGAGAGGGAGAGGGGGAAAAAGAGAGAGAGGGAGAGGGGGAAAAAGAGAGAGAGGGAGAGGGGGAGAGGGGGAAAAAGAGAGAGAGGGAGAGGGGGAGAAAGAGAGAGAGAGGGAGAGGGGGAGAAAGAGAGAGGGAAGGAGAGGGGGAGAGAGAGAGAGAGAGGGAGAGGGGGAGAAAGAGAGGGAGAGGGGGAGAAAGAGAGAGAGGGAGGGAGAGGGGTGGAAAGAGAGAGAGGGAGAGGGGGAGAAAGAGAGAGAGAGGGAGAGGGGGAGAAAAAGAGAGAGAGGGAGATGGGGAGAAAGAGAGAGAGAGGGAAAGGGGGAGAAAGAGACAGAGAGAGAGAGAGGGGGAGAAAGAGAGAGAGAGAGGGAGAGGGGGAGAAAGAGAGAGAAAGAGCGAGGGAGAGAAAGAGAGAGAGAGGGATGAGAGGGAGAGAAAGAGAGAGAGAGGGATGAGAGGGAGAGAAAGAGAGAGAGAGGGATGAGAGGGAGAGAAAGAGAGAGAGAGGGATGAGAGGGAGAGAAAGAGAGAGAGAGGGAGAGGGGGAGAAAGAGAGAGAAAGAGAGCAAGAGAGAGAGAGAAAGAGAGCAAGAGAGAGAGAGAAAGAGAGCAAGAGAGAGAGAGAAAGAGAGAGAGAGAGAGAGAGAAAGAGAGCAAGAGAGAGAGAGGGAGAGAGAGAGAGAGAGAGAGAGAGAGAGAGAGAGAGAGAGAGAGAAGTGAAGCGAAAAGGGAAAGATGAGACCGAAAACTTCTGAAGATGAGTCTCCCGAAAGAAAACTCTCTCCAGCGCCAACTTCTGTTAACTAACGCATGACAATAATTCTCCCTCCGCCGGATATCCGCTGCTGGTCTTGTCCGCGCGCCGTCGTGGTCTCTGCCAACGTCTCACCACGTATCCTCCACGGACTAACCGCCGATACACTGGTTGCAAGACGTGGCAGAAACTAAAGATACATCCAGAAATACGAGTGAATAAGAGGATACATTTCGGAACGACGATTTGCAGATTTTACCAAAATATTTTTAGATTTTTCTGCCAAATGATTTACAGATCTTTACCGAATCTGGCAGATAGATGTTTACCGAAAATGTGGGGTCAATAGTCACTACGGAGACGTGTTTCTTACCTTCGATTCCCGGATTCGGAAATGAAAATAACTGTTCTAATCTAAACCAACCTAATAAAAAAAATAATAATGATTTAACGGGGAAATGAATCAG
>NC_091564.1:10111260-10113760 GCF_042767895.1 Penaeus vannamei | reverse complement strand
AACAAAGGAGAGACGCCTCGGTGGAAAAAAGGGTAAATGTGGCCCTTCTCGTCCGCCTCGCTTCGCCCGACGATGGCCACCGCCGGGTTTATGACGCCCTGGTCATTCTGCGCCCGCCCGGCAGACTCTGCTACTTCTCTATCGATACACCATCAATGAAATGACTCTTTCGCGTCTCTGTTAGGGTGCGAATAATATGCATTGTTTGGTAGTCATAGTACGCAGATGGTGTTTTTTTTTATTCTGATTGTCTTCATTACCAGGGAATTTATACTGGGGAGTTGAACCAAATTATCAATATCATCTTTAATTATAAATAGTTTACCTGCTAATCATCATGGCCTTTCCTAATCATCGCCCAATAATGTCCTAATACATCATCGGTGCAGAGATCAAGAAACCCGATCAACGGATCAGCAATAAACACAAGGAGACAAGGGCTTTTAGTAAGACAAAAGAAAAGCCATGAAAAATGTACGAAGAAGGTGGACGTCCAGGTAGAAATGGTCACCTGTCAGGAGAACTGACCACCACGAGCCTGGCTGACACTCTGCCGGGATCATTACCAGGGGTTCAGAGGGGTTCCTCGCCCCTCCTCCCCCATCCCCTCCACCCCCCACTCTCACCAGTTACCAAGCAAGGCCTAACGACTGCCTTCCTCCTTGTGCCTCCTCCTCGCTCCTCCTCCCTACCCTGTGGCCGCTATCACGGTCTCCGTCAGCAGGTAGCCCAGTCACTTGTCTCTGAGATCTTTATTCATCTTTTTTTTTTCCTTCGGTGTCTTGATATGGGCAGCTTAGGAAAACCCCCGAAACACATCTATGGCCTTCCTTCGGCCCATAAAAAAAGCGAAAGAGAAATTTACAATTCGAAAAGGCCTCTCCGCCTTCGCCTGCGCCTCCGAACATTCCTCGTTTCCGTATTCAGAAGGCCAGGTGGTGCAGCAGGTCCCCCCCTCCCCCTCCCCCCACTACACCCTCCCGACAACACCAGCTTGGCTCACACACTCCCGATGGCCTTCGGAGCCTTCCATGCCCCCTGCCCTTTGTGCGACGTGTGTGCCGAGCCCTGCTGGAGTACTATGTAGTGTTTATTTTGTACTGCCTGTTGTACGTGCCTGCATATTCTAGTCATCACCGCGCCACTCTCTCCGAATATAAATGATCCTTACTGTACACAAAGCTTACAGAATTGAGAACACTGTATCTTGCATTGCAACCTGGGTAACCGTTTATATTTCTGCAATTCATATAATAAAAAATCGGGTGTACTTCCGAGAAATTGTACTTCAAAAGAAGACCCCCCAAAACAACAGCGTAATGCTTCGGAGGCCGAGTGCGTGCGTGGGGCCGGGAAGCCGTCTCGCCAACCACATGGTCAGGGCTACATTTCACGTCTTTCCCATTCCGCATGTCTTTTCATCGGCAGGAGCGACCGCAAGACATATTTCTAGAGAAGGCAATCGATACTTCAGTGAAAGAGTGATTCATGAACGCCGGTCGGACCCTCAGCCCCCACCCCACCTTTCCCTTCCGTAGGCCTGTCACTGTTGCGCAGAAGAGGCTCGGCGTCTGCGGCTGGAATCTTGACTTTCCTTATCGTTGCTTCAATCTTAAAAGGATTAGATATCATTTTTTCTCTCCCTCCCTCTCCTGGTTGGCAGCCGCCTCTTCCTCTCCTATAGACATCCCTGACCAGCGCCTCCCTGTCCTTGATCAGGGGGCAGATAACGGCCGCTGCGTCAGGTGGGGCCACGCGGCGGCACTTACCTTCATCCAGTCCCACAGGGGCAGGGACACATTCCGCTCCTCCTCCCAGTCGCCGGGACTCACGACGTGGGTTGTAAATCTGCGACGCGGCGTGTCATCCTGGTGGTGCCTCATGCCATGCGTCTGGCCGTACCCGGAATCCACTGGCCGGGGCGTCCTCTGCAGCTGTGGCCCTGGCTCCTCGGGGGTGCTGTGCTGCCGCCTGCGGTGGAAGGAGTAGCTGCCTTCCCTGCGGCCGAGCACACCGCCCCCGCCGCCGAGGAAGCTGAAGGCCCCGCCGATGCGACTCCCGCGGGCGCCCGCATTTCGGCTGAGCGCTGCGCCCGCGCCCGAGAAGAGCCCGTCGAACAAGCCTCCGCCGTCGCGCTCCTTGGCCTTCTTCCGCTTCAGGGCTCGCAGGTTGGGCAGCGTCTGGTAGCGCCTCTGGTTCGACATGATTATCTCGTCGATGCAGAATGTCCACTTGTTTCTCCTTTAAAAGGTCATGGCATGTCAGCAGGAGGTCGTGGCCGTTACACCACTGCGCACACCTTGCCTCCCATGCCCGTTACTCCACACATATGTCACCCCGGATGCCACGACCGTAAACGGAGCACTGTGTACACTGCATCTCTTGTTCGGTTCTCGTGGATGTTCAACTGCACGTGCAATGAACGCAACTTTTTTTTTTTTTCAATCGTGTGTTCCCACGGTTGGACTATGCCGAGCTAGAACACTTTAGTTACAAACAA
>NC_091564.1:10093760-10101260 GCF_042767895.1 Penaeus vannamei | reverse complement strand
AAATACAGCTTCGTATTAGAATAAAATCGCATCCCCTAGTGCAAAGAAAACGGTTTTTCTAACGCACACATCCAGTCCATTGAAGGCAATAAATGGTGACTAACAAGGGATTCCGTGGTTACGCTAATCCCCGTCGGTTTGGGGCACGGGTGGGCGGGACAGGTGGTGCCCAGTACATTCCCGCGACTCTAATGGAGGTGGTCACTCAGGCAGGTCAAGTTACTAATCCTACGACAGCCCATAAGACTTTTATCGAAGAGCCGGACCAGGCTGAGGGTGCGGACTACAACTCCGTTGACCTCTCCGGTGGACAGGCTACGACTAGGAACATCTTGAGAAAACAGAACAGGTTATCAAAACCACAGCGCTCATTCATGCCGACCGAGGACGCTCGAAAAGGAGCCTGGGAACCCCACGTCAACCTCGTCTTGGCATTTATCGAAGGTTGCGACACGGCGCGCCATACTCCCCTTAAATGACACCTATTAGCGCGTCGCAAACGATTGTATGTGAATCCGAGCAGTGATGCTCCCACGTGTAATGTCTCTGTTTTTCGCAGCTACGGTAAACTCGGTCATCGAAAAACCTTGAGCGATCGCGCAAGTTCCACTTTTCAAGTCGTAACGTAACGGAGTCACACATCCTGGAGACGCTCTACCGTAACCTATTACGACGAGGGAAGGGTATTTGCTCGTCGCTTGTTATCTACGGCATCGTCACGTTGAGTGCGTGTAGGAGCCGAGGGGGGGAGGGGCGACTGGGAGGGGAGGAGAGATTTTACCGATGTTATCACAACTTATTTTCACGCCCAAGAAGGAGAGGGGCGTCGTCAGGACTTCCATGGGGGAATCGTACACGTTTGTAACAAAAGGGTGTACAACCATAATCCTCCTGGTGTCTGATAAGCTTCCCAACAAATCCCAAATCCAGCTAAAATCACCTAAATTACCTGGCGCTTCAAATTAGTTAGAGGAACTCGACCAATAAAGACCGATCTAACAATGCAGAGCGTGGCGAGAACGGAATCCTGACATCAAAAGTGAAGGAAAATTATCGTCGAAACACAATTGTATCTGTCCTTCATCACAATGGCCTAAAGCCATCATCATAATAGCTCCTTGAACGATGCACTTTCACCACCTAAACGTGCATCGAGGAAGTTTTGCCCGAAGGCCTAACCAAAATACACACTCGAGCTTTGTTGAGCAACAAGTAAACTTTCGAAAATGTGTGTTTATATCATATCCTTTTAACAAGAAAAAAATAATGAGAGAGAGAGAGAGAGAGAGAGAGAGAGAGAGAGAGAGAGAGAGAGAGAGAGAGAGAGAGAGAGAGAGAGAGAGAGAGAGAGAGAGAGAGAGAGAGAGTTGAGGGGGAAGAAAAGCGTAAAATAACGGTAATTAATATCATCTGCCCGCAACAACACACAATATCTACATTTAAAAAATTTTCAAGGTATAACTTATGACCACAGTAGGGGGCTTTTAAACGCCAAATTAACTTTCTACTGCAGAGCATCAATCAACTGCCACGGCTCTACTAATAATCTTTATTCTTAGTCACCATTAGCAGTATCGTTTCATCGCTGACAAACAAAAGAGGGAAAAAAAGAGGAAGACACGAGTAGGAAAGAAAGGAGAAAATAAGGAGAAAGAAGCAATGAAAAAGGAGGAAACAAAGAAGGCAACGAAAAACATACAAAGGGAAAGGAATAATAGCAAGCAACGAAGAAGGAAAAGAGAGAACAAGAAAATCATAATAGAATGAAAAGAAAAGGGAGAAGAAAAAAAAGGAGAGAAAAAGAAGGAGCTGACATCTGAAAGGAGGAGAAGAGGACAGAGGAAAAGAAAACGAAAGAAAAAAGCCTAGAAAAAAAGAAAAAAAAATCACGTCTAAGGAAAAGACGAATCGCCCGGGCCAGGGTTAATCCGAAGAAACCACTCCAGCACGATGTCACGATCAACCTCTACTTAGTCCCGGAATTATGATAATCTGACCCGCGTCTTCAGGGACTTTCACTATCACCTTCAGCCGGGTTACCGTGACATTCAGGTGGATGAGCCGACGAGGAACAGCTCGACGTCCCCTTGCGACAGCGAGGGTGGCGTGAGTGAGCGAATAAATCCTGAATTTATAGCCTTTTTATTCTGTTGATTAAAAAAAATATATAGTTAAATATATGTCGGACCATCTCGATATCTCCGTAGCGGTGTGTGGCAATTAACGTCAGACTTGCCGATTCATTTTCGTTTTTTTTATAAGGCAAACAGTCGCTAGCAATTACTCTTAACAACTTTTCCCCGCCGCAGTGTACGTCACACCGTATCGTTATTAGACTGAAATTCACTTGTAACAGAAGCGTGACGTCTTGTTGGTTAACGACCACAGTCGTCACTCCGTTGACCACAGCGAAAACCATTAAGAAAAAAGACCTGTCAGATAGAACGATAGAAGTGATATATAAATCACAAATACAATAAAAATACCATTACTCACTACTGCTCTATGCAATACTTCTGTGTGATGACATTACACAGGTTTCGTAATACGTTGATATATAAGAAAACAGGCGATTGTTATTATGGTACTGTGGACCTCACATGAAGAACGTCAACACAATTAATATATGGAGCCAAGATGCCATTACTTAAACCCACAATCGCCACATTCACCAAATAATCAACAATCACAGTCGACGGCAGTGGTAATCACATCCACCTGTTGTTTTTTCACTGCCCTTTCTCTCTCTCTCTCTCTCTCTCTCTCTCTCTCTCTCTCTCTCTCTCTCTCTCCTCTCTCTCTCTCTCTCTATCTATCTATCTATCTCTCTCTCTCTCTCTCTCTCTCTCTCTCTCTCTCTCTTGAAAGCCCTTCGATACCCATTCGGGATCAAGAAAAGACCAAAGAAGATGAAACAGAATGATAGAAGGAAGAGGAGGAAGACGATAATGAAGAAGTAGAAGAAAAGAGGAAAGAAGGCGAAGAAGAAGAAAGAGACGCGCGCGAGAGCGAGAGTGAGTGAGAGAGAGAGAGAGAGAGAGAGAGAGAGAGAGAGAGAGAGAGAGAGAGAGAGAGAGAGAGAGAGAGAGAGAGAGAGAGAGAGAGAGAGAGAGAGATAGAGAGAGAGAGAGAGAGAGACAGAGGACAGAAGGACCGGCCGCCCGCAGAGTCCGAAATCACACTCATTTAACATCTTATTATTTGGGCTTATCTCCGCGCTCTGCCCCTCCGCTGCTGCCATTTCCCAGAAGGCCCTTATCTTAATGCACATCTAAATCTCAGATATATTTTGCTTTTCTTATCGGAGATCTAATCGGAGTCAATGATCAGGATGACCGATGGGAATTATAAAGAATGTAATATGTAAATGTGATTAATTGCGAGTCATCTCGATAATTAATAGTAAGCTATCAAGAAGTTCAGCACGGGTGTGTATAAACTTGTCTGTATCTTATAAGTTTATTAAGCCATATAATACAATATCTTGTATATCTTTCTCCTCATAAGCACTACACGGCAGCCTGTAGAGCAAATTAATGTTGGTAGATCTGTATCCGTCTGTGTAGACTTAGATTTATCTGTTTATTTGTCCGGAGGAATTTACTGTTTACATGTTTTCATGTGAGTGAATATCACTATGTGTACGCATGTGCAGGTATAACTGAGAATAAATAATGAATCCATTACTATCTCTCTATATAGCTATATGCATAAATCACAAGGGAGACCATTAGACCCACCCTTCCCCATCAGAAGTCGAACTCAGGAACAAAGGCGCAGAAAGAGAGAGAGGGAGAGAAAGAAAACAAAAAAGACTTTCACGTAATCCCTGGAAGAATGCATCGCAGCGGGAAGGTCGTCGGAACTCGGCGCCTCCCGCGGCGGGTGAAAGTTTTCCCTCCCGAGCAATTTTCCGCCGCGCCGCCATTACTCACACTTACCGCCGGTTATGTCGACACCTATTTAGTGTCCGGCGCTCTCTTTCTCCTTCTGCCGTTCCTCTTTCTTTTCCTTTCTCTTCTGATCTTCCTCCTCCTCGTTCCTTTCTTTTCCTTCTACTTACTTTCTTTTTCTTCTTCTTCTCTTTCTCATTCTTCTTCTTCACCACCTTTCCGTTCTTGGCACGGTCGCATCGGACCCACTGCAGATGCCCGTGGATCTCGTTAAGTTGTGTAGGCGTTCTCACTCAGAGTGGGTGATGGGCTGAAGGGCGGCCTGCCGTGGGTCAGCGTGGGAGGAAGGGGCTCGTCTAGGGCAGGTTTGGGGTGAGTGGAAAGGGTGTGGGGTGTGTCTAGTTTTTTAATTGCTGGTTTATCATTACATGTTACTACTACTGTTACTACAGCTACTAATAATAGTAACAGTTGATGATATTGACAATGGCAATGATAACCTTAGTGTTTCTTCTTAGACCTTTTCCATTAATATATCTATTATTTTCCTTACTGACACCCAACCTTCACTTTACTATTTTTGGGTTTCCATGAATCGAAAAGAAAAAACGCATCATTACTAACCAATTTTCTCCCATCGTTCTATAAAAGCAAAACACCCAAAAACAACCATAAAAATTGATCATTATGAACCACAACAGACAGACAACGCACGCATCATAACGTAGGCATACCACTGGCATGACACTGATCTACTCAATCAATAGATAACAAGCAATCCAAAAGGCTTCGCGGCCCAACTTCACCTTGTTACATTAAATACTCGATCAATTAGGCCTCCGACGCAAATGTCCCTGTCATTAGGCTAATGAACGCTTCTTGATAAGGACTGCGCTTCGACACTTCATTTTTCAAAGCACCGTTACGGCATCCTTTTTTTCTTTCCTTTCTCTTCGATTTCATATTTCTTCTCGTCGGATTTCTTTTTCTTTCGGACTGTTTGAAGTGGAAGGTTTACTTATATAATCAAAAATTAAGTGGATATATATATATATATATATATATATATATATATATATATATATACATATATAAGTGTGTGTGTGCGTGTGTGTGTATGTGTATGTATGATATACATGTACACATTGCATTACTATAAAGCATTCATAAAAACAATATGTTGGTAACGACCTCGATAATTCTAAAATCGATAATTGAGACGATAAGCAGCAGGGCAAAAATGATCAACATTAAGACGCAGCTGATCAAGTCGGCGATAACAAGCAGTCCGCGGAGGCCGTCCATTCCGGCATCCCGGCTTCAGCAGGCTCAAGGGGCTGGGTTTGATCATCCGTGACTGAGGAGGACCAGCCCCCTCTCCCCCTCCTCTTCTCCCAAGTCTCCCCCGCCCCTTCTCCCCGTGTCCCCCTTCTCCCCACTCGCCTTCGCTCTTCCCCCTCTTCCCCTCTCCTCTCCTTGTTCTCCCCGCCCCTTCTCCCTCTCTCCCCCTCTCTTCCTTACGGTCTGACGGCTCTCTCAGCGGGTGTGTTAACATACCTGCACCGTAACAATAATAAGACGAAACGGAATTGAACGAGATGGCGTTCCTTCATGAAACGTTTAATTATTTCGGTCTTTCGAGGTATGAAAGAGAGAATCTGCATACATGAAGATTTATGACACTGCTTTTTTTCTTGGGAGAATCGGCCCGCAGCGTCTTCTCAAGCAAACGAAGACTGTAATGTTATTGCAGATACGCGGTCCTTCCCTTCCTCCCTTTTCAACCACCATTCCAATTATTAACCACCCCCTAAAAAAGACGAAGAAAAAAGAACCCCCACGCCATCTTCGAATTGTTCACGTCCGTCACCAAGAAGAAGACAACACGAAATATGCAAAGCAGGATAATCAAAAAGCATCGAAACGTGAAATCCCGCGAGTCAGATGAAGGGACAGGTGGGCTGGAGGCCTCCGAGAACCACAAGCTTCACAAACCTTTTTTTCAGAATGATTTTCTTCTTCATAGGACACAGGCATGCTACTACACTAGGCGCTGAATGTACTAAGTGCCTTATCTCAAAAGGAGTCTAGATATCGCCATAATCGGCAGTACAATAGGCCTGAAAATACCGACGCTTTGATCTGGTTCAACTTGAATAATGAGGCTTTAATATTCATAATGAGTGACTCTGTATTCATCTATGTATTTAACATAAATTATTATGATCTTGTTAATTCTTTTAACGAGCAGATCTAATAATGTATCCGAGAGTCTACCGTTATGTGCAAGTGCTTTGTACACTCGGAGAAACCATCTGGCCCGCCACCAAAGAAACAATTATAACACAAACCAATAAAAAGAGGTTGCGGCAGGGTGGCAGGGCGGCAGGGCGCCCAGGTCCCCGAGGGTGGCATGGAGGCCTTTCCGTGCCCACATGGCTAGATGATGTATCACACAACGGTCTTGTACCCTGCCGGCCTAGGGGGAAGGGGTAGGGGGGCAGGGAGGTGGAGAAGGTTGGGGTCTTGGGGTGGGCAGGTGATAGGACAGGGAGGGGAAAAGGTAGGGAGCTGAGGGTGGGGGGGGGGGGGAGCAGCGATGAATTTGAGGTCGTTGGCGATGCGAAGGTTTCGTTTGTTTCTGGGTGGGGAGGCCGTGTCAGTGGGAGGCGTAGGTGGGTACATGGGTGGAGGATTACAAGGGAGAGAGGAGGAGGAGGAGAGGGGGCGTGTGGGTGGAAGGGGTAGTATGTTGATGTAGGCCCATGGATGTGTTGGGGAGAAGAGGGAGAGGAGGGATGGGTTGGGGAGAAGGAGAAGAGGGGGGTGGGTTGGAGGAGAGGATGTGAGTTAAAGAGGGGAAGAGTAGAGGGCAAATAGTGGCGAAGGAAGCTTAAGGATGAAACAGAGAGGGGAAAGATGGGAGTTAAGTTGGGGAGAGTCGAGTCAAAGGGAAATATGGGCCCGGTGAATTTGTTAACGCTGGGTGATAACGCAGAGTCGCTAAGATTTATTGCCAACGTATGAGCGTAAGCATGCGCAGGGGATAGCGAGGGCGGGCGGTGTGGCTCAGGGCAAAAGTTAAATGAGTGTGTGTGTGTGTGTGTGTGTGTGTGTGTGTGTGTGTGTGTGTGTGTGTGTGTGTGTGTGTGTGTGTGTGTGTGTGTGTGTGTGTGTGTGTGTGTGTGTATATGTGTATGTGTGTGTATGTGTGTATGTGTGTATATGTGTATGCGTGTGTGTGTGTGTGTGTGTGTGTGTATGTGTGTGTGTGTATATGTGTATGTGTGTGTGTGTGTATATGTGTATGTGTGTGTGTGTGTGTGTGTGTGTGTGTGTGTGTGTGTGTGTGTGTGTGTGTGTGTGTGTGTGTGTGTGTGTGTGTGTGTGTGTGTGAGCGTGCGTGCATATGCTAATAATAAAGGTTATAGTTACAAGAACCGAGGGGACAAGGGCATAATGGGGTTAAAAATAGGAGTTTTCAGTGTTAATGATTGAAAAAGTGAGCAATTGAGTGTGAGCGAATCCGAATCCGAACGTGAGTATAAGTATGCGTGTGTACGGAAAAGGGGAGGAGCGTATACACAAATACAGTGCGGATTTATGA
>NC_091564.1:10073760-10078760 GCF_042767895.1 Penaeus vannamei | reverse complement strand
GCCCGGTGAAACCCACCTGCAAGCACCTCCACGAACCTTGATTGTAAGTGGAACACACGTCCGGTTGTGTTTTGGCGTCTGTAATATAGATTATCTATCAGGCGTGTTAATGGACGGCTTTGTATCGAGAACAAGTGTGTTCATGTGCTCACACACATACATGGCTAATCTTGGAATCTTTAAATATGCAAACTTTACATCTTGAGCTTTATCTTTTGTATATAAAACAACTGCATTCATGAGCGCTCGCACAAACATAAGTACACATCCCCTGCATGCATACGCACATACACGATTACTGAAAATAATATGCCAAAAAATATAATACAACATTTTGTAGGAAAACACCCCAGAAGTCGTGACGCTAAATGTGCAACAACGAAGCCAATTCAGCCAAGGTCTCCCAAAAGCCGCAACTCAACAAGTCTCAAAAGCCAAAATCCGGAACATGACGAACAGCGAACCTTGAGTGTGTGAGCACGATATAAGCAGCCTATCAATCAAGGGAGCTCGTTAACACCACGATGGCTAATTACCGGCAGTGATTAGGCCTCTGACGTAACCGCTGCGTCAGGGGGGCGTAATTGTCGGTTACGTGCCGCCATCTACATGAGGAACGGCGCCTATAGAAGGGTAATAAATAACCATCCTTTGCGAACGGAAGGAGTTGACAGACCCCTTAAAGAAAGGTCCTGTCTTTAGGGTGAAATATTCCGCTATCTTATTCTCCCCGGTTCATGGCCTTGCGAGGAGGGGTGTCTAACCCATGCAACATTCTGAGACCGAGGAGATCGTGGGCGGACGAGTGAATGTCGGTGATGGGGGTGCGTGAATGGGGAGTGAAAAGCGAGGAGGTCGAGGGCGAGAGAATGTATAATTCTGACAGTGACGATTGACACAGAATCAATGAATAAAGATTTAGTTAATATATTAAATACCGGGTTATAAAGAACTAGTAAACTGGGTTATCAGAATATCTAACTTCGTAATGGAATCCGCAGAATTCTTTAGCAAAAAAGTAAGGACATGTAAAACTGTGAATGTTTGCATTTATCGTTATATCGTTATTTATTATATTATATCGTTAAGTATATACAAGAATTTTCTATTAGAAGCGTGTTTATTTTTTTGCAAACCATGTTCATAATTTGCCGTATCTGATAATCAAAAATGATAATGCAGTCATCTTGAAGGAGGGAAAATATGTGAGGATATCAGACAAAAAATAAAGAAATTATTTGAACAAGAATAGTGAAGGAGGAAATATGAGAAACTGAACGAAACGAAAAGAAATTAAAAAGTTGAAAGGTGATAAAACATGGAAATCACGTGACAACGACAAATAGAAAGGGCTTATGGGATCACGCGATAGTTTGGAGAGAAGGGGGAAAGGGAGAAATGAACGAAAAATGGAAAAGTAAAAACTAAAGCAAAAAACTGAATTTTTAAGAATGCTGAATTGAAGAAGAGGGTGCGAAGATGACTCGACGTACGAATAACAGAAAGTAAAAATAAAAAAGTATTAAGAAAAAAAAAGCAGATGGGCGTGTTATGCCACAAAGACCGGGCTCCATGAATGACGCTCTGAAATCTGGTGAAGGGAGAGAATGAGGGAATAACAGCAGCAAATAATGAAGGTGTAACAGAAGAGCAAAACAAAAGAAAAGTGGGCGAGGAAAACGGGAAACAGAAATTACAACCCAGTGAGTGAAAATGAGAACGGAAGGAGCGTGGAAGTGAGTGAATAGAAGAAAAAGATAGAGGAGGAGAAAGGGGGAAGGGGGAGAGGAGGGGATGAGAGGAGAAACGCGGGGAAGAGAGGAGGAGGAGGAGGAGACTAAGAAGGAGAAACAGAAAGAAAAGAAGGAAAAGGAAAAAGAGAAGAAAAAGAGGAGAATATTAATGATAATAATAAGAGGAATGATGATAGTAATAGCAATAATGATAATAATAAGATCAACAAGGGAAGGGAGTATATAAATTCAAAGGGAATGAGACAGTTAAGGAATAAGGTGTATATATAGGACCTTGGGAAGGGGGAAGGGGTATACTGAGGATAGGAGGGGGACCAAAGGAATACACATCCTAAAAGAGGAAGGGAAACCACGGGGATACAGACTCTTGGGCAGGACGAGTATGAGGGTACATGGGGCTCAGGGAGAGGAAGAAGGTAGGGGCATACGGGTCCTATAAAAGGAACCGAACGGGGGGCGCGGGCGCAAAGGAAGACAAGCCCTGGGGGAGAGTAGGGGATAGGGGTATAAGGATCCTAAGGAAGGTCGAGGGGAAGGGGGAGGGGCGGGAGTATAGGGTCGTGACGGGAGTGGGCGGCGTGACTGACGTGACCTACACAGCCTTGACTCCCGACACAGCATAACCCGGGGCAGTCGCCGTGTTGCTGCTCTCATGCAAATTTCACAAGAAGAGCCGAGCAAAAAGCGCGTGCTGCGGCCGGTTCTTGCTTGTCATCGCCACGAGAGAGGAATGGGGGAGGGGGAAGAGAGAGAGAGAGAGAGAGAGAGAGAGAGAGAGAGAGAGAGAGAGAGAGAGAGAGAGAGAGAGAGAGAGAGAGAGAGAGAGAGAGAGAGAAATGGAGGGGAGAGACGCAAATAAAGACAGAGCGGGGAAGGGAGAAAAGGAGATAAAGATGCAAATGGGAAAGGAGAGAGGGAGATATATAGTGAGAAAGAGAAAAAACGGAGATAAAAACAGAGAGGGGAAGGGAGCGAAGAAGGGAGATGAAAGATACGAACGAAAGAGAGATGCGGCAGAGCGTGATGCCCGATTAAGAGCCCGGCAATAGAGGACGAAGGTGAAGGCTGAGCTGGATAATGACATGGATATCGTCCAGAAAACAGGAATGTTGGCAAGGATGAAGCGCCGAGAAGAGGCCGACTTTAGACAAAGGGGAGGGGAGGGGGGGCGGAGGATGGAGTTATTGGAGAGATGAGAAATAAATGGCAATTTCTCTCTCTGTCTCCCTCTGTATATATGTATATGTACATGCATATGTATATGTATATGTATACATACATACATACATTATATATATATATATATATATATATATATATATATATATATATGCATATGCATATACATATACATATACATACACACACACACACACACACACACACACACACACACACACACACACACATATATATATATATATATATATATATATATATATATATAATATATGTTTATGTATATATGTATATATTTGTACATATATCTGTATACATACATACATACATACATACATTACATACATACATTACATACATACATACAGATATAAATATATATATATATATATATATATATATATATATATATATATATATATATATATGTATATATTTGTACATATATCTGTATATATAAGTAAATATATATATATATATATATATATATATATATATATATATATATATATATCTGTGTGTGTGTGTGTGTGTGTGTGTGTGTGTGTGTGTGTGTGTGTGTGTGTGTGTGTGTGTGTGTGTGTGTGTGTGTGTGTGTGTGTGTGTGTGTGAGTAAATGAGCGTGCATGAGGCCTGTGCATGCGTGAGCACGTAAATAAAAATGGCACGCAGATTTCCTTAAAAGAAACTAACGAGAGTTCGACCCGGAACTCCTCGAGCGAAGAGCAGCGAAGGCGAGAGGAAAAGAAGGAGCGCGAAGGCGAGAGGACGTCGCGGCGGAGTCGTTGGGGGCGGCGAGGGCGAGCGGGGTCGTCGAGGAACTTTCGGTTGGAGAATGGAATGCAACGTCCGACTGCCTCGCTCTGCGCCCCGGCTTGCAACGGCGCGCAGCCGGTTCTCCTTGCCTCTTCCTCTCTCGGCATCCGAATTTCTTTCGTTTCTGAAACTTTCTCGGCTGTTCCCAAGCTAGCAGCCCTTGTCCCGGCGCCGCGCAGGTGAGAGAGGGAGGGGGAGGGCGCACCTGTAGAATCGCTCGGGAAGACCGGCGGACAACAGAGGCGTGTCCTGCGTAAGAGAAACTCCGTCGCAGTTTCCACGGTTGCGCGGGAGGAGACATTCCTGGCCGAGCGAGATTGCCAATGAAGCGCCAAATGCCATCGTTATGCCGACAGCGCCGAAAGCGTGTGTGTTTACGTCTCGCCGTCGATGCACTGCCGTCCCGTCGCCAATTAAGGAGGAGACGAGACGCGAAACACTCGAAGCTTGCGAATAGAGGAGGCGACTGACTGCGTGGGGGCCTGCGGCATGACTTGGAACTCTGCCTCATTGATATTCCGCGCAGTCCTCCCGTCCCCTCCTGCCCCCTCCCCCCAGGCCCTGCCCCTCCCCACCCACACTCTTTCCTGAGGTTTTCCGAGGATTCAAATTTGTCTCCCGGCAACACATGGTAGTTACAAGAATTCGCGGTTATTGCTTTTTCTTATTTTTCATTATTTTCCGAAAACTTTTTGGCGATCTAATTCCGTCTGGCCCTTTATTACCACCGTTTGTACATATTAACGCCATAATAGCCTAGTGCCATGTAATCATACACGACCGACCATAACGAGCACAAGTAAGTATTCCTGCAACAGTCACAGCCAAAGCCGGCTCGCTTCGTGCTTTGAATGGCGCTCTCGGTTTCGGGGGGAAACTACACGATAAGGGGCTTCGTGTTTATCTGCTCGAGAGGCCAAGTGGAAGCGTGGGCGGCGTGGAGGTGGACTTGGACAGCAGCCCGTAAACCTCGCTCATTTCTTATACCCACACCACACTAAATCCACGACGGCTTCGGGGTAGCTCTCATGTTCAGAAACCACTCGTGCTCCTACGTTAGTCTATCGTTTTCCTTTTCTTTTTTACTTGACAAATGTTCTTGGACTTAGCTCTCTCCTCTGTATGCATGCCATACGTCATGCCCGATACACTCATACGCACACCGAGTCCATACTAATGTGCCATCATACTCTTGATGATAATAATGCTCTTTATAGAATCAGACAACAGAAGATTCCGATCAATGGGAGC
>NC_091564.1:10058760-10063760 GCF_042767895.1 Penaeus vannamei | reverse complement strand
AACAATAACAGATACATTTAGCAATATTGATGATAATGATAATGACAATGCCAGTAATTATTAAACAACTAAATTAACAACAGCTATACAAACCCCCCAAAAAGCCGTAAGTTCTCCACGTAATAAATCAATCCCCCAACTCTCTCTTTGTCTCTGTCTCTGTCTCTGTCTCTCTCTTTCTCTTTCTCTCTCTCTCCCTCCTTCCCCTTCCCCCCCCCCCTCTCTCTCTGTCTCTCTCTCTCTCTCTCTCTCCCCCGGCAGAGTCACTTTCTGCCGCGCTCATTAACGCTCGCTTTGCATAGTTGCGGGAGAGTCTATTACCGATCGGGTGATAACGAGGTCCCGCCGCCCCGGGACTTTCTGCTGACGTCGGGCGATCCTAACGGTCCTCTCATGACGATGTTGCTATGTTTTATGCGGCGGGATGAAACCGTGTTTTATGTTGTGTCTGGCGGAGATTGCTTGTCAAAAACAAGGCTGATTTGAATGTGGTGTTAATGTCAGCGGCGAGAGCAATATCTGATTAATCTGAGAAATTCGCACGTGGACACACACGCAAACACATACATACACATACACACATTCGCACTCATACCACACCCACCTCCACACACACACACACGCAGACCTGTATGTGTGAGTGTACGATCGCCCGTGTCACGCTTCCCTCTCCATTTAACAATAACACGTGAATTATCGTTCACAACACTGGGATAGGAATTGCAATAAACGGCCTAATGTCATGTCACTGATATAACCCCATCATCGGAACCATCACCATCGTTATTCTCACCAGCGTCATTGGCATCATCGCCACGGTACATCATCATTAATATCATTACTATCAACGTGATTTCCATATTTCTTCCGCCATTAGCATATCATGACGAATCGTGTCTAATTAACAGTGCAGTGTTCGTACTCAGACAATGCATCATCCTTATTCATTATCATTTGATATTCGCAAGGCACAATAAATCTTCGTTATCTTGATACGAGAAGAAAGAGAAAAGATGGAGGAGGAGGAGGAGGAGGAGGAGGAGGAGGAGGAGGAGGAGGAGGAGGAGGAGGAGGAGGAGGCGGAGGAGGAGGAAGAAGAGGAGGAGAAGGTGCAGGAAGAGGAAGAGAAGGAGAAGGCGAAGAAGGGGAAGAAGAAGTAAAAAAAAAAGGAAGAAAAAAAAGAAAAGAAGAAGGAGGAGGAGGACCACCCGCTCAACAAAACGAAAAAAAGAAAATCGTTAGAGAGCTAATCAAAGCAATTATAATTTGGAAGGAATAAAAAATAATTCGCTATACATCATTAATACATCATTAATAACTCGATTCATTAGCGTTAACCAACTCAGGCGCAGTGACAGATAGCTCAAATAAGGAGAACCATTACCGCAAGATGGTGTCACAGAATGCTTAACCGTCAACTTGTAACGATAGAAAAAAATAAAAATGGACATAATAATAATAATAATAATAATAATAATAATAATAATAATAATAATAACAGTAATAATAATAACAATAGAATCAGTAACAATAACAATGATAATGATGATGATAATAATAATCAATAATTAAACTAATAAAAACGATAATAAGGATATTAATAATAATAACAACAATAATAATAATAATGATAACAATAATAATAATAACAACAACAATAAAAATAATATCAACTACAGCAATAATATATATAATGATAATAATAGCAGTAAAATAAATTTAAGTGATGATAGTATTATTAATGATAGTAATCACACCAACAATTAGAAACAAAAATAATATTACTGTAAGATTACTAGTGACATTAGTAAGTTTAGTAATAGTACTTTTGATAATACTCATAATAATGGTGCTTATATTGCTAATAATAATAATGATAATAACATTAAAATCACTGATAGTCGTAAAAGTACTACTAATAATAATGATAATGATAGTGATAAAAGCTCTCCTACTCCTACTACTACTCCTACTACTAATAATAATGATGGTGATAATGATATGAATCTCAAAATATAAAAAGCTACTATCAAATCCCGAATCCGAAGACCCGAAGCCCAATAGGACCCAAAAGGCTCAGCAAAATCGTCCCGCCAAACACAGCCAAAACCCCCTCGAGAGAACACGAACAAAAGCGCAGAGGCAAGCGCAAATAAAATCCATAACAGGAGAATTCTCATAATGCGATCGACATACAGAGCGGTGCCGTGAGAGGCAAAGGTTCGATAACACGATCAATAAAAGAGAACAGGAAGAAAATAATGATAAAAAGAGCATCACACCGCCATGAAAAAACCGTGTCGGCAAGATGCAATCATGCGCATGGCCACGGTCATGGGAGCGGGCCTCGACACCAGCGACGGCCTCCGGGGATGAGTTTTACGGCCCAGGCCAACCTTGTGTAACGTTAGTAGCGAGGCGAGGGCGGAGTACATGCCTGCGTGGGGACGCGTGTGTTTGTGAGCGTGGGCGTGGGCGGCGTCGAGTACAGTAGTGTTAGTGTAGGCAGACATACACGCCCATGTCACCGCTCATTATTCCGTCAGCTCGCTCGATTCACGCCAGACACGACTAATAAGGGCTTCCGATATGCTTCCAGACTTCCCAAATATAGGAAATGACACCATGTGGCACGCCGCCGGCGCGCGCCCGTGCACCCGCGTGGGATCAGTTCAGCTTACCGTAAGCCTACGTTTGTGATACAGTTCTTCTATTAGGCCTAATAGATGCAGAAATGAAATTTGTAAGCAGAACAGGAACTGTGGATACGACCCTGTTCTTACCTTTTTAGGTGCACTGCCATGAACACGCGCATTCCTCCTTACCTGTAACACAAAGAAAGAACATTTTAACAAATAGGTAAGAATTTAGAAATAATAGATATAAACCTTTACATTATAAATAGTATGTGTACATAAAATGTGAGTTAATTATTTCATAGCGTGGAAAACAAAGGAACCCGACATACACTATTGCGATCATAAAGTCAATACAGGATCAATAAAAGCTACCTAAACGCGAGATTAATTATTAATGAATTAAATGAGTTATAAAAAGTAGTCAGAACTCTCCTTATAAATAAAAAGAAAATAAATAAACAAAAAAATCACTGGTATTTATGACCACTCACGATGCCATATACAGTAACACCGCGAGCCACTTCATCACACGATCTCCAAACTAACTTGTATCGTAATGCATGTTGCCAGTAGACGAATATAGCCTATGACTTTAAATGTCTCCACACACACACACACACACACACACACACACACACACACACACACACACACACACACACACACACACACACACACACACACACACACACACAGATATAAAGCTTTTTATGCCTTTGACTTTTACACTTTTAGAAATCTGTAGACTTTTATAGCACAAAAGAAATGACGAGCAAGGCTTTCCCTTCCGGAGTATCTCAAAGGAAAAAAATGAACCACACATGAATTTGTGGATTCGTGCCCCCCCCCCTTTCTCCTCATCCCCGCATGATTGTATTTTTTAATCATATAATCAAACGTTTGTGAGCTGTGACCTGGAACTTGCCTTTGTCGCCGTGTATATGAAACCGGAAATGCGTAGAAATATCATTTCCAGATTTTGTGTTATATAAATATACATACATACATACATACATACATGGATACATACATACACATGTGTGGAATTCATGACGAACAGATTGCAACAGGAACAACGAAGGGAAGGACAAGAAAACACACGAATATGCCGAAGGCCTTTTCGCTATTGCTTCGCTATTGCCCTGACGAAGCAATAGCGAAGCAATAGCGAAAAGGCCTTCGGCATATTCGTGTGTTTTCTTGTCCTTCCCTTCGTTGTTCCTGTTGCATACATACACACACACATGCGTGCGCGCATATATAAATAAATAAATAAATAAATAAATATATATATATTATATTATATATATAAATATAAATATAATATATATATAAATATAAATATAAATATAAATAAATATATATATATATTATATATCATATATTATAAATTATATATTATATTATATTATATTATATAAATATAAATATAAATAAATATATATATATATATATATATTATATATATATATATATATATATAAATATATATATATATATATATATATATATATATATATATATATATATATATATAGTGTGTGTGTGTGTGTGTGTGTACATTTAAACGTATGTATGCATATAGTGAGCGAGCGAGGCGTGGCCCTATACAACTTAAACACTTGTATCTCTCTACATGTGTGTATGTGTACATACATACATACACGCATACATACATACATACATACATACATACATACACACACATACAGATACACACACACACACACACACACACACACACACACACACATATATCTATCTATCTATCTATCTATCTATCTATCTATCTATCTATATATATATATATATATATATATATATATATATATACATACACACATATATATATATACATACATATAAACACACATCCATAAAATTTGGTAATCAGAGGCACTTACTGAAAATCGACACCAAGACACATACACCCACTTACAAACATGTATACATGGAGCAAATGGAAAGTAGAACACTTCTCCCGTATGTAAAAAAATAAACAGCCATGAAGGCAGAACAAATACAGGTCTCATAAACCCGGAGTTCTACAATATGCAGTGAACGTATCACGAGCACGAACGGGCACATTAAACGCAAAGGCCGCAATAAAAGCGTGAATACACTGCGGAGCGGTGCCGAGCGTCGGAGTCCCGCGCAACACAAGACCCGGAACCAGATGTGCGAACCCGAGCCGGGAGCCCGATACCCAAAACAACGCAGGAACTCTTTATGAATCACCGTCCATAGGAGCGAGTCCTGCAGCGGGGCGAGGGCGGCACACCCAAACTGGCCACGCTATAAACTCGGGGCTTCGGAGGCCAGGGTCAAACAGGGTCGACACAGGTCAAGGAGTGCATTCAC
>NC_091564.1:10048760-10053760 GCF_042767895.1 Penaeus vannamei | reverse complement strand
ACAAGGGCTGCATTGATGGTATGGTTGATGTGAGAGGAAAATGTCTTTTCTTTTTTGACAAGGGGACTTTCACAAGAATTGCACGAAAGAACAAAGGCCTCACTATCGCCGAGCTGCACTCTCTGCCGCTGGAGGGAGCGAGACGTGAGCTCTTACGAGCCTCGACCGAACATGATTTTGACGTCTTCCTAAAGAGAAAAATGAAGACCCTCTTTTATTTTCTTCTTTCTTCCAAACGAGGAAATTACACGGGCTGTCTACGAAGAAAATACTCAACTTTTTAAAACACTCTCTTCTCACAGTGTGCGAACGCCGCGCATGCGCAGAAGGCACACGTCATGAGCGAATTCCCCCACACAGAGCCCCATGCCAAGAATTTACTGCCCAGAGTGAGAGAGAGATAGCAATTTTCGTCTGCTGTGTCACATGATGCCCTACTATTATCCAGCAAGCGTGGCGAGGCGTGTGTGAGGCCAGCGAAATGGGCTGAGGAGGGGGAGGGGGGGAGGGGAAGGAGCACCACGCCAGCTTGTCCTATCGCTAAATTGTCGATATGATGAGAAAGGTGCAGAGGGCCAGAGGATAAACATAATGCCAGTTATAACACCAGCATATATTTTCTTGAGAGGGCATGAAGACTAAGTCATTTGACAAACTAAAATCTCAATTTACATGGATGAACTGATTCCAAACCGGACAAAGGAATATAAAGAAAATATAATATCAAGAAGTATGTACTTGTGCAAACGATGACATCTCTCATTCCTTTCTTAATGTTGTTAACTTTTCGTGTGTAAACATACTTGTAAAACTGGCTCAGAGATAAAAGCAAACGCAGTGATTAGGTTGAAGTATCAAATCGATTTAATGGATAAGAGAGAAAAGAAATTGGCAAATTTAGGTATGTTAAAAAGGGGAAAAGAAAGAATAAGAAAGAGAGAGAGAGAGAGAGAGAGAGAGGGAGAGAGGGAGAGAGGGAGAGAGGGAGAGAGAGAGAGAGAGAGAGAGAGAGAGAGAGAGAGAGAGAGAGAGAGAGAGAGAGAGAGAGAGAGAGAGAGAGAGAGAGAGAGAGAGAGAGAGAGAGAGAGAGAGAGAGAGAGAGAGAGAGAGAGAGAGAGAGAGAGAGAGAGAGAGAGAGAGAGAGAGAGAGAGAGAGAGAGAGGGAGAGAGAGAGAGAGAGAGAGAGAGAGGGAGAGAGAGAGAGAGAGAGGGAGAGAGAGAGAGAGGGAGGGAGAGAGAGAGGGAGGGAGAGAGAGGGAGGGAGAGAGAGAGAGAGAGAGAGAGTGGGGGAGAGGGAGAGAGGGAGAGATGGGAGAGAGGGAGAGAGAGGAGAGGGAGGGAGGGAGGGAGGAGAGAGAGAGAGAGAGAGAGAGAGAGAGAGAGAGAGAGAGAGAGAGAGAGAGAGAGAGAGAGAGAGAGAGAGAGAGAGAGAGAGAGAGAGGGAGGGAGAGGGAGAGAGGGAGAGAGGGAGAGAGGGAGAGAGAGAGAGAGAGAGAGAGAAAGAGAAAGAGAGAGAGAGAGAGAGAGAGAGAGATAGAGAGAGAGAGAGAGAGAGAGAGAGAGAGAGAGAGAGAGTCTAAGAAACTTGGCGATCTTAAGACCAGGCCAAAACAAGTTTTATAGCAACCTTACCCAACAGTCAACGCAACCCTTACTTAGTCCAAAAAACAAATCGACAAAACAACAAACAAAGAACATCTCTTTCATTTGATCACAAAATAAAATGACATTTCAACCTGATCCACTAGTTTTATTTCATCCAGATAAGAAAATAAATCCAGAAATTCAAACCTTAGTCGACCCCTCTCTTCACCCCCACCCCCCTCCCCCCAGCCATTAACCACGCACTCTTAAAACCTCTTTCTCCCTCACACATTCACCCTGTCATGCTCCCCTTTCCCACCATAGACACCCTGCCTCCTCCCCCCACCCCCCAACCCCCCAGTTCTTAGATAGTGCCGTTATCTATCGACTTTACGAGCACGATTTCTTGACCTTCTCTGGACTCAACCTCGGCTGTGGCAGTGACGAACTCGCTCTCGTACTGACCTTTTATCTTCTTCCTCTCTCTTTCTCTCTCTCTCTCCCAGTCTCTCTCTCTTTCTTGATCTTTTATTGTGTTTATACTTATTATCTTTCAGTTTCTCTTTATATTTTCCCTTCGCTAACCTTGGCTTCTTTCTTCTTTTTCTTTGCCCCCTCTCTCTCTTTCTCGTTCAGTCTCCCTCTCCCTCTCCCTATCTCTCTCTCTCTCTCTCTCGTTCTTTGTGTCTTATTCGCATACAATGGCTTTGTATTTTTATGCTTATGGGAGGCATGTGTGTGCATATTACGGTCTTTAAGTGTGGCAATAAGAAAAAAAATCTGTTGGGTTTCTCGAACATATATTTCCAAGTATCGGTACAAAATAAATATACATATTACCATAAAACAAAACATCCACAATAGATAATCCGAGTTTAATCTTTTGTATCATCAAAGCACTATACGTTATAATAAATATATTCAAAATTAAGGAACGCCATCTAAGCCAGGCATTATTAAACTTAAAACTGTAGTTCTTCGGATTCTAGATCATATTTAGCCCGAGGCATAGCACAAGTACATGAGTGCATGAGCTGATGAGTAACTTTTTTCTCTAAGTGTCTCACATCGAGCGCGTTGGTCAACTTTTTATCCAAGTAGCATAAATGTGAAGTCTTCGTACCTGAAGTCTAACTCTATTTTTGTAATGTTTTTGTCATTATTTTTATGTTCTTTTCTTTGTTATTCAGTTAAAATATTTCTTTTTTCAAAGATATTGCTATCTTTACTTTCCCAAGTTCATATCAAGACCGTTATCAACACAAAACAAACCATCTCTTCGCATCATTTTTCTTGCCTTTTCTTTTCCATCTCTCTTCTCTATTTCGTGTTTATTTTCCTGCGTGTTCCATCACAGTCGTGCATACAAAACCGCCTCTGAGAACTCCAGGTTTCCCACAGTTCCGATGTGGTTTTCTTGGTCCAGTGTTATTAACCTTATTGCTCCAACACGGAATAATTCTCGGTATTATTGGCGAAGAAACTCCTGACGTCTTACTTCACAATGAAAGAGGACCCGCGGCGAGGGAGGGGAAAGCACAATGGAATCAGCCTCCTTACAGTGACAGTACAACCTCCGCCTCTAAGAAATGAGTACATTGAGGAGGACACTGCTGATTTATAATCTAATTTCGTTGTAACAAGACAGAGGCCACGCGGAAGCCTGATTTCCTGACCCTTTTTTTTCTTTCGGTTCGAGAAAACACGCCATTATTTCCCATTCAGCTTTCATTCGATTTCCCTCTTGCGTCTTCGGATTGAATGACCTTTCTTCTCTTGACTCCTCGAGCGACTTCACTGGCAGCAGATACTTTCCTCTGTAGGATGATTAACTGTACGACTTCTCCGAGCATTTTGAATGCCCTCCATTATTCGCTAAGTCTCTGAAAGCCGCTCAAGGATTCCTTCTTATTCGTTGTTGCACTATTCACGTCTCCCTACAGTAACATAAAACGAATTATGCGCCGTCTTACCGATCCTTCTTCCGACTCCTTCCAACAGTCTCGGCATAAAGTCCGTCTTTAATGAATTCCTTCCGCCTCCTTGAAGCCGCTCTCTCTCCCCACCTGCAGCTGGGCCCGCTCTTTCATCTCACAGAAGCCAGATCCTGCTCCCGTCAGTAGCAGAATGAAGCTAATTATTGAACAGAAAGGCACGCAGGTTACCTGATACTCGCGGCCGATATGTCAGTCACTCAACGACCTTTTAAATCTCCCGCCGAAACTCTTGCCCCTACTGTGAGGCACCAGGTCATACTGGGTCATAAACTTTTTTTTAGACGCACAACAGTTAAGCTGCCTTGAAAGAATGTAGAAGTGTAGGATTATCACTATGCATGGCCAGTGGCCCTTCATTACAATTAGAAAAGAATTTCTCAGTAACATATTAATCGTGTATATAGCAAGTTTGCAATTAGCACGAGCAAGGAATGCATTTTGTAGCAAACACTATCTACAGTCTCGCGAAGCTTACAAACTAGTAGTAAATGACTCTGTAAATATACACTCGCAATCAATAGCTACTCTTCCTAAAGGGTTGCATAAAATGGCGATAAACATCTGGAATAAAATAGAGCTAAGGCAAAAAAGGGAGAGGAGACTCCATCAGCCTGGGCGATGTATGGGCTACAGTAATGGGCCATGAATAATGCCAAGGCAACTAGCATGCAGAGCAGCCCTCTGCAAAGTGGTTTGTTGCAAGCAGAGGAACATAAGCATATGATATAGCAGAGGCTTCGTCCCAGGACCAGTTTCCTTTTGGAGAGCAGCAGCTTCAGCGTCATAAAAATTACTTCTGGACCTGTATGTACGTGTGGGCGTGCGAGTGTTTGTGTTTGTGTGCGTGCGTGTGTATCTCCATACGTGTATGTGTGTGTGTTTGGAGGGGGGGGATGAGTGAGTGAGTGTGCTTCTCTGTGTATGTTTCTGAGTGCATGAGTGTTTCTTTGCGTATGTTTCTGTGCCTGTGTGCACATCTGAGCGTCTATATGTGAGTTTAGTGCACAGCCAATACAAGGCGTTATCCAAGACCAGCGTTGTGTGCTTGTGGTTCTCCGTAAAATATACTAAGCGAGAGACCAAGCAGAGATGCAAAATGAAATACAGTTGCTGCTGCATAATGCATCTTACTCCTTTTATATACCATGCAGAACACAATCCTAACAGTACGGAACAAGACATATGTTAATTAAAAGTAATATCCGACGTAACAAAATGGCATAACATCAGAATTGATATCAAAGAACTGAACAATTATTACCAGTTAAAGCAATTGTACCATAACGTCTACTGCATAAAAACACTTATAAAACAAATGTGAGGATTTTCTTTTACAGCAGCATGAGAGACGGGCATCGTATTGCAACATGGAACGGGTATTTCGGGGTCCGCCTTGCACATTCGTTCCGAAGCCGAAGT
>NC_091564.1:10031260-10038760 GCF_042767895.1 Penaeus vannamei | reverse complement strand
AACAACGATAAAAACAACAGTAGCCGTAATAACAATAACAGACTTCCAATAGACACGCACGAAGCACAGGATAACACAAGACCAGGCCAACAAGGACAAGGCATAGCACCCGCCATAGGGAAAAGTGTGGGTCAAGGAAGTTAAGATAGCGCGATAAGGCGGAGAGACGCCGTAGCTGGAGGCGTGCGTCTCGAGGGAGGATCAGAAGGAGATTCCAGATAAGACAGGTAATTAAAAGGACACTTTAAGCCCAGAAACCAGTTTGACGCCGATAAGCAGCCTCGTTGAGCGCCGAGGAGATTGCAACATTTCTGGGAAGTTTGCCATTCTGGGAGGAGCCGAGCCTCGTTCGAAATTAGCAAATGAAGTTCCAGATTATCCGCTAACGATGAGTGAAAGCTGGCCGGATAGGAAGGAAATTGGAAAATATAAATACGTTCAGCGTTTTATGGGGGATTTAACTGATCGAAGAACTTAATCAAGGTACAGAAGTAGTGAAGAGAGGAAGAGAGGCAAACACGCACACGTTTACATACACAGCCCGAGGAAGACGGATAGAAGGAGAGAGAGACAAACTGCGACACACACACATGCGCGCGTGCAGAGAGAGAGAGAGAGAGAGAGAGAGAGAGAGAGAGATAGAGAGAGAGAGAGAGAGAGAGAGAGAGAGAGAGAGAGAGAGAGAGAGAGAGAGAGAGAGAGAGAGAGAGGGGAGGAGGGGAGAGGAGAGGGAGAGAAGAAAGAAAGAAAGAAAGAGAGCGAGAGAAAGAGGGAGAGAGAGAGAGAGAGAGAGAGAGAGAGAGAGAGAGAGAGAGAGAGAGAGAGATAGAGAGAGAGAGAGAGAGAGAGAAAGAAAAAAATAAAGAAAGGCAGAGGAGCGCCGAGGTGAGACAGCACTCGAGAGGAGGCGAGAGAGCAAGAAGCCCGCATCCCTCAATCAGCCTTCGAGTCACAGCCAAAGGAAGGTGCAAACAGGGCCCTGGAAACCACAGCTCGAGAGCAGGCAGTCGTAGTCGTTCCAGCGTTACCTTGACCCTGGCCCTAACTCCGGTTCCCTGAATGACCTCCTGCAGAGGGTCCTGGGGCGAGGGTGACGTCACGCCCCCGGCAGCGCCAGAAGGGACGGAATGCAACATCTCATTTCGCCAATTCTCTATCATCCCGGTGCGTTCATTTGACTCGGAAAAACTGACACAGCATCGCATAAGAAGACGGATTGGAGGAAAAGGAAAAAATCCATTTTACGATACTTTTCTCTGGGGCAATTTGCCGGAACACGGTCATAAGGGCTGATTCCGCATACTCCCCAGGTAATCTCATACATTATGCAAGCTCAACGTAATAATGCAACAACAAAAATATACGTTCGCGAACCCACCTTGACGACGCCTGGTCACGACCGGTACAGATAATAAGCTGGGCCATTATGTCAGTCTCTCAGGGCCAGCCGAGTGCCCCCGGTCCTCCGCCTGCCCCTTTTCTCCTCCTTCCACGAAAAGAGAAATAAGGTACTATTTGCTCACCTCGGGTCGTGCCTCGTGCCTTTGTCCTTTTGGAGCTGCTGGTGGTGGAGAGAGAGAGGGCGCGCGGGCGGAGAGCGAAGGTGAGAAATATGCAAGACGTGGGCTAGTGCGCTCTTCTTGCACTGCAACAGCGACGACAGCAAGAACAATAATATTTATACAGTTGATAATAATAATATGATAACAATAGTAATGACGATTACAAGTAGTAGAAGTGGCACCAGTAGCAGTCGCAATAGCAGTAAAAGTAATGAATATTAATACTACCAACAGTAATATTGAACAGCAACAGTAAATAATAACAATAAGAATACTGATAATAACAACAGCACCGATAATGATAAAGAGAGTGATAACAAAACTGGAACTGAAACACTCGATGATAAAACGGTTTTCATACGAAGCCTCTAAATCTATTGTTAACAATGGAATCAACGCTTCATAGGGGCAATACTGTAAGATATACCACAACTTTATCAAACAATTATATTTCTATATATATTGCTTTTTCTAAGTAGCTCTTCGTGCACATTCATTTATGTCATGCTGTGTTTCTTAGTTTACAAAGAAAATAAATTTATATATCCTATCCAAAGTTTTCAAAATATCTAGTACTAGCAGATAGCGGCTGTCATGTACGAAATGCTATCTTGATTCGCTGTCATTCTGCTGTCATATCTTTGTCACGTTAATAGAATTCGGACTTGGAGTTCTTACATAATGCAGTTTCATGAACTAAGAATATATATATATATATAGAACGATGTATACTTTACGATCTTGAAACCTACTTGAAAAATATATATGTATGTATGTATGAATGCATGTATGTATATACTTGTATTTATGTATGGATTAATGTAACACACACACATATATGTGTGCGTGAGAGAGAGAGAGAGAGAGAGAGAGAGAGAGAGAGAGAGAATGTGCATTATGCGCGCAGACGCATACATGTGAGAAAATCTTCAACAATACAGCTTTCGTAGAGTCACGGTCAAGGTTACAATGCGTGTCGCGATGGTAGGGAGGGGGGGGGGGGAAGAGGGGCACGCTCCTGGCCACACATGTTCGATTATCCGCGCTTTGTTAGGAGTCGGGGAGGATGTCAAGGGAGAAGTGACGCGGCAACGGCCGATCTGCAATGACACGAGACTAATAATCCGATTTTTTTGTCGCTTTATCCCAACAGCGCGGCGAGATCATAAGTGTGTGGCGGCCACGAGGAATTCTGGCCGGCGTCAAGGTGACCTACTCCAGTACGCGGTCGTTTCAACGCCGAGCTGAAGAGCCTCACCACCCCAGTCCCGGCGTGCAAGCAGAGGCCCTAGAATGAGGCCAACAGGTCCAAGGGTAAGGCCACTAGATTCTAGGGTAAGGGAGTCAGGCCCTAGCGTGTGGTTGACTTGGTTTAAGCAAATACAATAGGAATAAAAAGATCATAAAAATGACAATTATGCGCTCACCATTTTCTAGAATAAGACTTATCAAAACAAAGAATTTTCTTGTACTTTCCATTTACACAAAAAATACTACCTGTCCACAGCTCTTGGCGAATGAAACCAGACTCCCTCCAGCGGGATGCATTCTCTCCCTTATCCTTTTCACACCCTTCCTTATATACTGTCGGCAATAATGGTATGAGGATAATGACTCTGACAAACGGATAATCGAGCCGAGGCATTAACACGTCTTCGTTAATCCCGGCGCAGAAGGCCCTTCCACCGGCAATTACAGCGACGAAGGGAAAGGTCAAGATCGCGCCCCACGAATGACGTTTCGGACGGGCGTGCGTCGACAGCCCTGGCCTCATCAGGTATGAATGCCTCACAGTCTCATCAAGACGACTATCTTATGCGCTGTCGTTAGGGTCCATATCTCTATGTTGATGTATGCTGCAGATCGACATTGCTGATGGTTTTCTCCCTCTCCCTCGTCAGGCCATTCGCGGCTCTTTGCAGGTTCTTCGACTGTCTGGCCGGAATCTCTCGGTAAGCCAAGATTCCCGTTTTTTCTTTTTTCATTTCTATTGTAAGTATCCTCATGTATTTCTATGTTCATCATTATTGTTATTGTTATTATCATTTTATTTGTTATCATTATCATTATTATTATTGTCGTTATCATTACTATTATCATTATTATAATTATTATCATCATCCTTAATATCATGATCATTATCATTCTTATTATAATTCTTATCATTATGATCGCTATCACCATCATTATCATTATCATTATTACTACTAACATCACTGCCCTTATTATCACTTATCATTACTTGCCCCACACACCAATACGCATAAATAAATGAATAAAGAAAACATAAAACAAAAACAATAAATAGATGAACATTAATGGTAATGACAATGCATATTTCCCTAATAAGAACCAGTTTCTCGGAAGTGCGACGGGAGAGACGACAGGAAATCGGAGGAACAAGAATCTTAACAAAGGAGAAAGAGACACTGGAAATGCACTGCAGAAGACGAAGACAAGAGACCTGTGACCGGGAGAGCGGGGGATGCGTTGAAGGGGGAAGGGGAGGGGCAACTGAACACAAAGGGGAGAGGGAGTGTGGAACAGAAGAAAATGGGGAAGAGAGAGAGAGAGAGAGAGAGAGAGAGAGAGAGAGAGAGAGATAGAGAGAGAGAGAGAGAGAGAGAGAGAGAGAGAGAGAGAGCGCCAATGGGACTTTTTACCTTTTCTTCATAAACGTTGTAAACAAACCTTGGTAAGCCCCTCCGGCGGTAAGCAAACAGTCCGCCGACCAGCAATAAACCAGGCATTGTGAGTCAGTGACACAGTGCGAGAGAGAGAATGAGAGAAAAGGAGAAAAAGAGTGAAAAGCAGAGAGGGAGGAAAAGAAATAGAGAAAGAGAAAGAACGCCAAAGGAAATATCCTTGGGCACCATCAGCCTTCCCCCCTCCCCGCCCCTCCTCCCTCCGCCCCCTATGCCTGCCTGGCCTTCGCCGTGTCTAAGCCACAGTCTAGACCCAAGGGGCTGGCCCGGGCGGCTGACTGGCTGAGCTTCATGATTCACGAGGGATACAATGCAACCTGGATTAAGGAGTGGCGAGTTGTGGTGCATGGTTTCCACCGGAGAGGAGCCGCGGGCCCGAGACAGGTTCGTTGAGGTTGGCTGGGGTTGGTTGAGGGAGGAGGTGGTGTCATGGGGTGCAGCCTCAAGGTCAAAGCTGTTCCTTCTTCTCACTCAAGTCGAGGCGTTTTTCACCTTTCTCGCCTACATCTGTACCCTCCTGCCCCAATGCTCCAGCACTGTGCTCCCCGCCTCCCTCGCTGCCCTGAGACACCATAGTACCTCCTGCCTTACTGACTTGCCTTCTTGCCCTCCAGCGACGATTTCTTTACCCAGTTACTGCTAACCCTTTTTTCATTTCGGGTCGCATTCCGGACTCTTGGCTCTCCGACGCTCGGTGTTTCCCGTCTCCATATTTGCTTTCCCGGGACTTTGTCAAGAAACCGTGTTCATTGTACATAAGGAACTTCCTGAAGATACCACGAACTTGAAAAATAGTGGCTGAAATTTAGAAGATTAGGCAGCCAGCATTAGCAGCACTGCAATTGAAATGAAAAAGAAGTGCCACCAAGCGCACCCGCAGAGTGAAATAGGTGCCACGATGAGCAGAGGGCAAGAGAATGAAGACAGGTAGAGGAGGCTGGATCACTACCCCCCTCCCATCCCCTCTCCCACACCCCTCGCTCTCCTTCTCTAACCCCCTGTGGGGATGAGGGATGTTCTGGTCAGGCCCCAACACGCACGCTCATGCCCGCCCTCGCTACCTGCTGCTCCTGCTCGCCGGATGCTGCATCATGCTCTATAGGGAGATGATACACACCCAGGACGCGATGCTGGATGCTCCGAGGGCACGTGGCGAGTTCCGTGGGACATTTTCTTCCTTCGTGGGAAAGCGTGCGTACATTCAATAGAAATATAATACCTACGCCAGTATATAATACCACTTTTTGCTGCTAAAATAATGAAAGGAGCACAGTCAAGCAAAATGAAAATGAGAAAATGCAGCGCCCTCTGGATTATCAAGAACCACACTTCAAGGCAAGTTGAAGAGACAGGCTGTTCTTAGGCAAATGATAAAACACGCTCCAATTACACGAGACAAAGCAGTGCACGCTCCTCAGGCAAGCGATAAGACATGCTCCGCGGACAGGAGCATAAGCGCGAATCAGGATGCACAGGGAATACAATACCCGCCTCCACTGGCTGCTTAATTGAACGAAAATGAAAAAAGGGTTGGAGGGGATAATGCAGGGAAGGGAGAGAGGGATGAGAAAGAAGAAGGAACAGGTAAGAAAAAAAGAGATGCAAATAATAATAATAACAATAATGATGATAATAACAATAATACTAATAGTAATAATAATATTAATAATAACAACAACAGTAATAATAATAATGATAATAACAATAATAATAACAAAACAACAACAACAACAATAATAATATATAAAAAATATGATGATGTGATGAAGATGATGAAATGACTGATACTTAAGAAGGATACTGAGGAAATGTGGAAGAAGGAACGTAGCAAAGAGGAAAATGAAGATAAAAGGAAATGATGTAAGATCGATAAATAATAAAATAAAGATGCAGGTAATATTCATAATAATGAATAAAACAAAAAAGTCAATAACAGCTGTAAAGAAAACAGGCCATAATGAAAAAAATAAATGAATAAAATAACAATAAAATAAAAGAATATAAACGAAAAAAGAGAGAAAGAAAAACTTCTACGAATCAAAAACACAGAACACTATCATCAGGTTTCCATGGGCACCATACTTCAACATCCGATTATTGAAGGAACTGGATATTACCATCAGGGCTTGCAGGATAAGGGGGGGGGTAGTATGAGGGGAAGGGGGGAGGGGAGAGGGACCAAGGGGAGGCGAAGGAGGAGGAGAACGGGGGGGGGGGGCTAAGGGGAGGCGAAGGAGGAGGGGATAGAGAGGCTAGGAGGAGGAGAACGGGGGGGGGGGCTAAGGGGAGGCGAAGGAGGAGGGGAAGAGCGGCTAGGAGGAGTAGAAGGTGGGGGGGAGGGCTAGGAAGAGAAGGGGTAGGGGAAGTGGGTACAGGAGGACCAAGGGCGGGCAGGATAATGGCATGGTTCATCGTTAAATTAATCGTTTTAAGTACCTCTCGATATCTCCCTTCTTCGTGCTGTGCAGGTGGGTTTTCTCTCCTTTTTATTCATCCATGTCATTAGGTCTGTTTCTTTTTTTTCTCACCAAGCCTTCTCTCTACTTTCTTTCTCTTAAAGTTCCTCTATCTTTCTCTGCCTTGCCCTCTCTTCTTAACTCTTCCTCTCTATTCCTCTCCTTTCCTCCTCCTTTCCCTCTCCTTCACCTCCTCCCCAATCCTCTCCTCTTCCTCTCTGTCCTCCCTCCACCTCCCTCATTCCTTCCCTTCCTCTCCCTCCCCTTCTTTTTGTGACGTAAGACCGCGACGGACAATTAAAAGATGGGACTGATATTAAAGCCTGCCACTTTTATGAACGCCGGCACCTACACTGTGGTTAACTCGATGTGCAGTGAATATTAGATGTCCACGGGAAAACGCTGATTATAGTTACTTTTTCTTTTTTTCTTTTTTTGAAACTGTTTTGAAGTTTTAATTGCTATTTCTACGGGCATAATGATGGAGGGGAGGGGGGAGGGGGTGCAGGAAGAAAATTACGAAGGAGTTAGAAGAGATTCAGTGAGAGAGAGAGAGAGAGAGAGAGAGAGAGAGAGAGAGAGAGAGAGAGAGAGAGAGAGAGAGAGAGAGAGAGAGAGAGAGAGAGAGAGAGAGAGAGAGTATGAGGTAGAGAAAGAGAGAAAGAAAGAGACAGAACACCCTCAGCAAAGGCGAGGCGAGGACGCAAGCACGATGCGGAGCCATGAAGAGGTCGATAAACGAAGCCTCCTCGCGAGGGCGTTGGAGGCGCGATAGAG
>NC_091564.1:10008760-10016260 GCF_042767895.1 Penaeus vannamei | reverse complement strand
ATATACTACATTCATAAGTGAAGATATGATCTCGCACACACAAACACACACACACACAATCGTATCATATTTCTATCTACCTGTCTCGTCTGGCAGACCATAGACTAGGGGACTGTAGAAGTTAACTGTATTCTGCGGTATTCATCTTTTTGGGCTAAACCGCAAAGAAAAGAAAATCCAATATTTTGTTACATAATATAACAAGTTTAGTGAAGACAACACATCTTAGGACATAAAGTGAAGAAGTATAATAACAATAAAGATATAAAAAGTACCCTCAGTACTTTATAGACAAAAGTACAAGGAGAAGTGCCAGTGGAGCTCTAACTTATGAATAACTCTGAATTATGAATAGCTCTACGACGATCAATATCCGATCTTTTCCGGAATACGCGCGACAGAACAAAAGGTATTCCACGCTCCCAGCCCTCACCAACCGAACCACCCCCGCGACATCACATAACCTATTGTCTAAGTCACATCCATACAAACAAACCCATCACAAAATATACTAAATAACACGCACACATTTACAAAAACGCCACGTGCACAACCGTAATTAACGCATGCACATCCTAACAAAACCAACACATATACTGACATATATACATACTTACCATGCTACATACACAGCATACTAACACAGGTACCTACTAAGAAAACCATCACGTAACCTACTGACCAACGCACATACACACTAACGAAACCTTTCAGATAGTAATCAACCGAAAAGAACCGAATCTGCTCCACAGCACGACGACTTAAGGAGCCCCAGGGAACTCACGCTACCCCGAGCAGAGTCCGCTGTGGCAGCAATATCCTACGAGGGACAGGGTTAAGTTTCGAAGCTTAGGTCTTAATCCTTAAATCTCAGTTGAGTCATTTGCCTGAAATCGCAGTCCAGTCTGAACCTTAAATCTCAGTTAAGACTTCAAAATCAGCTAGTTTTATGACCCATAACTCAGTCGGTGTTAAGGCTTTAGTCTCAGCCATGTCAAAAGTCCTAAGTCTCTGTTAAGACCCAAATATCAGCCAGTTTTAAGACCATATCTCGCGGCCAGTTTTAAGATCCTATCTCTCAGCCAGTTTTAAGTCTTAAATCTAAGCCAACTCTTGCGTCTTAAATCAAAGTTCAGTCTTACGCCATTAAGTTTACCTGTCGCTATCTGCTTGTAGAGCGCGTGCTGGCCTTGCTTAAATCAAACTCCATAGCTGGGACTTGGATATCCTCGAGTATGATTTCTTAAAGTCACGGATCATTAAAATTGTAGAATGCAGCTAAGGTGAAAAAAGAACGAATATTGCTTTGTTTCGGCCAAGGATTTGCTCAAATATGATGAAGCAAAATGTGAAGGTAGCATTAGCATTTCGCTCTCATTTCTGGAGTACTTAGTTGCGCAGATAAAATAATATACAAGGTACCTGCGGAACTGCATTATCGGAAAAGACTTCCATACACAGATTTCCATACACACGCACACACACACATACACGGATTTTATATATATATATATATATATATATATATATATATATATATATATATATATATATAAAGAAGCAAGTACGGATATACGTGTGTGTATGCGCATGCATGCATATATGCATGAGTCTATACACTGAGGGAGAGAGATACCAACCTCAACCGCCGGTGCCTCCATAACATTCCTTTCGGCCGGAAATTCCCTTCGCGAAGACATCCTCGCCTCCTCCGCCTTCCCCGTTGATGAGATCATCTTATAGGCCTCGCCTTACCTCAGTAAACCTAAGAAAGCCAACCTCCCCCTCCCCCTTGCTAGCTCCCTTCCCTCTAGCTATGCCTTTCTCTCTCGTTATCTTGGGTTGTGTCTTTCTTTCTTTCTTTCTCTCTTCCCTCTCTCTCTTGCCGTTGGGTGGTCTTTCTCCCCCCCTCTCTCTCTCATCCCCCGATATTTCTCTCCCTCCCCTTCTCTCTTTCTCTCTTATTTATCTATACCCTCAAACACTCACCACAACATATTCAGAAACAGCTGTACTGCTCCCGTCCACATACCTGAAACAAGAAAAGAAACAAGTAAATATTTCATTCAAAAGAGACAAATAGTAACAACAACAATAACAAAATCAACAGAGATGATAAGCAAATTCGCACTGAAATTAAGCAAAAAATAAAACCAACAGCACGAACAGATATATTTCACGGTATCGACCGCGAATATAATGAACATAAAGAAAACCTTGGTATAACGTGAAGTCCCGTTTCCCTTTAGAGGTTTCTGAGACGGGTATTGTTATGGATAGAATGGACCCTTTAAGCCTTATCGAGTGTATGCGTGCGTGCGTGTGTATGTGTGTATGTGTGTACGTGTACGTGTGTGTGCGTGTGCGTGTGCGTGTGCGTGTGCGTGTGCGTGTCTGTGTGTGTGTGTGTGTGTGTGTGTGTGTGTGTGTGTGTGTGTGTGTGTGTGTGTGTGTGTGTGTGTGTGTGTGTGTGTGTGTGTGTGTGTGTGAGTGTGAGTGTGAGTGTGAGTGTGAGTGTGAGTGTGAGTGTGAGTGTGAGTGTGTGTGTAATTGTATGAGTGTTTGCACGTATACAAGTCCATGCATGCGTGTGAATCTATTTATTCCCGTTGGTCTTTCCCAAGTCCCTCCGAAGTTCACGAAGTTGGCAGAGACTTCCGGCACATCCCCGAGGGTGGGAAGGGGGGGGGGGGCGGCGCGGCGTGTGGGGAACGAAACTCACGTGGTCATGCGTAGCCTTGGCGGAGGGGTTTCCACTGCCGGGTGGGAGTGGCGGGTCGGAGGGGGGAAGGGCGCGGGCGGCGATAAAAAGGTACAGGAACGAGAGAGAGAGAGAGAGAAAGAAAGAGAAAGAGAGAGAGAGAGAGAGAGAGAGAGAGAGAGAGAGAGAGAGAGAGAGAGAGAGAGAGAGAGAGAGAGAGAGAGAGAGAGAGAGAGAGAGAGAGAGAGAGAAAGAAATACATGCAACAATTAACCACAATAAAGAAAACAAATCATCAATCAAGAAAAATTGCCCTGTGAACGAAGAGTCGACCCGGTGAAGCTAACCCACAGAGGCCGACCCGGTCAAGCTAACCCGGTGAAGATAACCAGCCCGCCATCTCCGCCCAGCCACCGTGCATCCTCCTCGGCGCGACCCCGAGGCGAATCGAACATAAATCTGTGACTCCTCGTACCGAAGGGCGGAATAAAGGGCTATTCACGGAGGCCCCGAGAGAAGCAGGTCAGCCACGGGGCATCTTGTTCTCACGGCCGAACTGCCTCGCCAGATAGACAATGGCCGGCACTGACCTCTCGCGGATAACGGAGGTAGTGCTGGCGCGAGTGCCGATCGCTTAGTTGTCGTTGGACTAAAACTTCTATAATAATCTTAATTACCATATTAGTGATTATAATAATGTAATTACTACTACTGCTGCTACTACTAATTATATTACTACTGATACTACTACTACTGTTACAACACCAACTATTCCTGTTGATAGTAAAGTAAATGCTACTGTTTCAGCACTAACTAATGCAACTTTTGAGAAGTTGGTTAATAACAAAAACAATAACCAAAAATAAAATGTTAAAATCACAAATGACTGAAAATAAACAAAGGAAAGGTCCAAAAGAAATGCAATAAACGAAGGAAAGAAACGAAAGAAATGCGAGAGAAATGATAAAAAATAGAAGCAGTATCCAGGACTCGCATTTGCACCGCCGTGAGCGCGGTTTGAAACCATCGTTGCCATATTTGGAAGAAGTAATTGGCTGTCGGACAGTGATACCATTTTCTTTCACCTTTTTGCAAGTGTATAATTTTGGAATCTTGTGGAGAAAGGTATCAATGATCATTTCAATAAACTTGCCGAATGTAAACCTTGTCAGCAAAACAAATGAAAACTTTCCCAGGTCGGAAACCAACGTCAATATCTTGCCCACGATTTAAAACATTTCTGAAATGAAAGTGTCACGCATGCAAGCAATCTTTCCATAGCTAACATGACTCCTCGTTTACCCGACGGGTGAAATTTAACCTCATCTGAAAAGTGGGTTGAAAAAGACCAAGTTCCAGCCACAAGCTCGCGCCCATTCTCACGTTATAAAAGATGCCCAAAAGACAAAGAGATGATTTTATATAGAGAAAAACGGAAGGTATTCACTCGACGCTTTACCATAAATCATTCTTTAGCAAACTTGGAGAAAGAGAACGGACGCGGTTCCATTGTGTGGTCGGCTGCCATTTCACTCGAAATGGTTTAAAAGATCTCGAATTCTTGAACACATCCGTGATACTAAAAGAATAACGCGTTTGGAATGGACTTTGAAGATGGAAAAGAACATCTGCTAACAAATTTGAGTCTCTTGTCGAACAGTGATAACATTTATGTAAACTTACAGAGCGACATTTTTCCAGTATTCTTTGTCGAGTCACTCGAGAAAATCCTTTACATTTTTCTCTGCACACAAGACTAGTGTTTTCTGATACCTCATCCTTCCCTTTCTCACATCGTCTTCAGTGTCTCTTAAGTCTAGTACATAATACTATTTAATCCGTCTACCCTTTCCTCACGTCTCCTTCAAAACTCGGACACCCTTATGTCTCTGTCTTTCCACCCGTACGCTTACTTCTCTCCCATAGACACCCCCTCTTCAATCACTACCCCTTACCTACCCTCCTCCCCTCCCCTCCCTCCCTCCACGTATTCCGCCCGAGGCTTCCCTTTGCGCGGGAAATTCATCATTTGTCAGCGTGGAGGTGAAGCATCGTGCTCCACTTTCTCCGCGAAGTCACCGCGCCGAGGGAAAAAATATGGCTGGCGTCGCTTCCTTCCACGTAAATGCAACGCGAAACGAATGAGCATCGGCGTGTATACACCAGCACACGCACATACAAATCACTCGTAAAAGTCCAACGAAATGTTTTGTTGTTCTGCTACTACATTCGAGTCACGGCGAGGAGCTTCAGTGCGAGTTGCCGTTCCTTTTTCTACTCTGTTCTCCTTCAAGAAGATGTATGGTAAAGAAAATGCATCAGTGTGAATCTTCGTGGAGAAAATGTACCTTAGCACATCCATAAAAACCGCTCCTTCTCATCATTATTTCCACTTGTTTTGGCGCGTGACATTAAAAATCACTTTTCCTACGGAGTTCTTTGTGCATGGGCGTTTCTTGTTCCCATCATCAGCAGCGCTATCTTTGCCTAGATAAAAATGCACAGCCATTCCCGAAGACACGGAGGGAGTTTCCTTATATGGACAGAGTACACCAAGAAAACTTTTTAAGGGGAGGGTAGGGAGGACGTCAGCGCGGTCACGAGTTGGCCCTTCGACATTTTACGTCAGCGAGCCGTTCTGATCGACACCAGTCGTCGCGGCTTCCCGTCTCACTTCTTTCCCTCCTTCGAGCCCACTTCCGAAGTTTTCATCATGTTTAAGACAAAAACAAAATATCAAAAATGTATCATCACTATTATTTTACATACAGATCTGAAGGATATATAAAAAAAATCCAGATGTCTCTAAAACGAAACAAAAACGTCAGCTCTGTTCTGCCATCCTGACTTTGTGATCGAACCAATATCCCGCGCTAATATTTACGACGCTGGAAAGTGACTCTGCAGTCTCGTCCACGTTGAAATGTTACAAGAGCTCTGCTGGAGCTGACGAAATCATGATCACCGACGGCAATCAGGCGTGCCGAATACGCAGACACAGACACGTAAAAGCCATAAATAGAAACCACTTGCCGATGGGCGTCAGGAGCGGCAGGACTGTTGTGTCACGTTTCGCGCTCGTCATGACACATCGGGGTGTCAATTGCGGCTTGCAAACACAGCATTTCCTGTGCCAAGGGGGAGGGAAACCAACCCTTTTTTGTTGCATTAGCCGTCTCTTTGCAACAGGAAATACACTCGTTTGTTTTCCGAAATTTCTTGTCCGTTTCGGCTCGCTTGTCAGCAACCGATGATTTTCGTGGCTTTATGCACGTTTTTGGGACCGGAAAGGTTTGTAATGCATTTTATTTCCCTTAAAAATAGGTACATGATTTGTTTATACACAGATTTGTAAAGAAAATCAAAATGGAATAATGAAAAAGAAACAAAAAAGAAAATAAAAAAATATAAATTGATGAAAAATATGTCGACAAATGCAAGGATAAGAGAAGAAACAGCCAATGAAAAGATTAGTGAAGGATAAACATCGAAAGAAAAGAATATTCAAAAGACAAAGAAACAAATTATTCAGAAGTAAAGAAGAAAATATGAAGAAAGCATATGAAAAATACAAAAGGAAAGAGACAGAGAGAGATGAAGAAGGAGAAAGAAAGAGAGATAGATAAATAAATATATATATATATATATATATATATATATACAGAGAGAGAGAGAGAGAGAGAGAGAGAGAGAGAGAGAGAGAGAGAGAGAGAGAGAGAGAGAGAGAGAGAGAGAGAGAGAGAGAGACAGAGAGAGAGAGGGGGAAAAGGGATAAAAAAAAATAATAATAATACACCGCCATGAAATTGCGTGGGAAATTACATGCAGTCCAAAAATCACAGTAATCCAGAGCGTAACACGAGACTACCAAAGAGGAGACGATACAAACAAACCAAAAAAATAAAACAAAAACGCAAACATCAAAAAAAAAAAAATATATATATATATATATATATATATATATATATATATATATATATATATATATACATATAGCAAAAATATGATTTCTTCAACTAGAGAAAGAAAGAAAAGAAAAGAAAAAAAGAAAAAGAAAAAACGGGGAAAGAAAATCGGAGACTTTCATAAGACAGATAACCGTAAAGATGGTCACAAATTCAACGCCCATTACCAAAGCGAGAAAAAGAGAGAGAGGGAGAGAGAGTGAACACATGTGCGCACCGACATGCGTTAGTGCAGAGACTAGCGTGAGAGGCAATATATATATATATATATATATATATATATATATATATATATATATATATATATATATATATATATATATATATATATATATATGCACACAAGCATGAAGACGAGATGGATCGAGAGAAAGAGAAATAATGAAAGGGAAAGAGAGGTAGAGGGCGTATATATAGATACAAAGATCGATAAAAGTTAATATATATATATATATATATATATATATATATATATATATATATATATACACACATATATATATAAATATGTATATATATATATAAATATATATATATATATATATATATATATATATATATATATATATATATGTGTGTGTGTGTGTGTGTGTGTGTGTGTGTGTGTGTGTGTGTGTGTGTGTGTGTGTGTGTGTGTGTGTGTGTGTGTGTGTGTTTATAAATAAATAAATATATATATATAAATATATATATATATATATATATATATATATATATATATATATATATAAACACAAACATGCACTTATATATATAAAGGTATATATAAAGAGCATCTTCCTGTTAGTGAGTCAAGCGTCCCCCGAGGACCGTGTAAGGTCACCACGATAAATG
>NC_091564.1:9988760-10003760 GCF_042767895.1 Penaeus vannamei | reverse complement strand
AGAGAGAGAGAGAGAGAGAGAGAGAGAGAGAGAGAGAGAGAGAGAGAGAGAGAGAGAGAGAGAGAGAGAGAGAGAGAGAGAGAGAGAGAGAGAGAGAGAGAGAGAGAGAGAGAGAGAGAGAGAGAGAGAGAGAGAGAGAGAGAGAGAGAGGGAGAGAGAGAGAGAGAGAGAGAGAGAGAGAGAGAGAGAGAGAGAGAGAGAGAGAGAGAGAGAGAGAGAAAGAGATGGAGAGAGAGGAGAAAGATAACTAGAAAGAGGAGACAAAAAAAAAGAGAAGCGAGATAACGCAACACGCATGATCAAGAGAATGACTCTAGATACGCAATTACATCGTTACTTTGGGTTATTTTACGGCGAGGAAAAATAACACAAGAAAAATAGCCTTTGACCTCCTTGATATGCCTGTCTCTATGGGGAGGAGGGGGAGGGGGGGAGATGTTATTATTGTGATTAAAGTCTAATCTACATCTTTCGGATGAAATATTCCTGTGGAACTCTGTATTATCATATAAAGTGCCTTATAAATCTATGAATTGCGTAAATGTTTATCAAAACATCAATTACGGAAGCTAGGCACGATAATTATAGCATTTATAAAAATATACGACCATGTATGCACATACACGATCTCCAGCTCCCCTCCGCGTAGAAGTTGTAAAATATAATCTTAACTTTCATTCATCCTCTTTCGCCAAGAACTTTCTTTGTTATTTCTCCATCTTTTTTTTCCTGCATCTTCAGTCAAAATTGCGTCTTACACAATACTGTGCACTTATTAATCATCCGAAACCCCGTTATTGCTACACAATAGCACTAAATCAGGTCATTATAGACTCCAGTTTCAAAAGAGGGTTTGATAAGAGTGAATGGAGGCGCTCATTGTCGTTACGAGATATCTATTCTTCTCAGGCGATCGTTGAGTTTTCTTGTTTATTTTATCTGCCAGGATGGTGACGGCTTTAATTATTGGAAAGTTAAGGGCTCTTCATACACACGCACGCACACACACACACACGCACACGCACACGCAGATACACACACACACACACACACACACACACACACACACACACACACACACACACACACGCACACACAGACACACACACACATTTACACACATACACACACACACACACACACACGCACGCACACACACACACACGCACGCACACACATGAAACCACCTAAATCCCCTCTAACATTTCTCTCGCGACGCGGAACGGAGCCAGAAGGGCAGAGGAGAGGAGAGAGAGCGGCCAAGAAATGATAGAGAAATAGAAAAAAGGAGAGAAAGAGAGAAAGAATGAAAGAAAAAGAAAAGTCAAGATAAAAAAAAAAAAACATGAAAATAAAAAATTAAAAATGTCGCTTACATGACCAGTGACAAGTGTGTGTGAGTGTGTGCGCGTGCGTGTATCTGTGTGTGTGGGGAAAGGGGGTCGGTGAGGAGTGGCATGGAGGGGGTCGGTGGAGGAAAGGTAAAACTAAATCAAATGAACATATTTTGCTCGTTGCTTTTTCATAATAAAAGAGATCATAAATTTTGATAAAAAAGAAGAAAGGACTAATTCAACTCATAGTTGAAGGAAGTACACGGCCACCTCGTTAATGACAACAATAACAATAACGATTAAGAAATAGTAAAGACAGATTGTAAATAAATAGATAAATATCACTACCAACATTTGTAAAATAAAAGAGTCCTTTACATTAATCTATTTAGTAACATACGAGACATCCTACCATCCGCCACTGCAGGAGAGAGCGATATCACAAGATAAGAATATGCTGAGGAAAGACATCTCGGGCTACTTTTACACACAAGATAACGAGACTAGATTATATATAAAAAATCATCTTGGTTCTCTTGGTGATGATAAATAAAAGAGAGAGAGAGAGAGAGAGAGAGAGAGAGATAGATAGAGAGAGAGAGAAAGGAGGAAGGTAGCGCAAAGAAATATGAGAGAAAGCGAATCGAGAGAGAAGACAACAGAAGCGAGATAAGGGATATTTACGCTGATCAGAATAAAGATAAGAAACAAGAGGACAATTAAACCCCCTGTAAGATTTAAGCCTTCAGCCTGCATTTTCTCAGGGAGAAAGAGAGAGACATCCTACACGAGGGAGACAAACGCCATAATAATAAATTTAAGCCTTTACCCTAAAGTAAGTCCGAGATGAAAGACCTGCGATTCCCTATCAGCTTTCTCGCGCACTTTCAGCAACGATGCTTAGGCCCGATAACGAGAGAAAGGGAAGGCGGGACGAACGACGCAAAATACGAACAAAAATAAATAAGGAAACAGCTGTTCGAAATAAATAAACAAACTAATGTATAGATTCGACTTGCACATACATCTATTTATTCATATAATCAATTATCTATGTTTTTATTCATACGTTCTTTACTTTACTTGTATCTATTTACTCATTTATTTATCTATTTATATAGCATGCACATGAATGCTATCCCAGAGTCTGTTCATGTCTCGGGGAAACAATTAGCGAGCGAGTACCGTAGGCCCAGCCCGGAGCCCGTTATGCCTCCACATGGCTGATCATACCACAACAACGGCACACGCAGGCCACAGCTCCCTCCCCCACTCCCCTTCTCCATCCTCTTCCTCCTCCTCCTCCTCGCCCTTCCCCTCCCTCCTTCTCCTCCTCCTCCTCACCCTTCCCCTCCCCCTCCTCCTCGCCCTTCCCCTCCTCCTCCTCCTCGGCCTTCCCCTCCTCCTCCTCCTCCTCACCCTTCCCCTCCCCCTCCTCCTCTCCCTTCCCCTCCTCCTCCTCCTCGCCCTTCCCCTCCCTCCTTCTCCTCCTCCTCTTCCTCGCCCTTCCCCTCCCTCCTTCTCCTCCTCGTCCTTCCCCTCCCTCCTTCTCCATTTCCCTCACTCCCTCCATATTAGCCTCGCACTCCTCCGGGTCCTTCCCCGTCTCGGCCCCGCACATGTTGCTACACTACACTTTCACGTAGTTTTTGCCTGGGGTATGTTTACATATGGGTCTAAGCCTTTCGGGTTAATGTTGGCTTTATCTGTTATGTATATAAACAAATACCTTGACATGCTCATGTGTGTCTACATAGGCATGCACATGTATGCTTATATATGCTATGTATGGCTACACACACACACACACACACACACACACATACACACACACACACACACACATAAGCATACATACACACACATATAAATAAGTAGGTACACATACATACATACATAAACAAACACACATATGTGTGTGTGTGTATCCATACATAGCATATATAAACACCCATATATATGCCTCTGTAGCCATTACTGACACGATATCCCCTTCGCATTCCACAAAGTTAAAAAATCATACGATGCCTCCCTCCCCTCAAGTAATAGTATTAGTAATGAAAACAGTATCAATAATAATATTACTACTAAAGCTACAAAAACTATTAATAATAACTATTATTATTATCATGACTATCATTATTATCATTATCATTATATTTATCATTATTATTACTGTGGCATTATTGTTATCATTATCATTATCATCATTTACATCATTATCATTATTATCATAATTATTGTTATTATTATGATTTCTAAGACAATTATCATTATTTTCATTACTACTACTACAACTACTTTTATTATTGTTGTTGTTGTTGCTTATTTTATTATTACTATTATTATTATTATCATTATCATAATTATTGTTATCATCACTATCATCATCATCATCATCATTACCGTTATCACCATCATCACCATCACCATCCTTCGTATTAACGAAAATGATAATTAGTAAATAATGAGACAAATAAACCAATAAAACTCCCGGATCCACTCGAACAACTCCATCCACACGACAAGGTTCATCAACTTGCAATTCCATCACTTTTGAAGCTGGAGTCTTTAATGATCCGATTAAGGGTCATTATAGAGCAATGACGGAGAATTAGATGTCTAATGAGTGCAGAGTATTATGTAAGATGGAGTTCTGATGAGGGTAATGATAGAGAGAGAAATGAAAAAGACAACAATATTTTGACGAATGACGTTACATGAAATTTAAGATACCATAAAACATTTTTTTTCAGTTATCTTTGTTATCATAGTCTCTAAAACAAAGTCATGGAGATCAATTATGAAAATAAAAGAAGTGAAAAAAGATATTATCACGACATTTAAAAACATGCATAAAAGATAAAAAGCAAAAAACATTAAAATCATTAGCATACATGTTCAAAAACCACAGATCCACGAAGCATAACAAAACGCCGTAAGCAAGAAAAATATAACCTAGACAAAAAATGAAAGGTAGAAATAACAAGAAAATTATATCACCACGCCCTCAACCCGCCCGCCCACGGCCGCCCACGCTGGAGAGAGAAGGAATGGGAGTGGGAGTGGGGGTATAGAAGAGGGAGAGAGAGAGGGTCAAGAATAGGAGGAGCTAGAGGGAGAGGGAGGGAAAGTAAGATGAGATAAGGAGAAAAAGAAAAAAAAAAGAGAGAACGAAGAGAAAGAGGTAAAAGATTTTTACATATGTGGAGAGAGAGAGAGAGAGAGAGAGAGAGAGAGAGAGAGAGAGAGAGAGAGAGAGAGAGAGAGAGAGAGAGAGAGAGAGAGAGAGAGAGAGAGAGAGAGAGAGGGGGGGGGGGGGCAGCAACCGGCTCACCAACCCCAAGAGGCCAACTGACGGAGGACGTCGACACCTCGCCGAGAAAAATGAAGATGATGCAAGGGTGAGCTTCGGATTCAGGAATGAATTATCGGTTTTGGATGAAAAAAACAACTGACAAATGAATAAGTAAATGTACAGCATAAATGTCCACACTTTTAGGATATCTGTGGGTGTCGGAAACCTGATGCAGACAGATAATATAAAATATATAAGTAGACAGACTGACTGGTTTATAATTAGATACATATTGTTTACGGTAATTCATAGAATATCTAAACAGACAGATAATGTATCATATGAACATAAATATAAACATCAATGTAAACCGATGAACAGATAAACAAACAAATAATCATATATATATAGATAGAGAGACAGAGAGAGAGATAGAGAAAGGGGGGGTGAGGAAGAGAAAAAGTCAGATAATAAATAAAACATGAACTGAAAAACAAAGAAAAACGCATAACCTTAATAACCAACAGACTTCTAAACAAACAAACAAACGAGAAAAAAACGGGAAAAATATCCTCCTCCAAAACACAACACATCGATCCGCAAATAAGACAAAGATCTCTCTCGCCGCCCGCCTCAAGGAGCAAGCTCCCCTCCCCCCCTCCCCCGTCTGCGCCTCGTCAGGTAACCCGAGGTGCGCTGTGCGGTGCGTGGACACTCCCCGCGCCGGCAACACCATCTTCCTCTGACCGCATGTGCTTAACCTCGCGTGTCATTTCGTTTTCAACTAGCATGCTGGGTAAAGTATTGCGTGTGCGTGGCTGTTGGTTTGTTTGTATGTGTGTAAGTGCTAGTGTGTGTGTGTGTGTGTGTGTGTGTGTGTGTGTGTGTGTGTGTGTGTGTGTGTGTGTGTGTGTGTGTGTGTGTGTGTGTGAATGTATGCATGTGTGTGTGTGTGTTTGCGTTTGGTGTAATTCTATGTGTTGGTGTTTGTGCATGTGTTGTGTGCATGTGCGTGTTTACGTATGCCAGTACATATTCGTGCGCCTCCGCATGACAGCGGCAGAGAACCCGCAAAGCCCCGTCCGGAGAAAGTGGCGGCGGCGGCGGCTCGAGATCGGGTCAGGAGAGGCGAGGCGAGGCGAGGCGAGGCGAGGCGATGAGTCGAGGAGCGGAAACAGAAAGTAAGAGGGATGAGCAGCGAAGGTGGAAGGCATATCAAGGGCTTGATTTAACCGCGAGAAGTCCCGCCAGTGCAAACGAATCGGGTTTACGTTAGCGCTACAACGCCCCGGCCAGCCCTCTCTCGTGACATGTGCTGTTTCGCTGCCGATGGTCAAGGGACGCGGAAAAACTTGGCTTTTATGGAACTCACTCACTCTCTCTCTCCCTCGTTCGGATATATATGTTATGCATAAATAAATAATACATAATATATATACACATATATAAAACATAATACACATATATATGTAATACAATATAATATATGCACACACATATATATACATATTATATATATATATATATATATATATATATATATATATATATATATATATATATATATATATATATATATACAGAAAGAGAGAGAGAGAGAGAGAAGAGTAAGTCACACACAAACAAAAATAAAATATTCACACGTTTATTTTCCCGATCTAATTACGCTGTGGGAACATCATATCTAATAAACCAACATTAAAAGCGGCCTTCACGTGACCATAACTCACTCACGGTGACGTCATAAGTAAGGTAGGTTACGCCTAGCACTGAAAGACACACAAACATACACACACACACACACACACATACACACTTTCTTAGCACTTGTCATCTCTCTTTCAAACACATGTACACATACACTATGTATACACACACAATTATACATATTCACATATTCTATACTCTCTCTCTCTATCTCTCTCTCTTTCTCTCTCTCATCACTATCCCTTCTCACATTCCGCCCCCCTTTTTTCTCCTTCGGATCGTGAGAAAGACCGCCTCACCGACACGCCATGAGAAAATAAATTATATATCCATGGTATTTTACTCCAAAAAACACATCGAAAAAGAGAAAAGGGCGAAAAAAATAAAACCATTCACAAAAATCCACGAATATAAAACTTCCGCGTCTTAAAAAGCATTGGCATGAACTAACTTTTTTACTTCATCAATATTCGTATCCGACACTCGGCAAGAACGAGAGAAACGAAGGAAGAGAACCGAGGAAGAGAAGACAGTGTAAGGAAAGCAAAATGAAAATAAAGAAAGAGAAAGAGAAAATGGAAAAATACGATGAGAATGAGAAAGAATGAACTCGATGTGAACAAATACTCAGAGAAAGAGAAAGAAAGGAAGAGAGAAGAGATAAGGTAAAAAACAAAAAACAAAAAAAAACACGAAAACCTAAAGACAAATAGAGAGATGCACAGAAAAAGAGAAAGAAAGGGAAAGAAAGAGAAGAGAGAGAAAAAAAGCACACAAAAACCTAAAACCTAATAAACAAATGCACAGAGAAAGAAAAATAAAGAGAAGAGAGAAAAAAAAACACATAAACCTAATAACAAATAGAGAGATGCGCAAACGAAGAGAAATAAAGAAAAAAGAAAAAAACACGAAAACCTAAAGTCAAAGAAATAAACAGAAAAGGAGAAAGAAAAACAAGAAAAAAAGACAAGATAAGTAAGGAGATAAATTACCGACCAAATTCATTACCCCAACTTCCCCTTTTGTCTCGCTCCTCGTCGTACCTTTAGCTAGGCCTATGGCTTTTCAACGTTTTGGGTCACGGCCTTCGCTCCAAAGGCCTTAATCACGAGGCCCAGCGCTCCCAAAGGCTTGTCGTTTCGTTACAAAAGATTCCTCCCATTGATAAAGGAGAGAGAGAGACAACTCTTCGTCTTCTGTGTTGATTTGGCCAATTAGCGAGTGAAAATGAAAACGTAGTGTGTGTGAAAGTTCTCTGTTGAAAACAAACAAGTGGTTTGGAGAATAGAGCCATTTGTCTGAACACAAAGGAAGAATTTGTTTCAGTGGCTGAAGTTTATTTTCTAAAATATTTTATACCTCAGAGAAACGTCAAGCCAAGACAGAAACACATTGAATTTAGACTTAATATGGGACTGCTTTATGAAAGTCGTTACATATACCACACAATCACAATAAAATCACATTGGTCATGATGACGATATAAAAATAACAATAACAAGATAGACTGATAAACAAAGTTTGTAATGAAACGATGAATAAATAACAGGACAAAAACGTAGATACCAAATAAGCATAAAAATAAACAAAATAAACAAATCAGAGATAATGAAAAAAGAAAAAAAAACAGAAAAGTGATAAAAAAGGAAACTTCCCCAAAATGAAGCAAACGACGATGAATAACCAGCCATAATTCACGCCAACAACCGTAGCAGCAACAGCCGTACCATTTGCGCCGATCTCTAGTTACGGCGCCGCACGTGTTCAAAGCGCGCCGCACGGAGAGATCGGAAACGTTAGCGGGCGAAAGTCGGCGCGAAACGAAGAAAGTCTGGCGCGAAATGAAGAAAGTCTGACGCTCCAAGTTCGTATTCGGAGACGAGACTCACCGGAGAGGCTCAGAGAGGAAGAGCAACCACTCGCTCGCACACATATCAAGGACTGACTACTGAAGGTTTCAGATATCCTCATTACTTTTAGAAAAGACTGAAGCGAGAAAGAGAGAGAGAAAGAGAGATTAAAGAGAGAAAGAGAGAGAGAGTGGAGGGAGGGGGGAAAATAAAATAAAACTCGTCAGACAAAAGTGAAAACTAGACGACTGGCCAGACTACTACGGTCATCTTCCGGCGCTCAATAAGGGTGTAGAAAGCAAGTGATTTGTGGAGGAAACTTTTTTATTTTCTTTTAGTCCTCGCTGTATATGTATGAGGTGATTCTGAGGTATGTGTTAGATGCTCGAGCCTCCTTCCAAATGTGTATTTGTTTTTCGAAGAGAATATCATGAATACAATGAAAGGAAATGAGGAATGAAATACAAAAGTCAGTCCTAACAAATTAAACAGGCACACACACACACACACACACACACACACACACACACACACACACACACACACACACACACACACACACACACACACACACACACACACACACACATGTACTCTCTCTCTCATACACACACGATGCCAGAGGGCCACTTTCGCTTGTGCACACGAGAGAGTCAAGTGGCAGAGAGTGCCCGGGCGGCATGAGTGATGAGGGGCCGCCCCGTCCAGCACTGCTATCATCATCTCTTATCTCCAGCATCATCGGTATTCTTCTCATCACCGCCATAAGAATGATTCCTTGGTCATCACTGTTACTGATATTGACTGTTTGTTTTTGGTTCTTACTGTCATCATTCGTATACTGTCTTATCTTAATCACCTTCTTTAATATCAAGATCACCTTTTATCATGAGCCTAATCACTACCGACATTCATCATCGGCACAATCATTCCTGGCAGTTATCCTCCCCATCCTCCCAGATGAGCCTCGCCATCATCACCATAACCAACAGCACAAGAAACCGCCGACTCTCGGAAAGTGAAAACTTCTAACCCCGTGGCTACTCCACCACCCTCCCCCTCTCCCTGCCTCCCCCCTCATCCCCGAAGACCGGACGTCGGCTAAAGGGGAAGGGAGGGTACAGGAGGGTAGGAAGGGGATGGAAGTGAGGAGGAAGGAGGGGCTGGGAAGAAAGGAGGGGGAAGGGGAGAGAGCTAAAGGGGAAGGGAGGGGACAAGGGGGGTAGTAGTAAGGGGAAGGGAGAGAGGAGGAGGGCAGAGGGGTGGAGGATGGGAATAGGGAGGGGGGGAATACAAAAATTCTCATTGTGTCTTCCCACTGGATCATCTGCAAGCCTTACACCACTTAGAGATGTCATGTCTCGCTGCCACTTTCTCTTTTCTAATCTTGTTTTTGAGAGTAGCAAATGACCGCCGCTTTATTTTCTAGAAAATGCTGCCTTACCTCGCGCTTCCATAAACAGAACGCTGGTATCTGGGTAGAATATAATTGTTCTGTTTATATATATATATATATATATATATATATATATATATATATATATATATATATATATGCATATACATTTTCTTCGGTGTGTGTGTGTATATATACATATACATACATACATACATACAGAATATAATATATACACATATATATACATATGCATATACATATAAATATGTTATAAACACACACATATATAAATATATATATATATATATATATATATATATATATATGAATATATTGTTGTCTGTATCTATGTACGTGTATGATACATACACACACACACACACACACATACATACATACATACATACATACATACATACATACATACATACATATCTATCTATCTATCTATACATACATATATATATATACATACATACATACATACATACATACATACATATATATACATATATATACATATATATACATATATATACATATATATACAGACATATATATGTATATGTATATGTATATATGCATATATGTTTTTTGTGCGTTTATGAATATGTATCTATGTGTATAAACATACATACATACATACATACATACATACATACATACATATATATACACACACATGCGCGCGTGCACACGAACACGCACACGCGCGCGCACGCACGCACGCACGCACGCGCACGCACGCACGCACGCGCACGCACGCACGCACGCGCGCACACACACACACACGCGCACAATATATATCATATATATATATATATATATATATATATATATATATAAAATTCTATTTATAATCGTAATCATAATTATATAACTATAATCATAAATATGAATGTAATAATAATAACAATATAAAGAAGAAAGAAAAAATAGAGAGAGAGAGAGAGAGAGAGAGAGAGAGAGAGAGAGAGAGAGAGAGAGAGAGAGAGAGAGAGAGAGAGAGAGAGAGAGAGAGAGAGAGGTCTGAAAGAGAAAAGAAGGGAGTAACTAATAATTACATAATCGCCTCCCAAGAGCAGAGATACATATAAAGGGGGCAAATTCAGCGGCCTGCTTTGAAGAGAGTAGAAACTGGGCATCTACATACCTGCCCGCCGGTCCTACCCTCCCCCCCTCCCCCACCGCTCCTCCACCTCTCCCCCTCGGCCTTCCCCCTCCTCCCCTGCCCACTTACTCCCCCTCTTCCCCCTCCTCCCCTGCCCACTTACTCCCCCTCTTCCCCCTCCTCCCCTGCCCACTTACTCCCCCTCTTCCCCTCTCCTCCCCTGCCTACTTACTCCCCCTCTTCCCCTCTTCTCTTCGTTGTTACTCAGTGCGTGTTCACCTTCCTCGAGACGGCGAAATTTTCCCTTTTCGCAAGGAATGTGATCTTAACCCGCCAGAGTTAAGTGGTGCAGCAGTTGCCTGGCCCAAGAGAGAGATTGAAAATGCTTGTATGAATTCCAGATATGTGTATGTGCGCGCGCGCGTGTGTAGGGTGGAGTGGGATTGAGTGCGTGTGTGCCTGTGTATATCTGCGTCCTTTAATATGTACGTGTGTGCGTCTGTATTTGTCTGTTTATGCGTGTGTGGCTTTAGTATCCCAAAAATGTGTATTCACCGGACAGGACCCCATCAATGTCAAACCTAATGATGGGCCTCACATGTCTCCAATTGTCTCAATCTGGCAGTAAATACCACACTCCAAATTGTGTGTCTCGTCTTAGACAGGTGATTCCGCGACAGTTGAAGATCAAGATGAATTTTGAAATTAGTGTGTGTGTGTGTGTGTGTGTGTGTGTGTGTGTGTGTGTGTGTGTGTGTGTGTGTGTGTGTGTGTGTGTGTGTGTGTGTGTGTGTGTGTGCAAAAGAGAGAGAGAGAGAGAGAGAGAGAGAGAGAGAGAGAGAGAGAGAGAGAGAGAGAGAGAGAGAGAGAGAGAGAGAGAGAGAGAGAGAGAGAGAGAGAGAGAGAGATAGGGGAGGAGAAGGGAGGGAGGGAGTGAGTGAGAGAGAGAGAAAGAAAGCGTAAACAGACGGAAACAGAGAACACACAAAGATAACCGAGGGACTACAAAGACAAACACCCAACAAACAAAGGAAATAAAGAATACACACAAACAACACCAAGAAACACACCAAAGCCCGCCACAAAACTAACCGGAAGAAGCAAAGGATAGACACACACTTTCGGCGGCAGAATCTCCCTCCTCCTCCTCCTCCTCTTCCCAGGGCCTCACTGAGCTTTAATTACCGAAACACGAATCATGCTCTTATAAAAAAATAACAATAAAAAATAAAAATATATATAGGCCAGTCCCGCGTTAGTGTTCATTAGCGAAGATGACGCCACCAATAGCGACCGAGACACCTTGCCGTCACAACTACGCGAGAACACCACAAGGAGAAAGTAACCGAGTAAGAGTGAGATGAAGTAAAGTTGAAGGTGCACGGGGAGGTAGGGGTGGTGGGGGAGGGAAGGGGGAGGGGGAGGTATGTGGGTAGAAGGGGCAGGGAGGTTGGGTTGAAGACGGGACGGGGAGGAGAAAGAGGTGAAAGAGGAGGAGGAGGAGAAAGAGAAGGAGGAGTAGGAGGAAGATGAGGAGGAGAAGAGAATAAGAAAGAAGAAATAGGAAAAGAAGGAGGAGAAGAAAAAGAAAAAGATGATAGAGATGAAGAAGAAAGAGAAGACCAAATGAGAATTAAAAGCAGGAAGAGGAGAAATTTCGGCGGGGGCAAGAGGATTAGAGAGAAGGAGGGACCGAGAGGGAGGGATAGGAGGAGGAGGAGGAGAAGAGGAACCACGAGTGAATGAATGAAAGTTGTGGTCGCTCGGGGATTATAAAGCGTGACTATTGTACAGGCTGCGCTATAATAACATAGCTGGAGGGTGTAACAGGCCGAGAGCTATACAATGAATTTGTTTCCAAACCTACTTTCCTTCCATTCTTTCCCTGAACAAAGCACTCATGAAACTATCAGAAAACAACTAAAAAAATAATAGAAAACCATATTTGGAAATAAAACACTTTGATATCATTAAACCAGCATGGCTTGTCAACGGCCGTGGTTATATAATCAAACGAGGGCAAGGGTGAAGGAGGGGGTAAGGTGGGGGGGGGGGACAGGTTAATGAGACCACCTGCGGATCCGATCATAATGACGATGATGCCCCGTGGACTAATTAGGTCTGTCTGACTACCCCGAGGTCCTTGTGGTTGAGGTTAATTATTGTAAATGAAGCTAGTCGTATACTATTAGCCTTTTGAAGAACAAGTAATGAACAAACTTTTTTTTTCTCAAATTGCTGACCCACTTAGGCGATAGAAAAAAATATATATACATATAATAATGAAAAATAATAATGATCAAAGAATGTAAAAAAAGGCAGCGAAGATTTACCCTTACGCCTTAATTCCCTTGATAATAATAATAATAAATAAACAACCAATAAGAAATAAAAACAAAACAAAACAAAAAAGAAACGCGACAGGAAAAAAATGGCACCACTTGCATTTTTCTACAGCCTCATAAAAAGCCACAGAACAAGAAGAAAGTAAGGAAGGAGGGAGGGTTGGGGCAGACACGGGTAGGGGGAGGGGGAGGAGGAGGGTAGAGGGTAGGCACGATAAGACTCTCTCTCTCTCTCTATCTTTCTCTTTCTCTATCTTTCTCTCTCTACATATATTTTTCTCTCTACATATTTTTTTTTTCTCTCTCTATCTATCTTTCTCTTTCTCTCTCCCTTTCTCTTTTTCTTTTTCTTTCACTCTCTCTCTCTGCTCGAAGTTGTGGTGGAGAATGGAGAAAGCGTGGCTGTAACCCCCACCACCCCTTTCTTTTCTCCACCCTACCCCTTATGCCCCTCCCCCCTACCCCAGCTACCATCTTCAAGCATACTAATCATTGCAACTTCCGCCCTGATGCGTGAAGAAACTGAAATTTTAGGTTAGACAATTTACAGACACGATTATCTTTTTTTTTTTTGATAGATGTATACTTCCATGCACACACGCATGTGTATTGAGACTCATATATAGATAGATTGATACACACAGATAGAGATGCATATACGTTCTTTATTTGTAAATGGTTAGCTGGATGGATAAATAACAAAAAAATGTAAATATGCAAATGTCAACTTTATTTTCAGAGAAAGTTATTCGCCCAAATCCAAACGTTCATATTTCAAGCTATGTGCAAACATTGATTAGCCAATCTCACTTTCAAATCTTAATCTTGAACTATAATGCATCTAATAAAAAATGAATCAAAACGCTTCAAGGGCCAGTGGCGCTAAATTGAACCTGACGAGAAAGAAAAAAGAAAACGAAGAAAAAATTACGCTCTCGAAAATAAAATACAGTAAAACTCACCGTCTCGCATAACAAGAGAATTTCAGCCATAAATGGGAATTAAGACGGACAAAAGGAGCCATCAATGGGGATATAATGACCTCTGACAAGGATAATGGGTCTTATGCAAATGAAGAAGGGTCGGGCGCTAGGCGAACGATCCCATGACAGTGTGAAAGGACTCTTCAATGACTCCTGGCGCAAGGGCTCTTCGCGGGACCGAGACGACGACCCTGTCACCCAGCGCTCAATGGATCAACTCGAACCCCTCCCCCCGGCTCCCTTCCCGGCCAGGTCCTGCCGCGATCCTCTGGGGAGATAGGATGGCCATTCAGGACCCCTAAGTATGCAGAAGGACCCTCGAGACGGCCCAGAGGAACACCGGACACTCTCAGCTTGGAATGGCGACCGATTGAGCTCCTTCGCTCCTAAGGAGTTGGGGGAGACTCGAATGGAAAGCTCTGGAGACGCTCTTTAAACTGTCACAGATGATTAACGCTTAATTACTGACTTCCCGAGTGTCAATGCCGTGGCTTTCTCAACACATCAAGAACATGAAGATGGAGAAGAACAAAAAGACGAAGGAATAAGGAAGGAGGAGGAGCGGAAGGGGAGGAAGATGAAGAACACGAAAAAGAACAACAAAAAAAGAGTTCGATATTCTTCATCACCACATACAACACCAACTGCCAGACGGAGCTCCGTGTCTCTCTCCGACGGAAGAACCGAAATACAATACCTCATTAGAATAATCACAATGACAATCCCGCACATCTATCCCACAGCACCGGGAGCGCAAGGTTGCCTGCTACTTTCGCCGCCTTTTTTCTCTTTTTCTCTTTTTGCCGTCCTGTTATTTGAGCAGAAAAATGCCATCCATGCCCGTTCCAGATGGCGGCGCGATGGCGGGTCGGGTCGGGCCTTGGCCTCCGCTGCTCTATGGGGGGAAAGTTGCACGGGAAGTTACACACTCAAAGCTGTACGTAAACTTGCCCATGATACACACACAAAGCTG
>NC_091564.1:9983760-9986260 GCF_042767895.1 Penaeus vannamei | reverse complement strand
CATACATAGATATATACATAAATATAAATGAATAAATAAATAAATACATATATATATATATATATGCATGCGCAATATTTTGTCTATTTATTTATTCATCATTTTTTTTTGGTTTCTCTAAATCCTCTTTGTTGCGATACAGGCTTTTGCAGGAGTGGACGAGGAGGGGGTGTCCTCCTAATCATGTGGTTATGCAACTCCTATTGACCAAATATTCCAGAGGATAATACGCCTTCCACCAGTGTTTGTTTTTTTACGCACACAGTATCAACAGGCAATCGGCAGTGCCACGTATAACACTGACCCAACAAGAAAATGGCACAATCATTTACATAACACAATAAACACGACATCACTGCCACAATACCTATAATCCCTACAAACATTAAAGCGATTACAGGCATCACATGTCACTTAAGTTGTATAATGAAATCTACTTCGGACGAGCCACCTGTCATACATAATCACAGGGCGGCGACCATACATATAATCAACGTTTCATTTGTTCCGTAGATGGCTTATACTCATTGTTTGTCAAGCGGAAAGCAAAACTGTTTCATTTGATTGGATAAACCGTTTGCAATGATAATTTTAAAGGGGATATAATCATTATCTGATTTGTTCGGCAAAGTGCATATCATATTCATTTCATTTACTTAGCACAGGGCACGCAATTATAATCATATTTGTTCTGCAAATTATACATAACCATTATTTGCTCGGCGAAGGGCAGACAACCAGCGTTATATTTGTTTAGTCAGTGGCAACAGGCGTCATACTGTGTCCCCCCCCCCCATGGCAAGCAGCGAGGGAGGAAGCCACAAAACGTTGCTTATATACTTTACAAAAAGAATTCCCGACCCATGGCGTGTGGAGACAGGCGATGACGTCACGATCAATGCGGGGAGGACCTTTAGTGTTTATATCTTTATCATTTCTTCTTCTTCTTCTTCTTCTTCTTTTTCGTTTTTTTCTAATACAAATGACAGTGACAATAATAAATATAATAATGATAATGCTGATGGTGATGATGATGATGCTAATAATAATAATAATAATAATAATAATAATAATAATAATAATAATAATAATAATAATAATAATAATAATAATAATAATAACAAAAATAATGGTAATACTAATAGTAATATTGATAATATAATAATAATCGTAATAGTAATAGTAATAATAATAATAATAATAATAATAATAATAATAATAATAATAATAATAATAATAATAATAATAATAATAATAATAATAATAATAATAACAATAACAACAACATTAAAATAATATCAATAACAATAATAACAATAATAATAATAATGATAATAATAATAATAATAATAATAATAACAATAATAATAACAATAATAAAAACAATGACAACAGAAACAATGAAGGGCAACAGCAATAACAAACAGCCATACCAAGAATAACGACGAAACAAGTCATCAAAACGTACCCGCATTACACAAAACAACAGCCAAAGGACACATACAACCCCATGACATTAAGAGACAAGAGACGCCTTAAAAATCTCCCGGACGCCACGCTCCTGGACCGAATCTCTACGCATTAACGGTACAGAAGACACCGCCGCTATGGCTCAGTGGGTCTACTGTGATGATTTACTGTGGGTCTTTCGTGAGTGACAAATTACAAGGCGATATTATGTAATAAAAAATAAAAAAATAAAAAAGGGCGTCGAGCTCTACTTACTATTATACGAATTAAGTCCCGTTCTTGTAATGAGACATGTCGAGGATTGTCGTCGAGAGAGGATAGTGAAACAATTGAAAAACGATAGTAATAACAACAATAACAACAGCAAAATCTCTAATGGTTAATGTTTATTTCATTAGTATCCTTTTTTCTTCTCTCCTTTCTTACGAATGTAATGAAACTGGATGCAGTTCTTTTGGGTAGATTAAAACTGTCGCCAATTAAATCCTTGCAGCCCAAACCAGAAGCAAATTAGACCCCACTTAAGCCCCCTTTGCTCAACGCCCCCAACTTAGACCCCACTTCAACCCCCTCTGCTTAACACCCCCCAGATTAAACCCCTCTTGAACCCCCTCTGCTTTACAACTCCCTCTCCCCTCAGACGGCGAGCGGGCGAACCTTGGCAGCGAGAAGCGAGGCGAGAGGCGAGGCGAGAGGCGAGGCAAGGCCATGAAGAAGCAATAATAAATCCTTCACCCTAGGCACTCGTTGCTCGCTCGCCTCTACTTGCACTTTCTTCATCACGTGTGGGAGTCGACTTTGTAACATCTCTTGCATCATCTTTTATTTATACTTTTTCCTCCTCCGTCTTTCTTCTTGCTTGTTCTTGAAATTTTAAAATCTTTTTGTGGTCCTTCATTCTTATATTTATTGCGATCCAACTTCTTTTTGTGAAAATTCTGCTTCGCCTTCATCCTCTTTTTCTTATTCATGAAAAAAAATCTTCGTCTTCTTCTTGTGATAATTCTTTTTCTCCTTTTTCTTCTTTCTG
>NC_091564.1:9956260-9971260 GCF_042767895.1 Penaeus vannamei | reverse complement strand
AGACTCCTCATCAGTACAAACGATAACATGACATGTGGACTATACAAATATTTCCTATTTGATATTAACATGTGCAACAGCATACATAAATGTGTGACTTTAAACGAATATTGACATGGATATTCCATCACAAATAACCGCTTTTTCTCAAAACTTTATTTTCTCTCTCTCTCTCTCTCTCTCTCTCTCTCTCTCTCTCTCTCTCTCTCTCTCTCTCTCTCTCTCTCTCTCTCTCTCTCTCTCTCTCTCTCTCTGTTTCCTTTTTTCTTCTTTTTTTATGTCGCGCTGATGTGGTGTTAACCGGTGGTGTCATGCCCGGGGCTCTCCGCCTGGCCCGCTGACCAATGCAGCCGTCCTCACACTGCAGCCTCCCTCATCCCGCTGCCGCCCTCACGCTCAGGCCTCCTCCACACACTCCCTCACTCCCTCGCCCGCCTTCACCCTTACTTACCTCGCGCGTCGCCCTCACACTATATGGCTCCCTGATCGCTCTACCGCCCTCACCCGTACGTCCTCTCTTAGCCTTCCCCTCCTCATATCCCTCCCTCACTGCCCTTATTTGCAACCTCAATCACCTCCCTGACGCCCTCACCCCAAGACCTCCCTTACAGCTCCCTCTACCGCCCTCACCCTCACACGCCAAGACCTCCCTCCCTCGCCCTAAGAAAGACCGCCCGCAGAAGAATCTGATTTCCGAATTCGCCACGAGTGCATTCATGACAGAACGAGTGCATGCCAGTCGAAGGAATCCAAAGCATCATGCATCATTCATTAGCCTGGTCAAGCTGGAGAAGAGAAAAAACTGTTAGTAATGGCAGTTTTAACGATATAGCACTTAGGCAGATGGCAGTCTCGAGGTAGTCTATTACATCTACTCCGTGCACCCGTCATGCGCATGGCAGAAGGACACGACTGGTGTATCCGGAGAGAATCCGGGATGAGTCCGAATGGATGGAAGAGATTCTCCTTCGGTGATGTAGGACTTTATGGATCATTAGCCTCGTCGAAACATGTCGGTGCATGTTCAAGTATCAACGAAGTCTATAGATCCCCATAAACATAGCCATGCAGGTACAAACAAACAAACAAACAAACACACTCACACACACATACACAGAAACACACACACACACATATAAATACAAACACATACACACATATACATTATATATATATATATATATATATATATATATATATATATATATATATATATATATATATATATATATATATGTGTGTGTGTGTGTGTGTGTGTGTATAATATATATATATATATATATATATATATATATATATATATATATATGTATATATATATATATATATATATATATTATATATATATATATATATATATATATATATATATATATATATATACACGATTGTGAGCACACCCAAGTAGAAGTGCTTATCTTTACAATCTAGACAAATAATAAGAGGATTAATACGCAACACGATGCAATATGCAGTTAACCCAAATAAATCCTATACTGATGGCTTTTTAGCATTATGTATGAGTGGGCAGCAGCTCGACCCTACAATGGCGCAAGACCAGATGCACAGGTATCGGGTGTCCACTACAACAGCTACGGTCACCATACACCTGCCGCAACGACCCTCATTCACCAGCACCATCTCCAATGCCGTCCTTGCAATGCTAACCATACTTTACCCACAATCAGCATCATCATTCGAACAACTCCCAGCACCATTAGCGTCCGCTGCGCCAAATCACCATAAGCATTATAAAAATATTACCCACTCGTTAACCCCTTCCGCCTTCGCTCTTGCTCCTGGTCTCTCTTCCCCTCTCCCCCCTCACCCGCTTTTATCACCCCCTCTCTCCCCCCCCCCCTCCTACAACATGATGCTGAAGGTTGCTGAGCTATTCTGGCATGCGGCGCTGAGGCTAATATTCCCGTTTCAGACTCCGGCGCAGGGAGTTGGGAGGGGGGGGGGGAGTAGGAGGAAAGAGGAGGGTGGCTGAGATAAGGAGACGGGAGAGGAGAATGAGAAGGGGAAGGGGAGAAAGAGCGGAGAAGAGATGGGATGGAGGGAAGGGATAGGGAGGGAGGGAGTATGAGGAAGGAAGAGTAGGAGGGAGGAGTGATGGGAAGGAGGAAAAGAAAGAGAAGGGAGGAGGTAAAAGTGAAGAAAAAGAGAGGGGATAAAGAGGAGAAATCGAGGTATTTAGTATTAGGATCAGTATTAACAATAGTGACAATAGGAGTCGTAAGAATCGACAGAGGAAGAGGTAGTGGCCGAGGAAGAGGAGACAGATCAACAGAAGGAAGAAAATTGAAGGTGAAGGTGAGCGAGGAGGGAGAGAAAAAGGAGGAAGAGGTTGATGCGCGAAGGGGAAGCAGGTCGACCCACAAGATGAGCTTCAATCCTCCCCCTTGAGTTGTGCGTAGCGGGAACTAACAGCTGATTAGATCGGCCGTCTTGTTACGTCTCGCAGGGCACCGGATGCTCCCTCTCCGCTCCTCCCGGGTCACAAGCTTGCTAAAACCGGCCCTTTTTTGCCGAGCGATCATTGTTTTCAATCAGCTGCAATCACCGCTACTTTTAAGCGCCGTTTTCCGTGTTTCTTTATTGTTTCTTCATTGTGTACGTGATGCGAGCGAATACTGGAATACGTTTACATATTAATGGCAATAACATTAAATCACAAAGCACTGCAGAATTCCCTGTCAGGCATAAGTAGGCGAACGTATGTCTGTGTCAATCAGCAGTGAGTGGGTGTGAGGGCGGGGAGAAAAGGAGAGGTTTCATGTGTGAACTTGAATGAGGCAGAGATGGAGAAAGGGGTAAAGGTGGAGACAAAGGTGCAGGTGGAGGCAGAGGTGGGGCTGTGGTTGGAAGCAGAAGCAAACGTGGTGGGGGAGGTCCAGCTGGGTGGGTTTAGGTGGAGGTAGGCGTGCGCGGGTAGAGGTGGGTAGTGGAGGCGGAGGTGGAGGTGGGTGGAAGCGGCGGATCCCATGTGAACGCAGCAGCAGTAGTACCCTAAAGCGAGCGTCCCGTTACACGAGTTCTTCATTCATATTAAAGGTTCGTTCTTCCAGTTCCCAGAGTTTGAACGCGATCGGGATCCGATTCGGGTGTGAAGCAATAAAGGCGATGCAGAGCGCCCTGTCCACGTCAGCAATAGTGCGGCAAACAATTAAAATGAAAAGCAAGTAACCTTTAACCCTTTTCGAAGCTCGCAATGGAATAAATTCAGACTGAAGATGGCGATCTACGAGTGCTAAACTTGCAAAGTGTAGTATGCAAAACCCTAATCCAAAACCCCAAACAAGAAACATCATTATCGTCTACCTGGCCACACGTCCTGGCTCCTATAAAAAAAAATCAATCTTCTATTCTTCCCCTTCAAAAACAGGTCAAATGAACGGCAAGTGAAAAAAGAAAAGAGAAAATGAAAGAAAAGAAAAAAAAATCCTTGCGCCACGCGAGAAGTGATTTCCAAACAAAGGGTGAAAAAGATCTTTCTTTTTCTTAATAGTTTGGGATCATTTTTTCTTCAGCTGTCTTCTTAATGACGGTGACACGTGACTCTCGGCACCTTTCTCACACCTCCTCCGGGACGCTATTTTGGGTTCGAGAGGAAAGTGTGGGAGACACGATCACGGTTGTTTGGGTATGACGCGTTAAAATGCGGAGAGTAGGAGTCACGTGTCATCTGCTGACAGGTGTGGCACACGAAACATGTAGGAGTAAGCGTGGACGGGACAGTGATGCGTTTGTGATGTCAGAGACAAGCGTCCTGTAATGACATGCGTTATAACCAAGCCAGGACTGTGCAGGTATGGTGAAGGGAGCATGTTTCAGGTAGCAGTTGCCACTACTGGCAATTGTAACACAGAAAACAGGTGTCATCTGGGAACAAGCATGAAACAAGAGACAGGTGTCCGGTCCAGGGATGACGTAGGGAACAAATGCCCAAGAAAGTGGCGGAAAGTACCCGCGGAATTCCCTGGACTATTGTGACTGCAGAAGACAGGTGCGGTAGGTGCGGTTTGCGGGAGGGTGCAGGTCACACACAATATGTAGGTCAAGGGTCACGACGAGGCAGGGCAGCAGGAGGGAAGCAGGTTCGGCGCGGCGTCATTTCTGCAGCAGCGAATTTTTTTTGTATCACTGTCACGATCGTCCGTCTCCCTCCGCGGCACTTGGACGAGCTCGTCGCCAGCAAACCTAACAGGTCCTCGTCTTACAAAATGCTGAATTTCAGCCGTCTAGCTTCACAGCTTTTGGGTTGCATACATCACAAGTCACGCCCCTTGCATCCTTTTACAGCTTCACGGGACATTGTAACTCGGCAATGCGTCTTACGTATGAACATTACGATTATGAATTATTATATGGGTTTTTATCCTACGCCGTGAATGGAAAATAACAGTGACTGACTCACAGATAGACAGACATATCAATATATCATACTATCAACCGGGATATGAAATGCAATGGATAGAAAATGGAATGAGATAGCTTCTGCTCTGAATCCGCGAATCTGAGACTCGCCGAAGCACAAATTGATTTACAAATACGCTCTACGTCTTAATTTTCAAGGTACATAATAAATTCTAATCCTCAAAGTATATATTTTTTAAGTATATCATCCATACCATCTTATCTTATTTTGCTCTATAAACTACATAATACATCTTAATCTTCTAAGTTCCACTCTGTTCTCCGAAGTACACCGTTCACTTTAATTTCCAAAGTACATACATCTCAATCTCCGAAGCGCATCCCAATCTCTCCCACGAAACGATGACGGCCGAGACGAAGCGACGCCCCAGAAGCAAGGTGAGAACCAGGGCACCAGTAACGACATTCGACCCAATTGGTTCAGCAGCGCCGTACCCTCCGTGCCGGTACTGGCGGTGTACACATAGATGCACTATCACGCCCGGTGCATTTCGGGGTCATTAATCACGCCACTGACCCCGCCTGATCCCGATTAAAAAGCGAATCGACAAATCGGAGTTATCTGGGTTGCGGAGATCTCCCGACTTGCGACACCGACGGTGCGTAATTTGCGGCGCGTTCCGACGTCGAACGCACGGCCATTAAGAGTCGGTGCAACGAAGGCGGGCACACTGTAACCGTAATTGCCTGGGCTTTTGCGATCGGAATTAAAGTCTGGATCCACTGCGATTTGCAACGATAAAAATAAGCAATTGAGAGAAATGGAACAAGTGGAAAAATCGCTTAATCTCTCTCTTTATCTCGTTTTTCATACACACACATATAATATATATATATATATATATATATATATATATATATATATATATATATATATATTTATATATATATATATATATATATATATATATATATATATATATATATATATATATATATTTATATATATATGACGTTTAATTAAACTTCACACCATTAGCATCGAGGGGCGTGGTCTCCGGGTTGCAGAGTACCGAATGAGGCTGCAATTTCAATGGGCTTTTACTTCCAAGAAAACCATTCCCGTTACATCTAATGGAGATTTGTCATCGTGTAATACTACATCTGGTGTCATAACACCCTAGACTAATGGGGTAACTAATGGGGTTACTAATGGGTGGACAGTTAGCGCCGCTATTGATCTAGTACTTCTCGGCTGGAGGGAAATTGTTGCTTAGTCAGTCACTTACTTTCCCGGCGATATGATTTTATAGAAAGTCATGAGCGGCTTGCAATTGCAGTTGTTAAAGACACTGCTTCAATTTCCCGACATCTGTTCGACAACGTTGCGCGCCGATCCTATCAAGATTATGCAGATGAAGAGAAAATGATTGAAGAACCCTCAGCGGTGCTGGTATAGTGAGACCGCGCGGTCGATGATGGCCGATGACCTTGTTCGAACCCTCTCGACCTCACAAGGAGGTCCTGAAAACCCAGTGGAGGATCGATGGAAGTGTTCCAGCGACCATCCTCACGCGAAAAGGTCCTCCAAGCTCAGGTAAAGCATTCAACTCCCCTCCGCTCTGGCAACAATGCAACTATGCAAGAAGATGAAGAAGAAGAAAAACTGTTCCGTTCTCTTGCGATGAGATCATGTGAACAGCTCCTCTGCCTCCTCTTCTCTTGCAACAAGTTCACGTTCTCCTCTCCCGCAAGTTCACATGAGCAGCTCCAGTGCTTTCCTACAACAGTTCCACACGTATAATAACACACGAACAACCCCTCTTCGATTCTGAAACAAGTTCAAACGAAGGCTCCAATCTCCTGTAACAAGTTCACCTGAACGGCTCCGGCGCTCTCCTCTCGGATGCTGTGTCGTGTGAGATGACGATTTGTTCTCTTAAGCGTTGTACAAAGAGGCAGTCACTGATGCGTGTTCTTGTTCAACGCAACCAATTATGTCGTCCTGTCCGGAATATTTTCGTTGTGTGAGGCTTGCGGCAGAGGAACCGTTACCCTCTTGTATTGCGTCGTTTATAGATGTGACTGGCCGGCTGCCGGTAGCACTGTGCTAATGACGTTAGTATAGTGCTACTGTGCTTTTGCTGCTTGACTTTACTCCTTTCTTTCCTGCTTGTCTCTGCTCCTGCTGCTGAACACAGACTCATGCTGACATGTAATTTTCCTAGGGATTAGTAAGGGGGTGATGGCAATAATGATCAGATCCAGGACCGTTCGACACATTTTTCAGAGGAATTTAATAGCAGTTTAATTGCAGATCTGTCAAGTCCAATCTTCTTTGGCTACTACCCACATAATCTCTCAATCTCTCTCTCTCTCTCTCTCTCTCTCTCTCTCTCTCTCTCTCTCTCTCTCTCTCTCTCTCTCTCTCTCTCTCTCTCTCTCTCTCTCTCTCTCTCTCAAAAATTCTGGCTCTACCTCAACCCTCACTTACGAAATACCCCATTTCCTCTCGCCGAACCCATTTCTAATACCTCATTTGCAAAACTCATTAGGGGAGTGATTGCAGAAAGACATAAACGCTTCCATCCTACAACTATGGTATTCATCGAAAAGAAGCACTACAATTACTCTCTCTCTCTCTCTCATTCTCCCTTCCTTCCTTCCTCCTTCTCCCTCTCTTCCTTCAAAGCGTCACACACACACATTGAAATAGATAAAAGTAAAGATAAAGATAGGTGGATAGATAGGTAGATAGGTAAATATAGCCATATATGTGTATATATACATATATACATATAATATAAATATAAATATATATATATATACATACATACATACATACATACATACATACATACATACATACATACATATATATATATATATATACATATATATATATATATATATATATATATATATATATATATATATATATATATATATATATATATACACACAACACACACACACACACACACACACATATATATATATATATATGTGTGTGTGTGTGTGTGTGTGTGTGTGTGTGTGTGTGTGTGTGTGTGTGTGTGTGTGTGTGTGTGTGTGTGTGTGTGCGCGTGCGCGCATGTGCGTGTGCGTGTGCGTGTGCGTGTGCGTGTGCGTGTGCGTGTGCGTGCGCGTGTGTACACATACATACATACATACATACATACATATATATATACATACATACATACATACATACATATATATATATATATATATATATATACATACATATATATATATATATGTCTGTAGGAGAGAACCTGTATTTTCATCCTACAGAAATAAAAACCAAGACGTGAAATGGACGAGAAAGATCGGTTTCGCGATGGCGACCACAAGCGGTCACGGTGGCGTGTTTTCTGCCATCGATAGCGACGCCAACCCGTGACAACGACAGGGGGAGAAGTCACTTACGACGACAGAAAAAGCGAGTAGGGAGCCCGCGGGATGACGCTTATCTTGGCGACGCGCTGGGTTGAGGCGGAGGATGGTGGTATGATGGTATGGTGATCGCGGGTTAGCGGTGATGGTGAGCCGATATTGGGCGTTTTCAAGACGGGGTAAAGAGGAGGATAGTGTGAATTCGATAAAGCGGAATACTTTCATAGTGATGGTGAAGTGTTTTGCAAGACTGGGGGGGGGGGGCGGTAAGGAAGAAAATGGTGAAGTGGGGTGTGCATTCACAGGGAGGGGGCAGTGAAGCTGATATAAGAGGTGGGAGATAAGTAAAAGGAGATAGGGATTATGAAAGAGAATAATCACAGAGATAATAAATCAGAAGGGATGAAGAAGCAAGGAAAAAAATGAAATCCTATTTTTTAAACTGTACTCACTCGACCTCCCTCGACCTCTCCTGACCAGTCATCTTCACTCGGGCACTCACCTGCAAAAGAAGAAAATAAAAAAGAATAATAATATTTCATTTTCCAGTGAAATCATACACCACAGCTCTTGCATGATCGCAGTAATTACCAGGGAAGTAGGCTATTGGCTTCGTCCATTAGTCGCGTAATTCACTTCACTAATGACCTCCAACCGACATTAATGAACACCCTGATAAAGAAATTGTAACAACCGGTCCGCCGATCGCTCCATAGGTGCTCGGGCGTCGGTGCAAGAGCCATGTACGATGACAACGTTGCAGAGCAATAATCCCCCGATGTGTATATGAGGAGAAATCGGCGTAACAACCTCAGCCGTCATTAGAGATCGACCTCGTGAGAGAGTTGGAGGGGGCGTGTCCTGCAATCGACCTCTTAAGAGAGCGGGAAGTGTCTCGCGGTCTGCTCTATGGTCATCGAGCGATCGATTGCAATTCCAAAGAGAAACTTTTAATCGGCGCCAATCAATTTAATGAACCACATACAAAATGACGTTGGCTTTCCAATAACATATTTCACGGGCATCATGGGCGCCTCCCGCGTCATGGGGGCGTGGAAGACACGATTGGTTGCAAAGCTGGTTGGCAACTTTAATGTTGCAAATTTATAGGACAAGGTTGCAACCAGAGCTATCATATATTATCATATGCGTCTGAAATATAAAGCTTGGGGAGTGTATATGTTTACATAAATCTTAACGTGCATGCGTGCTTGTGCGCGCGCGCGCGCGCGCGCGTGTGTGTGTGTGTGTGTGTGTGTGCGTGTGCGTGTGCGTGTGCGTGTGTGTGTGTGTGTGTGTGTGTGTGTGTGTGTGTGTGTGTGTGTGTGTGTGTGTGTGTGTGTGTGCGTGCGTGTGCGTATGTGCGTGTGTGTGTGTGTGTGTGTGGAGGTGCGTGCGTGCGTGCGTGTATGTGCTTGTGTTTGTGTTTGTGTTTGTGTGAGTGCGTGTGTGTGCGTGTGTGTCCGTGTGCGAGTGTGTGTGCAGATGTATGTGGGCGCATGTCCATGTGCATGTGTTTGCGTGCCTTTACGAGAGTGTATGTACACAGGTGTTCAGCATATGTATACAGTACGAGACTCAGCGCCAGGCATATACGTGCAAGTAACATCCACGCACATACCTCTATATCCACGTCTATAAGAACCCCCCAAGGCAGCGCTATATCAAAGGCGCGCCCCAACCAGGATGAGGATATGAAGCCGTTTCGAAATGGGTGGGAACATGCGGGATAAATACGAGGATATGTTTCACCGAGGACGTGAGAGCAGCAACGCACGTCTCATTATCTTTATGCCATTACGTTCTGCAATGCGTTGGTTTTAATGGGCTGTTTTTTTTTCTTTTGGGGGAGGGGGTGCTTTTCATTGCACGTTGCAGACTACATGTGTTTCCTGTTTGCTGTCAACTTTTATAAGAATTATGATCTTGCACGTGTATTAAATTAACTGTAATAAGTGCAATTCTAAAAATAGCATGCGATACGTTCGGGCACTTCAAAATAAGATATAATGATTGAAATTAATTCCTGCTTTTTTGGCTGGAATGAGATACATTCTAACTATAAGTTCATGTTCTCGTTTCATTTCTATTTTTTTTTTTTTTTTTTTTTTACACAATAGAATATTTTAGCTCCTAAAATCCAATTTCAAACTATGACAGTCCCCCCCCTAAATTGAAAAGTCTTCCCCTCCCCCAAAACCACCTTCAAAAACACTGTATAATATTAACAAAGCCAAACCGAAAGAGGAAACCACGCCTGTTCGCTCGAGTGTCGCATTTCTTTACCTTTCCGTCACACTGTTTTGCGAAAAGTGTCTTCACGGAACCGAAAAGCCCGGAGGAGAAATAGTATCATGACGATCTCTTTAAAAAAAGGAATAAAATAGAGATTCCCGTGTGAGGTTCACGCCGAATGCCACGAAGATAAAACAAAATCTAATTACGAGAAAAAGGAAGGGGAAGCTAAAAGGATTGGAAGGGAGTGGAAGAGAGGGGAGGGGTGAAAAGGGGAGGGGAAGGGAAGGAAGGGGAAGGAAAAGGGAAGGGGAAGGAGAACAAGGGTAGGAAATCGAAGGGAGGGGGAAGAGAAGGGAAGAGGAAAGGCAGAAAAGGATGGGAAGTGAGGGGAAGAGAAGGAGAAGGAAAGGAAGGGGAGAAGGTAAAGGAATGAACGAGAGGGATGGAACGGGGAAGCAAAAGGGAATGAAGAAAAAAAAAGGGAATGGAAGGGAAGATGGAAAGAGAAAGAAATATGGGAAAGAGGGAACGGAGAGGAGGGAAGTAGAAGTAAAGAAATGTAAAGGAAGGAGAAAGGAATGGGAACAAAGGAGAAGTGGAAAGGGAGGGGGAAGGAATGGAAAGGAAGAGGAAGGGAAAAGGAATGAAAATGAAAGGGAAGGGGAGGGAAAATAAATGGAAAAGAAGGGGAAGGGGAGGAAAGAAGGATAGAAAGGGAGGGAAAAGGAAGAGAAAGGAGGCAGGGGAAGAGGAGGGAAGAGGAATGGAAAGGGGAGGGAAGGGAATAGAAAGGAGGGGGAAGGAGAACGTCAAAGGGAGGTGAGGAGAAAGAAAAGGCGGGGAAGGTGAAAGGGTTATGCTCTAGTCACGTGGTGTTCTCCTGTCGAAAAGAGGGCCGACACTTTGGGAAATATGATAAACAGCTTCCCACTGTGGCTTCCTTGGGGAGAGGGAGGGGGCGTCTGGACAAGGCGCAGGAATACGGACTTTCTCTCTCTCTCTCTCTCTCTCTCTCTCTCTCTCTCTCTCTCTCTCTCTCTCTCTCTCTCTCTCTCTCTCTCTCTCTCTCTCTCTCTCTCTCTCTCTTTCAATTTATCTGCAGCATGCAATGGCATATGCGGATACCCATGTAAACTCCTTTTTAATCTATTTTATATTTCCTTTTATAGCATTCGGATGAAATGGTTTGCTGTGTGTAGGCGTTTTTATTTATATGCAGTCATTTGTGTGTGTGTGTGTGTGTGTGTGTGTGTGTGTGTGTGTGTTTGTGTGTGTGTGTGTGTGTTTGTGTGTGTTTGTGTGTTTGTGTGTTTGTGTGTGTGTGTGTGTGTGTGTGTGTGTGTGTGTGTGTGTGTGTGTGTGTGTGTGTGTGTGTGTGTGTGTGTGTGTGTGTGTGTGTGTGTGTGTGTGTGTGTGTGCGCGTGTGCGCGCGCGCGTGCATGCGCTCGTTTTCGCCTCCACACATACTTAAATACATCCGCGATCCACTCCCATAAAGTCCATCGGATATTTCCCTTCCTCGCAGTGAAGTAGCTGAGCATCCCTTCAACACGCCAGCGCCTCGCTCTCCCCATAAAGCGCGTGGGAGATCATCCTCCACACAACCCGCCGCTTAACAGTGCGCAACCGGCAATAACAGATACCGTAAATAATCGGCCATCAGCATAAATTTGCATGCGGGGTTGTATGGGTGTCTCCGTCGCCGCCTCCTCGATTGGGTCGGGAAGGAGAGGGAAGGGAGGGAGAGGGTGAGGAAGGGAGGAAGGGAAGGAAGGAGGGAAGGGAGGGAGAAGAGAGGGAGGGAGGGAGGGAGGGAAGAAAGGAAGGAGGAAGGGAGGGAGGGAAGGAAGGAGAGAGAAAGGGAGGCAGGAAAGGAAGGAGAGAGAAAAGGAGGGAGGAAGGGAGGAAGGGAGGCAGGGAGCAAGAAAAGGCGCAAGGACGTAAGAATGGGGAGGAGGAAGGAAGAACGGGAAGGTGGAAATCAAAGGGAGGAGAGGAGGGCAAAGAGAAAAGATTCATAGGAAAGGAAGGAAGCGTAGGGAGTGTAAGAAGATTGAAAGAGGAACGGAAAGAAGGGAACATAGGAGAAAAGAAAGGATATTAGTATAGTAGGGTGAAGAAAGGAAAACAAAAAGAGAGATACCAACAGAAATAGATAGATATTGTGAAACGCGCAGAGATGTAAAGAAAGTAAGATTAAAAAAAAAACAGAAGAAAAGAGAGACAGAGAGAAATTGAAAATAAGAGAGATCAAAGCACTGCTTAATATTCACAACAGTACTTAAGGCTTTTTGTTGCTGGAATATGCTAATTTCCAAGGATGATCCGCAGAAATTACGATTCAGCCCCGTGGAACAGTACACGTTAGAGATATAGCGGCCTTGTTCTCACTACGACCTCATATATGAACACTAAAAAATGCTCATTTCTCATGGTTATGTTTCCTTATAAAATGAGCGTATTCAAAATAATGAATGGAATATATCCATTGTTTCGTGGGGGTTATAAAGAGACCTCAAACATATGATTGGTTATCAGAAATTATCAGATAGCCATGAATTCCACTCAGCATATATAATGAGTGAGTATTAACGAGTATTCAATATTCAAGAAACGTTACCAGTATGTCAGTGATTATCAGTAAGCATCTAATACTGAGAGAATTTGAAATAATATACATAATCTGATAACATCTACTGATACAGCAACTGATGACGTTATATTAATAAATAACGGTATCAGTTTGCATTTGTATCACGTGTTACATATCAATTTTATACGCAGGTACACACATGAACACATACATATACACAAACAGACACACACACACACACACTTGCACAAGTACAAACACAAACATGCATTATGAACTCACTAAGTTCAACTTCTGGTAATTCCGACAGGAGCTAATTATGTTTTCATCTTCCCAACGCGAACCTTGAATGTTTCCATAAAAAAAATCTATACATGTACGCACATATGTGCATACATTTATATATGAATATATACAGCTCTACATACAAGTATTTGAATATACCTGTATCCGTTAGAGAGAGAGAGAGAGAGAGAGAGAGAGAGAGAGAGAGAGAGAGAGAGAGAGAGAGAGAGAGAGAGAGAGAGAGAGAGAGAGAGAGAGAGAGAGAGAGTGTGTGTGTGTGTGTGTGTGTGTGTGTGTGTGTGTGTGTGTGTGTGTGTGTGTGTGTGTGTGTGTGTGTGTGTGTGTGTTCATTAATATACATTCATACACACACACACACATATGTATAATATATATATATATATATATATATATATATATATATATATATATATATATATATATATATATAACACATATATATATATAAATATATATATATAAATATATGTATATATATATATATATATATATATATATATATATATATACATTTATATATACTATATATACATATACATACACAGAGACACGCAGACATACACTGATAGTCACGACTGTCTCCTAAATATTATCATCAAATCTTCCATAAATTTATAAAACCCCAAAGTATATCTCATGAAGTAGTATTAATTGCAATGCTTAATACCGCCATGAAATTACGACACCACAGTAAATTTCAGTTGAAGTTTTCTGTTGTCACTCTGTCTTTTGCTGCACAATGATTCAATCAGTATGCTAGAAATAAATGATCCTTAAATAAATATATTCCAGAGGTTTTACTTCTGTTTCATCTGTGCGTATACGTACCTACGTATACCAACGCACGCACACACACACACACAAAATACTGAAAATTAGACATGCTTGTATCCGCTCTTTATTTTCAGGAATGAAGATCCGTAAAATAAAGGAAATATGTGGTGCGCAAGGGCAAGGGCATAGCAAGGTCAGGGCACGTGTGAGGAAAATTATAGGGCGAAAAATAAAAATGAGAAGCGAAGACAGCGCTGGGAAGGACACGGTGCGATGACGTCACGTGCTATATGTGAGCCGCAGGGGGATGAATTCAGAATCCGTAATCTATAGTTCGTAGTACAATGCGATATAAAAAGACGGAACAACTTCCTTATTACCGTGATATTAACAATAATGATAATAATATTAATAACAATACTGATAATGATAATAATAATAATGATAATAATAATACACATTGACACACACATATATATATCCATCCATCCATCCATACATACATACACACACACGCACGCACACACACACACACACACAATAGGAATATCAACATTTTCCAGAGTAGCAATGAAAAATATCAAATCGAGCTCAGCGCCGTCGAGACACCATCGCGTATCGCTGACCACGGATGTTCGTCTGACGTCACGAGGCAAGGCGGAATCTATCACAAAAAGGCTTGACCAGGTAACAGCTGATGCGACGATCCTGACAGGCGATGGCTGATAGATGGCGCATTGTGGGACGTGGCTCATAGGCGATGGCTGGTAGATGATTTGCGCGCGGTGGCAGATAATGATTGCGAGTCGATAAAGAAATGACCGTGAGCGATAAGGGTTGCTTCACGACTGACAAGCGGTGGGGGGGGGGGGCTTTATGGGATGTTGTAGGGTGTCTCTGCTGGCGGTTTGCTTGGACATGATGAACAGGTTGTAATCCGTTATTAGTGCTGGATTTGATCAAGTGATAGATATGTTTCGGTTGTATTTTCTATATTGTTCTCTTTCTCTTATCTGTATTCCTTATTTACTATTGTCTTCTTTTGGAATATTTGCTTTGTATTTTCCATTTCCATTTACTCATCGTATTCTCTATTTATCATTTCTTCTCCCTCTACTGATTTCTTCCTTCTCTTATTCATCCAATTCCTCTTTTCTCTTCCTCATCCTCTTTCATCATCTTCTATCTCTTTTCCATCTCCTCCTCCTCCTTCCTCTTCCTTCTTCTTCTTTTCTTTCTCCTCCTCCTCCCTCCTTCCCGTCCGCCCCTCCTCCTTCTCTATTTCATCCCTCTCTCCCAATCCTTCACCT
>NC_091564.1:9948760-9951260 GCF_042767895.1 Penaeus vannamei | reverse complement strand
GAATCGATGTCCGACGCCCAGACAGCAATTGTTGTCCGTAGCATTGTTCCCCCCTGCCTACGCCCATGCCCACGCCCACGCAGCTACCTCCGCCCACGAACCCGCGGAAATGCGCAGGTGACTTCCACCTGGCCCCCATGCGTCATCGGGGAGCCTCGTGTGTGCGTAGCTCTTACGGAACTGCGTCGCTGGGGAGACTTCCGGTTCCGGCGAATAAGGAGACCGTAAGGCTTCAAAAACACGATGAACTACTGAATCAGTCACAATATTAACTTTTTTTCAATAACACAGGAAGCGGAAACCAAAGAGAGAGTTTGTACACAAAATCGCCTCGCCTATTTGATTTATCAGCCCAATTTTTTAATATATAAACATATTTCTATGATATTTCAGCATCCGAAGTACTTCACTGATGCCACTCGGCCGTGTATAGGCGTTTCCTGCTAGTATGCAACCTTGGAAAGTCTACCGAAAATTGGGGCGTTTTTTGGTATAACTCATGAATATTTGTGTAGGTTCTGACACCTTCCTGAGGTGCATAGCGCCCTAATACCTGTATTATGGAGTAAAGTTACGGCTTCAAGCACAGTGTCATTTCATCATTTTGCAATTCTATAAAGACCCATGCAGTTCACGCATTTTGTAAAATATATTGGCAAGAATCTACGTATGAACCTTTACTCCTTTCTTTTAGAAATGTATTGGAGTCATATCTTTACCCAAATTTACATATCATTCAAAGAAATGGACGCCTATTCTTCTTCCTAAAGTCGAAATTTTGGTCCGATCTCCTCTAGGATCAGCTGTGATGATCGACGAGCAATTACTTATCCTGCGTCCTACCACACCTTCGCTGGCTCTCTTATTTACCTCGTAGCAGATTCATTAGCATATTTCAACGTCGACAGCTTGAAAGAAAAAAAACAGTCGGTGCCCCGGAGTTTTATGCTGCAGACATCAGGAAGGTAATATATCACTGACCGACACACGCGGGAAGAGGAGAAAAAATAAATGACACGAGACTATAAAACTTTTGGTCTTGGCATTCTGATTCGTCATGGTGTTGATGGGATGGCTGTATAGTAGAGGGGGGGAGGGAGAGGGGAGAGAGGGAAGGGGAGGAGGAGGCTGAGAAGGGGTAGGGGTATGGAGCGAGGGAAAGATAAGGTTATCCACGAGTACTTACGCTTTTAAGATAATCGTAAGTCACTTCTCTTGTCTCGGATAGCGCGGATGTACATTTGCCTTCTCCCGGCTCTCCATTCTCTTTTCATTTATTCAAGGGGAAGGAGAGACGCAGTCGACGCAGGCCACGTCGAGCGCCCGCAAGAGACCCGCTGGAATTCGGCTGTTGCATTTCGGAGTGAGCACAAAGAGATAGCTCAAGGTCAGTATTAACATGCAGTCGGCCCAGCCACACGGTCATTGCAACAGCCACTCCGCTGCGCTCGCCAACTCTTGTCCTCTTATGACCGAGCGAGAAGCGTCTACTCAAGACTTCAAGCTGGGATTATCGTTTTTTTTTTTTTTTTTTTTTTTTTTTTACTCTTTCGTTTTTTTCAGCTGACCTTTAACGCCCACGCACTTGCATTTCATTATTTTCTGCTAACGCCCGAGAGCAGTCAGTACCGACAACTGGTTATGATCACTTAAAAAAATGATGAAAGTTATTTACTGGATACCGGATAAATAGTGACGATGGTGATTATATCACTATCACTGCTATCAAATACTGCTGGTCATGGGGATATTGGATTATAGATATTTATAAAAATGGGTCATGACAATATATCAATAATCAATAACTTCAACGGCAACTATGAGGCCACGTCAGACAAGCCACCATTCCCATCACACGGGTCAGTGCACTACCAGATTCGTTGTTATCGGTACCGGACAGCCCAGCTGCTACCAAATTAGTTACCAAATGGATCAAGTCTGCAGGTAAATCACCATCAAGTGTAGGTGGGTTGCCCCTATATTCCCTTAATACAGGTTAACCTACCTACACTGCCATATATCTGATAAGAGTCGTGAAACAGGCTACCGGCAATACCAAACAGGTTGTTAAAAAGTATCAAAAAGGTCACTAGACCAAAACCCTACATTTCATATCTACAGTATCAGTTAAATGCCAAATGGTCACACTCAAAGGGATTCCAATGGCATACACATAGTGTAGTTTCTGTGGCAACACCCACCATTTTTTTTTTCTTTTTTTGAAGTGTCCCCCTACTTTTCAGTAGTGTCCATCTATTCTTACCATCTTATGTTTAGGCAAATGTGAGTTACACTATTATAAAGTGCCCCCCCCCCCACCGAATTTATCTTGGCGACGCCCCCATCAGCAAGTCAATCACAAAAAAGCATCAGTAAAAAACAAAATGAAATTCGGTCGGGCCAAGAAAATAGACGAAAACACGGTGACTACACAACCAATCGATAACCATTTTGCCATCAAACGAGAACCAACTAACCAGCTCACCAACTGCACCTACCA
>NC_091564.1:9931260-9936260 GCF_042767895.1 Penaeus vannamei | reverse complement strand
CAAATAAATAGATAAAAAATAAAAAATAAACAAAATAAAAGAGAGAGAGAGACGAAACGCAAAAGGGGCCTTGTGACAGAATATTTGACATGGGTTCCATTTTCGCAGTGAGTTTTTGCTCAATATAAAGGAATTCACTTTTTGGCCCCCGGGAATAATACTCCTGAAGGTTAGGCTATAGTAACATGCACAAAAAAATCAGTATTGGCAAGTTGATGGTCGCTGCGGTATAAATTTCTAAATACATTCCGTTTTATTGACCTAAACAAATGCCTGGGAACGTAATATGAACTGACCTACAGTGGAACATGACATTTCTGTCCCAGTAGACTTGAAAAGCTATCAATCATCGACAAAAATATGCAAAGCGAATAAGCCAGAGACACCATACATACTTTCTGCAGCTGAACAAGAATGAACAAAGGAAACTAGAAGGCTGACGCAGAACAAGTCGTTCAAACCAGACAACCGATTAATAAACCCTACCAAATGAACAATGTACCACCGCACACACAAACAAAGGAGCCATCAGAAGACACCTTTTCATCGAACTATACGAAGATATATTACTTTAAATAACTTGTTAACCACATCCGACTGACTATAAATGGGGACCAGCAAGGGCACTCGGATATTACTCCAGACGTACAATGTGTATTTACATCGTGCTTCGAGGAACCGAGAGCAATTTTGTTATCATATAACTCATACAGTTTCCCCCCGATTAAGGGTGAAGTAAACAATTATAAATAAGCGTAAAAAATGTACACCCACACGCAGATACACACAAACGAACGCACGCACATATACACAGCTTGCAACATGATTGTTCATATACACGTATATACACACACACGCAAAAACACCATCTATCTCTATGCTTTCAATAAACCATAAATATTTCAAACCTCCTGCCAGAACTACGAAAAGGAGACCACCTGATAAGAACGTCCACCTTCCACTTGTACCGAAGAAGACCATAAGATAAATAAAAGAGATAATAAAAACAATAGAAATAGAGCTATCAAATAACTGATGGTGAAACAAATAAGAATAATAACTATAATAATAAGAATAATAATCGTAAATAAATGAAAACAATAGCGAAAATTATAATGCTAATACAACAGTAACAAAAAATATAATGATATTTATAACAGCAACAACAATAAAGCATTACTGAAACAACAAGATACACATCAATATACAAAAATCAGAACTAAATACAAAATAATAAAACTCCCTCCCCTTCGCCCAGATAAGACGTACATCAAGCGAGTATTAAAACATTTAGCAGTCTCGTCTCGTCATACAGATTGACCTGATGGGCGCGAGTGGGCGCGTCGCTGCTCCTCCGCCCACTTCCCGGCCCACGCCCTCCGAGCGGGCCGCGCCACCCTCTCATTTATGGATTTATGATTTCAATGCGATGTCCTTGTGGTCTGTAACTATGTGCCTGAAGGGCTTTCGGATTTTCTACCACGTTGGTTTCCTTTATCATTATTGTTGCTTTTATCATTATCATTATTATCATCAATATTATCATTATCATCATAAATTTCAGTTTTACTACGAGCAAAAATTTGTGCCAAATATACTTCATAGAAAAGGAAGAAAAAAATATACAACAAATTAATGAATCAATAATTCTTAAAATGGGATACACAGTACCAGATTACCTGAAATGAGTAAAAGTTGTACATACTGCGTAGCTGATAGTGGAAATCTGTGGCATTCTTTTAACGACTACGCCAGCGCATGTTAAGTGCGTATGTCGAAATGGCTTTTAGCTTGCTTGCGTGCGAGCGCCATTGTGCGAGGGGCGTAAAAAGTAGAGCTCGTTTTATAACATGGAGTCACAGCTTTAGTTACGCACGCCGATGGAGCAATGAACGCATTTAAAAGTTATATACATACACATATAGAAATAAAGAGAGAGAGAGAGATTCAGAAGTAAATTTGAAATATTGAGACAAAAGAAAGAAAAAATTGGGGAAATAAAATCACAAACCCAGAGAATAAGCGAAGGGTGTGTGGGTAAAAGGGGGGGGGGGTGGAGGGCACAAAGATAAACATAACGAGACATCAAATAAATCTTACATGACGCGTTAGGTGATCGATAAAGAGGGCGTTACACATATGTTAATTCACAATATAGGAAGCAAAGATAGCCATTTAGAAAATAAATGTGTATCAAAGAATCAGAGTGAACGTTATACAGCCGTGTCTTCAACGTGACAGAAAGAAATGTTTCATTTTCTCTATAGCATATTGGCCAAAAGCTGGAATCTTTCATCGTACTGTTAATTATTAAGAAAGGTACGAAGGAGAATGATAGTTTTGCAAAACTCAGGACTGTCACTCAAAGTGTATAAGTTCTAAAAGCTATATTCTAAAGTGTAAACCTGGAATCATCTTCTATCTTGCGAAATTTATTCATTCTCATTCATACCTTTTTTAAAATCCTTCCCTTCACTCCCAGCGCGTACACAGTCTTCGGCACGCCCCCTACCTTCTCCCTACCCCTACTCCACCCACCACCCCCACTCCCATTTCGCCATCCTGTCCTTCTAGCCTCCCCTCTACTTTCCCCTTCCTCCTCTGCCTCACTTTCGCATAGCTCCTAACATTACCCTACACCTCCCTTTTACCTTTCCTTTTAGCTAACCCACTAGTCCCCACGTTTCCCCTGTACCCCTTTCCCTATCTTTCCTCCCCTAGAGTCCCCTACCCACCCCTAAGTCCCCCACTATACCCTCCCCCCTCCACCCACCCACACGGCCCATAACACCGTGGTGACTCACGCGAGGGCCACCGGCGACCTGGCTGACCCACATGATCAAAACATGGGCCAAGAGGCGTGTGCGAGAATGCGAGGTCAGGGGGCGGGCCGGGCCGAGCCCTTCCTTCTCGATGGCGCTTTGAGGAAAACAACCATGTCTTTGTATCGTGTCATTATCATCAGTGTTTCTGTTTATCTATGCAGAGTGGATATTTATAGGATATTAAGGTTTGTTACATTATTAGAATCACCATCATTGCCATTAGTGGTGGTAGTAGTAGTAGTAGTAGTAGTAGGAGGAGGAGGAGGAGGAGGAAGAGCAGGAGGAGCAGGGGGAGGAGGTGGAAGAGCAGGAGGAGGAGGAGGTGGAAGAGCAGGAGGAGGAGGAGGAAGAGCACGAGGAGGAGGAGGAGCAGGAGTAGTAGTAGTAGTAGTAGTAGTAGTTGTTGTAGTAGTTGTAGTAGTTGTAGTAGTAGTAGTAGTAGTAGTAGTAGTAGTAGGAGTAGTAGGAGTAGTAGGAGTAGTAGGAGTAAAAGTAGGAGTAGTAGGAGTAAACGTAGGAGTAGTAGGAGTAAACGTAGGAGTAGTAGGAGTAGGAGATGTAGCAGTAGCAGTAGTAGTGGCAGCAGCAGCAGCAGTAGTAGCAACAGTAGGATTAGTAATAGCAAAAATTTGAAATTACTCCGATTATCATTATCATAATTGCTACTACGACTGCAGCTGCTGCTATAAGCCATTACCCTTATCATTATCATCATCTTTATCAATACTGTCAAAAATAATTTCCCCTGCTAATTGGAAACATAAAAAAACATTTTTTGATATCAAGATTTACTATGAAAATGGGAATCTTTATGCTGAGAAAAATGAGACACCAGCGATCTTCTATCATCATTCACATAAAAAAACAATAAGATTTCTGAAGATATATTGACTTCTCATGTTTTTTACATTAACTTTCCAAGAAAATCATTGTTGTTGTCCGACCGCAGATTTTCCTTTATTGATTTGAATGTCTCGATCAAAAGCTAGTTTCAACATATGCATTTATCATTTTTCTTACTCATTCAATTTAAAAACACCTGGCATGAGGTAGTTGAATATATATATACATGCATGCATAATACACACACACACACACACATATATATATATGGTGATGTTATTGATGATGATAATAATGAAGCTGATGGTAAAGATGATGATGATGAGAATAATCATAACAATAATAATTAATCATTATTATCATTATAATAATAATCATAACAATAAAATCAATAATAATAAGAACAACAATAATATTAATAGTTATATTATCATTCTGATTGTTATCATTGCCACTATGAATCATAAAAATACAAAAGAAAAAATAAAAGAAAAATACGGGGTAGAAGAGTGAGAAAAGAAACAAGAAGGGTACAAAGAAAATGATGAAGAAGGAAAGACCAAAATGGCGCTCAGGCATCTGTATGCAAATGAGCTTAAAAACGTAAAGAAAGAGTGAAAAAGATAGACAATAAAAGAAGAAGATACGCATAAATCAGCGCAAAAAAAAATCCTCACAATAAAAAACTACAACAAATGACAACGTTTCTGTGATCGATGGAAGGGGGCTTGGCGACGGGGAGGCGACTCCACGATGGAAGACAGGGAGAGACAGGGAGAGAAAGGGAGGAAGGGAAGAAGGGAGGGAGAGAGGGAGGGAGGGAGGGAGGGAGGGAGGAAGGAAGGAAGGAAGGAAGGAAGGAAGGAAGGAAGGAAGGAAGGAAGGAAGGAAGGATGGAAGGATGGAAGGAAGGAAGGAAGGAAGTGTGAGAGAGAGAGAGAGAGAGAGAGAGAGAGAGAGAGAGAGAGTGAGAGAGAGAGAAAGAGTGAGAGAGAGAGAAAGAATGAGAGAGAGAGAGAGAGAGAGAGAGAGAGAAAGAGTGTGGGAGAGAGAAAGAATACGCAAAAGAGAGAGAACAAAGCTTAAAGCATATATATGAATAAATCAAGTAACCTTAAACTCTGCCAAGGAATAACAAGAAGTGTCCTGAGGCGGGGGAGGAGGGGGGAGGAGGGGGAAGGGGCCAAATTATGATAAAAATTTCCTGTCGTGAAGATAACCAGCCGTTACTTCGGTGAAAATATGCCATTGTTAAGAAAACTATTGAATGTTTTTTTTCTTACTCCCTTGTACAAAATCACAGACATTTACTGACGGTGATATTCAAGTTTA
>NC_091564.1:9911260-9913760 GCF_042767895.1 Penaeus vannamei | reverse complement strand
GCAGGAAGTTTGTTTATGGTGTGGGGAATGTTGCAGTTATGATTTTGTTTTTTGGCCACAGCACAGCATGATCAACATAATATATATGGAGACCGTTACTTGTCCATAATTTTTACTCAACAACAACAAAAAATAAGATAAATAAAGAATGATGGATCTAAAGTCATCCAAATCTTCTCAATGATCATTATCACTCTTCCCTTTGCTGGATAACCTGCCGAGCTAAATACCATACGTTGGTGCTCTCGACCAATTCGAAATGTGCTAACACCCCATTATCTTCCAATCACTAGGGCTAATTATGCATGGCCTTACCATTATTAGGCCAACACCCAAGGATCATTACCTAGAGGACAACGTCACGGCCGCCAGCCTGGCTCATTTACAGTATACAAGGCAGAGTTTGCGATGGAGAGGTTCCGCCCTCCTCTAATTGCGATGATGCTACCTAACCTTCGGTTGTCGTTGGACTGTTACAATCCTGTCACCTCCCGTTGGATAATTTGAGCTTCATTGTCACTAATTTTCGAAATAGAATTCTTTCTGCGAGCTCTGACAAATGGCTGCATGTGTATGTGTATGTGCAATCTGACAATTTTTAGGGGGGGTTGAAATCAAATGGGAACTTTATAAAATCCATTGTGTTGCTGGACGAAGGACGATGCTACAAAAATCTCTGAATTCTTATAAAAGGGACGCGGTCACCCGTAGGCCTAATACTAAAACACACAAGAATCTCGAGGAAAAAAAAACATCCATATAGATCAAGCGCTCCTGTGTTTGTCGAATGTGTTGACTCGAGTCTTAAGATGGTATTTTGAATCTCTTCGCCTTGAACGGCTACGCTCGCCTGCCTCTAGACGACTTTCTGAAGGTCAGTCGTCACTTGTGCCTAAAATGGGTCTGAATTCGAAAATATGTTTTAATTTTCTACCGTCATATCGAAACTTTGATTTAAAGCGTTGTCGATGTAAATGGAGTATTCGAGAACGTTTTTGGAAACGACGTCCTTTTAGACAGAATGTCCATGGCGGGAACGGGAGCGTCGCTGCGTGTGAACGCCTGATAATCGCTCGGGAGTTTTACTTGTCACCACGAAACGGAAGAATAATTTCACACTTTGACAGTCGCCGGGCGATTTCGCTGGAACATCGAGATGAACACCCATTACACGCTCTGCCTCACACGCACGCACAGACGATTACACAATTATAAGTAAAAAGAGACACAAACACGCATACGAACGCGAACATACACACAAACGAACTCAAGATCACAAACATCGAACTGGAGTTCCTCCAAACACTCGTGACCGCTACATCTGGCGCGGCGTGAATTATATGACAGGCGGGAGTGGCTAGCAGTTGCGGGGGAGGGGGGTGGCGAGGGAGGGGGAAGTCCAAGCTTCCAGAGGGGTTTATGGAGGTACAGGGCCAGGGGGAGGCAGGGAGGGGTAAGGTTGAAGAGGGAAGGGGGGTGTGATACGTGTTTACAACTCCAACATGGTATAATCAGCATCTAAATAACTTCTAATGCTAGCGATTTTTTTCTGTGCGCACATAGACAAGTGTATCCATTCTTACTGAAAGATGTTATTATGAAATGTATAGGTATATTCAGCATGTGTTCTTCTTAGTATACCGTAACCTAAAAATAAGCATGATCTTTTAATAGACTGTACGTTATCTTATTCTTAGCAAAATCACCTAATGGAATCTTTCTACAGTACCTCCTAATATACAATTACAAGGTATCTAAACACCAACTTATACATTTCACTTCCCAATTATTAGACAACATATTCTCATCCCCATTTAATACCCATCCCACCACCTCATCAAATGCTGTTTTGCCATAACAATTACAATTTTATTTCCAAGTCGTCTCTTCTCAAAGGGCATCCTCCACAGCCAGCTCTCGTACTCATGTGTAAAACTTCAATAATACACCACCTGTTATCCATCACTGAAAATCTTATTAACACTTATTCTCAAAACACGCTGCTCACTCACGAATCTCATTAGCCATCACCATTTCTTAAGCATACAGGTTATCTTCTACCAATTACCATCTGTTACCTGTCACCAAGTACTACAGTAGCACAGACAACAGCGATTTAACATGAAACACCAGTATCCTCCCCCCCGCTCTTCCCCCCCAAAGCAAACACACAAAACACACACACACACGACATGTCAATCACCTACACCCGCCTCAGCGCCATCTCTCGGCACCCAGCCACACCTGTCGCTCCTCCAGGATAGCAGATCCCGGCACCCGAAAGCAACGCTCGGATGAACACAGCAACGGAACTAACACAGAATTTCCTTCCTGGACACGACCGCATCCAGGACATATGGCCCAGAGGAAGGGTGGGTGGCCACGTTCGACCCTCAACGCACTGTTTGAAACGGGTTAAAAAGGCTCTCCGTTTATTAAGTACAGTGGGAAATCCTCGGGTGAATCGCCCTTTGGAAAGGTTCGTTTCAAGGCCGAAATA
>NC_091564.1:9888760-9891260 GCF_042767895.1 Penaeus vannamei | reverse complement strand
ATGCCTACACACCTTAGAAAAACCGCGACCTTAGAGAACGCCCAAACTTTCGCTAGCTCACGTCAATATGGTGCGAGCTACGGCCGTTGAAATGAATGTCACCTCCATATAGGGAGGATGACTCAGAATTATAGGTCCTCGTAATCTGAACAGTAGTCATTTTCTTCGAGACAAGGTTCAGCTGAGAAATGGAGCTCCACCATCCCAGGACTTAGTAACCGGGGAAGTGTAAAACCGGCGCTACCTTTTCAGGACTTTTAATGCTCTGACATTATTTTTTTTAACTGAAATCTTGCGACATAGTTACTCTTAGAGACATAGAAAAATAATGAAATATAAATCCAATAAAGAGAAAGAGACAATATGTCCAATTTCGCTTACAATTTGTAGTTATATTTGAAATTAGATAAACAACAAAAGCTTTAGCAAAAGATTGTATATATATGACTAAAAAATCTCTATGTTAATGTAAATGTACTACATCATCACACCAGCGTCTACTGCTTGCGCCAGCTGTTCTGTGCCTGCCTAGACACAGCCACTCTCGTCCCGCAGAAACCCGGAGAAAACCGTCAGAACAGACGCCGACAGCGCATCGAATGACCAACATTTATCTCATCTAGAAAACCCATTAGGCAATGCGTCTTCGCTGACGTGCCTGCCGACGGCTCTCGCCAAATTACTGGATGTCGTGAGTTGGTTTCCTCTACAGAAGCCAGCAAACGTGCTGCTTTAGTACATCCAGTTGTTGGGGATTTGCCTCAGGCTTCGTCGAACGGAGTGCGTTCGCTGGCTAATCTTCTTATAAGATTAACCGTACGCCATAGACGAATTGCTCTATCATCGTCGCGAAAGAAAGGAAATGAATGAACAGGGTATGTATTTACATACATACAAGCATGCATACATACATATGTGTATATATATATATATGTGTATACATACATATATGTATATATACATGCATACATACATGCATACACACACAGACACACTCACGTATGTGTGTGTGTGTGTGCATACATACCTATAGATGAAGTTGCAAATTGAAAGACTGATAAAAATTGCCGATAAATGTGCCAAGGGGAATATTTCCCACAACCCTCCGGACCTCCGATGCAAAGGACCCCCAAATGACGCCTGTTTTATTGAATGTTATGAGTGCGGTGCTGGGTGCAGATGTCTTATCAAATACTGCACGAGACCAAAAAGAACAATAGCGCAAGTGCTAAGTCTGCTTATCAGTCTATATGTTTACCCTTCAACGTGATCCTTTATATGTCAGTCTTGTAGCAATAGGAAGGAGACCAGAAAAGGGGAAACGAAAGTAGTGTAAAGAGGGGAAAACACCAAAAGATATATAGAAAGAACGAAAGAAAGAAAAAGTACACCTATAAACAAACACATACACCTTCGAGCTCATCTCTTGTAGAGGCCATTTACTCACTCGTGTACACTTACTGAACAACAGCGCTTATCCTCTGTGCAATACTACACTATACACTACTCCCTATAATATCTACTCTTTTTGCAATACTTTACAAGTCTTTCCCTTTAACACACTGTACGTTGCATGAAATATATATATATATATATATATATATATATATATATATATATATATATATATATATATATATATATATATATTGTTTTTTTTTTTTTTTACATAATATTCGGCTCTCTCCTCTCTATAACATACAAAAGCAACAACTCACCAACGGCTGGGTTGAACGTATCGATGGCATCGTGCAGAAGGATCGTGTCGCCGTCAAGAAGGTGCGCTGGGGCGTCAAGGTCGACCTCAGCCTGGGAGTCCGCCAGGGCCAGGGAGAACGTGGTGAGGTTGAGGTCCTGGGCCACATGACTCACCGCCTGCCCCACCGTCTGCGTGCCATCACCCACCACCTGTGGGAGGAAAGACGTCAGTTTTGTGTGGGATGAACCAGTTCTTGTGGTTGTGTGCGTGTGTATGTGTGTGTCTGTGTATCTATGTGCGACTGTTTTCAAACTTTCTTTCTGTGATCATGTACAGCATTCATATTTTCCCGCGTTCTGTCTTTTTTTTTCTTTATGGGCAAGCATCTACACTTGCTCTTACTTTGCACAAATCAAAATCTACTTAAATCTTCACATTTACCATTTTCTCCTCGGTGGTGATATGGCTTAACAAGGAAGTGCATCCAGTATTTATAGTGTATTTGTCTATCGAACTAAACCTCCACGTTTCCTTAACTGCCTAAACCCCCGGCACCTGCCCCTCATCACCTGACCGTTGCCAAATGTTGCAAATGTTTGCGCAGGTACAACAAAGCATGAACTCCAGGTTATGCTTTAGGCGCGAGTCGAATACTGGTCGGACAGGACCCGCTGCCCCAAATATGCTGGTACCTTCTGGTATAAGGGAGAGGCTTAGTAGGGGAGAAGGAGGGGGAAGGGCGAGATCTCACTCACAATGATCTTACACATCGGAGTGGACTGAGGACGCGTTTGAAGGTCA
>NC_091564.1:9878760-9881260 GCF_042767895.1 Penaeus vannamei | reverse complement strand
ATTTGAGAGAATATCCATTTTTTCTAAATGTTTGGGTTCGTTTATGGGTTCCTTTGTGTCGTTTATTTGTTTATTTATTTATTTTCAAGACTTTAGTAAATTTACATGTTAGACTTTAGTAAATTAAGACGTTAAAATATCCTATTTTGTGTTTCGCTTTGTCTCGGTCTAGTTCCTTATACTGTGTGGTAATCACTTTTACAAATACGGAATGTGCTTTGTCACTTAAATGGTTATGATGAATATTGCACCCGATTATTATCAACATTATCATTATTGTTATCACATTATTATAAGTATTTTTGTTATCATTATCAGTATTATCATTATCATTATCATTGCTATTGTGATTATCATAATTTTCGTTATCATTATTATCATTGTTATTATTATCATCATTGATGTTATTATCAACATTATTATTGAATCATCAGAATTGATATCATTAATATCATTATCTTTATCATCATCATCATCATCATTAGCATTAACATTATCATGATCATTGTAATTATCATCATCATGACTGCCACTATTATCATTGTCATCATTATTATTGTTGATATTGTTGCTGCAATTATTATTACTATCATTATAACTGTATCACTTTATTATTACTATCATTATTAATATTGTAATTATCATTATTAGTAATGTTATTATCTTTGTTTTTGTTACTGTTGTTATCAAAATAATAATTAATATTGTTATTAATGTTATTGTCATTAATATTATTATCATTATCATTATTGTTATTATTATTATTATCCTTATATTATCATCATCATTGTTTTTATGATCTTAATGATAATTATTATAGTTATCACTATTATTATCATCATCATTATTGTTTTTATCATTACTGTTATCATTATCAATACGATTTTTGTTATTGTCAATAATTATCATTATTTCTGATATTTCTATTATTGTTTATATCATCAGTAAATTTACTATATAAATTATCATAATTTTAGTTTAGTCCTTGCATTTTTCCTATCCTCCCTTTCATCCAGTATCATTCAAAATTACTTCGCAGGTATTGTAATATCCTCCCCCCGTTCTATACTCCATCAATAACTGATCCTACAATTGCCTATTTCAAAAGTGCCAACAACAAAGTGTGGAAATTATTTAGTTGCAGAGTGAAAGTGTATCATTCATCATCTTCATTGTCTTTACCAAGAAATAAACGAATCTTTTCAAAAATACTTTTTTTAATATCAAAGATTTCATTGTTTGATTCTGAGGTAAGCCCCTGGGTTTGAGGACCTCGGGGTGGTGAATGTTCGAAAGGCTTCACGCACCCTTTTGCACGCAGTCACACACATACACGAAAACAGATAAACATGCCAAACGTGCTCATAAAAACAACAAATAAGAACAGGCAAGAACAAACATTCACAAATCTCCTACATACAAACGCACGCAAGAACGCACTCACGAGCACACACGTAAGAAAACACATTCACCCGCAAAAGTGATGACCAGTGTTTGCCCGCGCCAATGAATGGACTCTCGCCTCGGGCAGGTCGTTCGCTGACTGAGACTCTCACCTGTATCGGCTGATTACATGTTATGCGAACGCGTTGCTTCATCCAGCTGGCGTTCTCTTAGGGATTGGAGAGTGATGCGGGTATTTTGATGTTTTTTCGATGGGGAAATTGTTTCGTTCACCCTCATGGAAATGAAAATGGTTGGCATAAAAATGATAACTAATAGTTTCAATTAAAATGCAAAATGACACTAGGCATTGAATTGATAATGGCAGAAAGCAACCATACATTATGTATATATATATATATATATATATATATAGATAGATAGATAGATAGATAGATAGATAGATAGATAGATAGATAGATAGATAGATAGATAGATATAGATATATGATATTTGAAAGAAATAAAGATAGACAAGTAAATAGATAAATACGCTAACGTAAAACAAAAAAACGAAAAATGTTAAACAAACTGTCATTTCCTGCATATTTTCTTTCAGGATTCTTTTCAACTGTCATTTAGACATAATTGCCTCATCCATGAGAAACACTAATATGCAATCTTTATCTGTGACGTGTTGTCTCATAAGATAATTAGGGGCACCGTTATCGCATGCTTTTGTATCCTCTAATTACTTGTAATACCGTTAAGATTGGTATGAATACCCCCACAGACTTCAAACATTGCGGTAAATCAGTTATTTTGGGATTTTATTTTGTAGTCGACAGGAAAAAAATATACATATCCATCTGAATTCGGGGAAAAAACGTTTAAAAAGAAAACGAACTGAAGAAAAAAAAAATCCCAGCTCACAGAAAGAGCTTCAGAAAATTGCTCATTAAGGAATCCGCCCTGATCGTTAGAAAATATGAACTTGATAATTTATCTTAATCATTACCTGCAATAAAAACTCGTCGCTGATTTGGGGCGTTCGAGGTCTCAGTAATAACTCTGTTATGCCGAGTGACCGCGCGAGCTAACAAGGATTTACAGCTGAC
>NC_091564.1:9866260-9868760 GCF_042767895.1 Penaeus vannamei | reverse complement strand
TATCGTTAGAGTGTAAACACAAATATATTCAGACAAATGAAAAATGATCCTACAAATCCCGTGGTGTAAAAACAACAGTTCAGTACCCGGTAACACGAATCACTGTGTTCAGTAACTAAATCCGATTGTGGCGTCGTGTGAGGCAGGTCATGTTGCACGAGTTATTTTTAGGATTTTCATGAACGTCAAAGATAACAAGGTTGGAGGTGGCAATTATTCAATTCGGGATTCGCTAGAATACGAGGTGCACTCGCGATTTCGCTTGACACACACAGTGCTTGGAAGCTACGATGTCCTCCTCGGCGAGTTCTGGGAAAAGACGCTTGAGCAAGATGCAGTGAACCCGAAACTGCGGTTATGATGTTACTCATCTTTACCTCAAGATACACGTGCCAATCCGTTACACAAACACATACATGTACGTACATACGCGCAAAAAGTATGCATACATACATCTACAGTATGAATAAGCAAGTGCTAACACACACACACACACACACACACACACACACACACACACACACACACACACACATAAATACATACGCACACACACACAAACACACACTCGCAATGCTCACACAGGAAATTGCTAACGGTTATCATACTTTTCTTATCACTGAAACTGACATTCTGTAATTATTGTGAGATCATAATTACTTACAGACCCTTTAACCAAATTGATTTTTTTTCACGAACCAAATAACTAACATTGCCTAGCTGCTCATGGGTCACTGCCGCCTCTCTGTCTTTCCCCTCTATCTACCGCCCCCCTTTCTCTCTCTACCTCTGTCCCTGTCCTGGCTCTGGCTTTGGCTCCGGCTCTAGATCCAACTCTGGCTCTGGCTTTGGTTCTGGCTCTAGCATTGGCTCCGGCTCCGGCTTCAACTCTGGCTCCGGCACTTGATTTGGCTCTGGCTCCGGCTTCAGTTCTGGCGCCGGATCCACTTCTGGCTCTGGATTCGGCTCCGGCTCTGGCTTTAACTCTGGCTCCGGCACTTCATTTGGTTCTGGCTCCGGCTCTGGCTCCAGTTCTGGCGCCGGATCCATTTCTGGCTCTGGATTCGGCTCTGGCTCCGACTCCCAATCTCCAGAGCAGACGAGGAAACATCGCGATACTCGAACCGCCTAAGGAAGTGGCGTGGGACAACAAGGATAGCAAACCGCACAGCCCTCCCACACCTCCACCGCTTCTGCCATCTGTTGGCTGTTAGGGTGAGACTTGGAAGCATGAACTTTCTTCTTTCCTCTTGTGTTTTTTGTCTTTTTGTTATATTTTTTTTCTATTTTTTGTATAATGTGAGACGTGAGGGTTTATGCGATTAGAGATAAATGTCGTATTTGGATGTATTATGGCGGTTTCCAGTGAGAACCGGAGTATTTAAGGCAAACCTCAGAGAATTACAGCAATAATTCTTCTTATCATCTGGAAGAGATCGTTTATCCCATAACATTCAACCTGAGCAATGGTCTAAAAACAAATCATTTGACTTTAACAAAACAGAATTCACTCCAACCGTATGTTTCAGGTCCACTAAATAGTCACACTTCCAGGTTGACCTTAGCCGATGTTTAGGAAACAGTTTTGTGGCGAAATTACGTCCGGATAATGCACTTCCCAGCATGAACACGCCTTTAATTCCTGGTAAGAATAATGGCGCGCGTGTATTCCTTGCAGGAGGGACGCGAACGGTGTGATAGTAATGAGTCAAACAGTTAGCGCGAATCTTCGAGATAATCCCTGAGAAGATCGCGAGTCACGTAATCCACATGTTCCAAGGCGTGAACACGTCGTCCTCGCGCCTCTGATTACCTCAAAGGAAGCATAGGCACTTTAGGCCTCGTTTGCCGCGTGACGATTTTCAATTGAGATCTGCCATCGCTTGACGTCGACTCGCGCTGCGGTCTCCAAAACCAGCTGGATGGTAGGAGAAAAAGGTTTTGTTTTGCGCAGGCGTTTCGATGTCCTGGTATCAGAATAGGAATGCATAGTTGTTCCGAATAGAAGTTAGTTTACGAGCTTCGAGTATATCACGTTCTAAGTATCGTACATCGTGGCAGCAGCGCCTCAACAGGTAACAGGTGGCTGACAACGATGGACTCCGGTACGTTGCCTCTGCTTCACATTCAATAACGAGCTGTATTAGACTTCCGTGATTAATTACTCAGTCATCATAGGGTTAATTAAGTATATGGTGTCGATGCCCCTTAATTAGGAAGGCAGAAGATGAAATTATTTTTTTCTTCGTATAAAAAGGAACCCCGTGTATCCCCGCACATTAAAAATTTCCCACCGGGTATATCACTCACGCCACGACCAGACATTGAGGTGGGCGGTTCCTCACGCTGGAGAAAATGACGGTGATCAGCAAGTGGAAGTTAAGATTACGAAGAAACGGCGCAAGTTGATACTGTATTACGAAGAAATGGATGAAAACGCAAACAACAACGAATCAGATTTCTTTCCATGACGAAAGCCATGACTGCAAAGACCGCGTTA
>NC_091564.1:9826260-9833760 GCF_042767895.1 Penaeus vannamei | reverse complement strand
GCGGTGGTACCATTGTTGAGAACAGCACATTTGGTCTTAATAGAAATGTGTCCTTTTTGCGTGATTTAAGTAGCAAGCAAGGTGTTCACATAATAGCTGGAGCTGGTAAGGATTATATGTAGCATACAGATAGTAGTAAGTATGTAGTTTATATCTTTTGTCAATTTTTATTTTTATGATATGATTTTCAGATAGTTTGCTATTGATTTCTACATCAAATTGAAATCAAATAAATATTGTTAAAATACATCAGAGGTAAATGTCAAAAGATGTGTGCATTTATCTATACAAACAGGGTACTATGTGCAGGCAGCACAGAAAAAAGAAACTCTGGGAACTTCAGTGGAACAAATGGCGGAATTCATGAAGCGTGAGCTAACTGTAGGATGTGATGATAACCCAGATGTGAAATGTGGAATCATTGGTGAAATTGGATGTTCCTGGCCTCTGTATGGTAAGAACTTGTCAGTAGTGGTAATTTCTTTCTCTGGTGTGAAGTATATACATTTTCAGTTATTATACACAAGATTGGTATTAAAGTTTATATTTCTTGTTTTCACCAATGCTGGTGGGGATGGCCATGCCCACTATGAATTTAGTTTATTAGTTGTCTTTGCACAAGTACTAAGTCACCAATGAGCCAATTACTAGTACTACCTATCTTACCTGTTTGCCCTTTTCCTTGATTTTCAGAAATATTTGCCATTAATAAATTCAATAACATCAAAATGATTAGAATGTCTATAATGATAATATGAGCATCGATACTTATAGCATTAGTAAAAAAACTTTTCCTGCAAACTCAAAGAAAGGTGAAATCAGCTAAGCACTTATGGACCCATGTATGTGTAGAAATTTCACAAGACAATACTACACACACTATATTTTTCCAGTGATATGAGGTCTAACTTCTTTGTAGTGAAAAGCATTTTTTTCTTGAATGTTTCAGTATGACCATATACAATGTAAAGAAATTTGTTGCTTTTCTTTTATTGGTAATCTATTGAGGAAAGTTTTTCATAACCAGATTTTGAGCGTCATACTATCCAGGCAGCGGCTCATGCACAAGCCTCCACAGGGTGCCCAGTGATGTTTCATCCAGGCCGTAATGATAGTGCACCAGAAGAGATTTTTCGGGTTTACACAGAAGCTGGTGGTGATGTGAAGAAGATGGTCATGGGTCATCTTGATAGTAAATATCCATTATGCTTTATATCTGTATACAGTCACTATTTGGATTATGAAATAATTTTTTTAAATCTGTAAATGGGAAGGTGATATTTATATTATAACCTCATTTTGCAATTTTAATGATACCATTATTAAAACCTAATTCTGTCACTTTGGAGAGATTCCCTTTTCTTTTTTTCATGACATAAAAGTACAAAACTTGTGTGGTGTACTGACTTTACGTAATTAAAATTGTCATTGTACTGGAGATTTATTTTAGTCATTATTTTTAATAATTTCTCTTACAGGGACAATTCACACTCTAGAAAAGCTGGTAGAATTTGCATCTCTTGGAAGTTATTGTGAATATGACTTATTTGGCATTGAAACTTCCCATTACCAGCTCAACACACACATTGACATGCCCTCTGATGCCCAACGTATCCAACGCATTAAACACTTGTTTGACAATGGCTTTGGAGAGAAGATTTTAATTGCTCATGATATTCACACAAAACATCGCCTGGTTAGTGAATGTTACTTTTCCTTATTAATTTCTTTATTCACCCATTTCATGATTATTTTTTCTTTTGAAGTAAAGATGTAACAATTTTTCATCATTCAACAGAATACGTGAATGAAAATTCATGTATATGTTGTTTTTGCTGAGTAGGGTTAACATTAAAGATTTTCTTCTCAGTTATTGCTACTCCATACTATTTACTGTATTCCAGTTTGATTATGTAGTAGATGAACTGTGAAATTATTGTTTAAGATGCTTGATTTAAAGCTGAATTCAATAAATTATGATTCAGATGTACTTTGAAGGTTGGTTCATGATTTGATGCATTTCTCTTTTTCAGCAAGCTTATGGTGGTCATGGATTCTGCCACATTTTGGAGAATGTTGTACCAAAGATGTTAGACAGAGGATTGAATCAGGATGACGTGGACAAAATGTTAATAAGTAATCCAGCTACATGGTTAACTTTTACCAAATAGATTTTATGACTTGGCAGAATATCATTAATTCCAAGAATGTAGATTTATACTATCTCAAGATGATGTGCTACTTGGCATATTGTGGTCTCTTTATGCAGAGTTACCTATGTAGTATTGTATTTACACACATTATAGAATGCAGATTTTGAAAACATTTTAAATGTAATTTGTTTACCATATATGGTTACTTGATGTTTAAGATTTATATTTTCAAAAAATTTATTGTTCATAGGACTGTCGTTATTTACTTTGTTTGCAACATTTTATGGGATAATAAAGTTTTGTTAGTTTGCCCTATAAATTTGTTTTTCTACTTAATCTGCAATGTAGCCCAAACTTAAATTTGATGTATTATTGGATGCTGGAAAAGTATATTATGCTTTTATGATGATGATAATAAGTGTGTGTGGGGGTTGCTGCTGCTGCTGTTGCTGTTGCTGTTGTTGTTTTACTTAACAAGTAGTAATAAGTGACAAGCCTCATTAGCAAACACAGTCAAGAGAAAGCAGATTGTGAAATGAGTATGTGTAGTTCATATTACATTGCTATTTAATTAATTTATTTGTATGTTTATTTACTTATATAAAAACTGACCCCTTCAACTGCAAAGGAGAAAGGAGGGATATCAATGACAACTAAGTTGATTTTTGTTAATGACTTTTTTTATTATTATATCTATTTTTTTACAGTGTTTATATTCCACTCGCTGAAATTTCCTGGAATAGAAAATATTATTGGATATAAAATCATAGTAAACACTCCTAATTTCATGCTTATAATCAAGTACCTATTTAGGTCTTTGGTCAAAAAAAAGTGTAGCTATGAAGTAGTGAGACTATATTATTAGGCTAACATAGAAGCCTGACATTTTAGTCAGCTTTTGTAATTTAGCTGCCATTTAAAAGCTTCAACATGGTTATGTGAAAAAAAAATCATTTTTGCTTTGCTTGCAGTCCATTTGTCGCTGCAGATGTCTAATGGGATATGTATCTGCTCATATCTCCGATTAGAATTTTAATTCCTGCTTGCCTTTAATCTCAAAAGCTTTTACAATTAAATCTTCCTCCAGCCCTTGCCCTTCTACTGCTTCCACCTCTGCAAACCTTTTTGAGTACTTTTTTTGGCTTGGCCAAGTGGGATCAATTCTTTATGATTCCCCGTACAGCCCTGTAATCTGACAATACCCTTCTCCTTCAGCAATGTCTCCTAAAACAAGTAGGCAAAGATTCCTTTTGCAGTTGTTCTGATCATTCATGCCTTGTCACAGTTATATCTCAGTCCCAAGGAACACACTGCTCCCCACACTACTCCCTACATGTACTATCTATCATGACTGATCTCACTGGCAAACTTATTCTTGCTGAACCTCACTCCTTTCTTAATACTTATACCAGAACTGTTTCCATCTCCCCAACTGATTGCCCTATCTATGACAAGGACTGGTCAGACTGAAAGTTAACTGCTTACCTGCCTTGATGCAGTAGCAGTACAGTGCTACACTATTCCTCTCAGAGGCCAGCATAAGTCCTACACCAATATTGCTGAGATTAGCTTCCGTAGGCATGACCTCCCCAGTGGAGTTTATATTGGCAGAGTGTCCTGCCCTCTCCAACCATATTGACCCCTTACCCATCAATGTCAGAAATGTTGGTGTTTTGCCCACAACCAAACACTAAGGTAGCAGTTCTCCAATCCAAACTAGGCCTAATTAACATGAGGCCAGACAGGAAGCACACCGACAAGGTTTTTCTCTTTACCTATTCCAAAACTGTCCTTTGCTCCGCTCCCCTCCCATCTTCTCAAGATGTCAGCATCTCCCCCATCTCTTCCCTCTACCCCAAATCATCCTACCTCCACTTCCTTTCTCCCCCCAGTTAAATTTCTCTACCAGTCTGAATCCATGTAATTTATACTCTCCCACTTCCCCAGTGCCTACCCCTCCTCCTCCTTACTTGACCTGTTGCACTAGGCAATCTAAACATTCCACCTCATTCTTCTCCTACCACATTTTCTCCTATACCCACCTCTTCCGCTGTTCCTCAGGCACCTATCCCCTCTTCTCACAAGAAAACCTTTATTTCTCAGACCTCCCCATCCAACTCCCCTCCAGAAATTCTTTGACATGCAAAACTTCCTAAATATGACCAAAGAGAATGCTCCACTCCCGTATCCACCTTCCAATCCCTCTAATAATATTCCCTTAACATTCAAAGCATTTGCTGATAACCACCATCCTCCTCAGGTTCCCCCTACCTCTTGTTCTTCCACTTTCCCCAAAAATACCTCATCCTCTCCTTCTCCACTCCCTCTTCTTTCCCCATTATCCTTACCACTCCAACCTGCTCACTCCCTTGTCACAACTGTTGTCCTCCAGATCCTTACGCTCCTCACATTCATCCTGATACTTCACCACCTTCTCCTGTTCCTTTATCTCATTCCCAGGATTCTTCTCTTACTTCTTCAACACCAATCTCTACCTGTATTACCTGTTGATTGTTTCATGATAACTCCTTTGCCTTGTAGTGTTCCTCTTCCATTCTCAGACACATACTCTCCATTTCATCCAATCACTCTACATCCTTAACCCTTCCTCTTTTACTAATCTCTGCCTTACTTCATTTGCTCCCTCCTCTTTACCCTTTACCCTATTCACTACCATATCATCCTAAAATACGCAATAATCTTTGACATCTAACACGTTTTATCCTAATCGTTAACTTATGATTACCCTTTACACCAGAATACTTTACCATAGTGTTATAGACCTATATTTTTATCAGCATTAATTATTCTAATTCAGCAAAATGAAATTTTGGAGGAAGTTCCTCTGTGGTCAGTTAAAGTTTACACGATGACACTTATATCCCTGAACTTCATCCAATAAATAATTTAATAGCTCCTGAGTCAGTATCATAAATTTATGGTTCCAGCAAAAGTGTTTCTTCTAAGAGATCCTGTAGAAATGTGTTTTCTTTTAGTCAAAAGAAAGGTGAAATCACCAAGATATTCTGATCAGTGAAACCACAGCATAAATTTATTATTTTAGACATTACAATTCTGCATATTTAAATATTTTCTACTAATGAATCAGTGAATCACTTGAAAGCATCTTTAAGTTCTCATTACTTAGAATGGCCATGAAGTCATTCTTCATTATTTTACCATTAGGACTATTAAATTCTGGATAGATCTCTGAGCCACATTATTTTTATTATTATTGATATAATGAGGTTACTGATTTTATTGCTATTCATAATGCAGTTGCTCTAGCTTATCATTCCTGTTAATACTATCACTTAAATTTATTCTGTTATCATTCCAGACTGGAGAACCATTGAATTATTGACTTTTTCTAATAATTCTTAAACATACAGTTTAGAATAAGCATGGGATTAACTTCCAGTAACTGATTTCCTAATACTTTTTACCTTAACAATCCCATGCCCATCGTTGCCTAGGGCGGGCTTAGGAGATGGAGACTGGGACCCCAATGCTGGGGATCACTCCTGCCTTGGGCCTCAGCCCTTGCCTCAACTTATTTTGCAAGGTCTTTTCTTCTCTCCTTTTCCTTTTCCTTTTCTTCATCCCCTTCTTCCACATCCCAAAATGTGAGAGCCGTGCTGAAAGGATGAAAGACTGGCTTTGTCATCCTGAATGGCCTTGGTACTCAGTTTCCAATTTCCTCATTACCCTTTTCACTACCATACGACCCACTTTTATTTTTTCATCATGATGTTGTATGAACATTTGTTATCTGAGGGCTTTGCCCTCAAACCGTACCCTATTGCTATATTTTCTATACTCTGCTATTGACCTTAAACCTTGACATGGTAGAAATTTGTCAGTAAGATACTCGGTTGGTAAGAATAACAGATGGAAAACTGAGGCAGTCGGTAATCACAGACATGGGAAATTGGGTGACCTGACCCCACCTGTACCACAGATAACACAGACCTTGTATTTTATTTTACTTCTTTGAGTTGACATTGGCTAAGCATTTTCTAACAATTTATAATTTTATCATTCCTGATAAACATAAAAAGTGAAAACAACAGTAAATCCCCATAAAAGTTAAAATCAAAAGGAAAATTATATGCAACCAACTAAACAGTCCCTTGTTAATTTTATTCTTTAACAATGGTATACAATCAAGAGATTTCAACCAAAATGTATATGTGAGTTAATGACAAACAGAGGCAAACTAACAAATGGATTATTTGGTATTGCTAAGAAGATGCAAGTTCTTGAGAAATGGTAATGTGTAAAACAAGATTTTTTATTTTCATAATGACCATCCATTTAAAATGACATTTACTAAAGGATGAAAAGAGAAAACAGTCACATCACATTAGAAGAGGGATCATTACCTCCGCCAAAACAACAACAACAATGTACGACCTAGATTTATTTAGGAAAGTGAGACAACAGTTTCGGAATCGTCTGACTTAGCACAACTTATATGCTTTCAAATTGTAGTGGTGACCCAGATCCAGATTTTTTTTAGATTATTACAATAGTTACCCCTGTTACCTTGTTAACTGGGGTAACTGTCATAATTATCATTACCTTTATTATCTCTTCCAAAGAGGTTATGTTTACAGATATCACCAGTATACTTGAGCAAGAGGTGATTTTAATGTAATTCTTCCTGTGAATATTTTCATTGCATCATTGATCAGGGCCATCATGATGGGGGGAGTGACATCCCCCTTAAAAAGCTCCTGTCAGAAAATGAAGCTAAAACTGGTATTTGTCGGCAAATTCCAAGAAATTTCTGAGTCATATATCTTTTGTATATCGATGAATGTGGTAAGTATAGTGGTCAGGAGGTAAATGTCATTCGGTATGCTATACTGCAGGTTGCTAATAGCGATTCCGGATCTGTGTGTAGGATAACATGCCGCTCCCTCTGGGATCCATAGGTTGGGGCTTCCATGATAGCAACAGCCTCCTGCAGTGTATGGACGTCGTATTGTCTGAGGTTAAATCCTTAGTGTTTTAACACCCGGAAGAGTGATACCTGCAATGTTCCCCTCTGTTTCTGCGTTTAGTCAAGGCAGGGGGTTATGCCTCTATTCTTGAAAAGCTCATGATTGATCTGTGCCTTTGATGAGGGTTCAACGTAGATTGGGGGTGCCCTTGGCTAGTAACTGCCCTGTGTGCTGATAGCTCAAAGATATTCGAAAAGACCGCGTACTCGCATTCCAGAAGTCAATGTGCTTTATCCCCTGGAGTACCTGAACAAGGTCTATATAAGTACTTATATAGACCTTGTACCTGAATGCCCTTAGCAAAGAACCGTGTCACCAATAGATCAATTTGGGGCTCA
>NC_091564.1:9803760-9811260 GCF_042767895.1 Penaeus vannamei | reverse complement strand
TGTCATACCCTTTGCTGGGAAGGAATAGGATCCTGAGCATCAAAATGGTCCTTCTTGGATCTGATATTCTTCCATCCATGGTTCACTGATGGTATATTGCACCCTTGTTTACTTGTTGAAAAAATGCATTTATAAATGCCTACCAAGTTTAAATTTCCTCCAAGAATTTTGTGCACTCTTTACAAGTCATTCCTAGCACTCTAGTCTTGCCCAAATTTTTCATGAAGACACAACTCGTCACCCTGGCCTTCAGACAGAGTTTTCCATAATGGCATATTCCTGTCACTTGGCCTTAAAACAGATTTTTTTATGAGGTGTCAGTTACGTCACCTGGATCCAGTGGGGATTAATTGTAGTAGCAGTAGGGTAAGTAATTGGAATGTAGTTGTATTAAGCATTGTAATAACAGTGGTATAATTGTTTATTTCATGATTGATTATGGCTTTCTTTTCTATCTTTTATAGATATACTGTAACCTTAATTGCTCATGATATGACAAAGCTGTGTAAAGTTTTTTGAGTCTAATGACTCAAAACACAGATATCAGCAGGCTACATGCTAATATTGGGGATCCAGTTAAAAAAAAACTTGGAGAATGATGAGTATTTACCTAGGATAAGGTTCTTTCTGAAGCATTAATGTATTCATATGTATAAAGTACTCATCTTGGAAACTCACAGTATGTTTCATTATTTATTGTCTTCATTGAAAGTGATACTTTATTACTGTAAAATGGAAGCTTAGTCCAGGCCTTAACCTGTTTTATACGGTGGCACAGACACTGGCATCATGAAGCACCATTGGAACATATGGTGACACCAGCATTGGAATCATAATTCCATCTGATTGTAGTAGTTGCTAAATAATCCTGTATTCTGTACTGGATCTATTTTTAGACTCTGTATATTGCCCTAGAGATTCTCTAGCTCCATCCACCAATCTTGTACATCAGCTAGATATGCCCCACCCCATATCCAGAATGAGGAACTATCATTGGCAGATTCTACATCACATCTTCCACTTCTGTGGTCCTTCCCTTGTCCTTCATATCCCCCTATTCCTTTACTTCACCCCATACCCTTCCACCAGGGAAGGGAGACTGTACAGGGGGGTACACTTCCCCCCACCCTGGTTGATTCCTTGTCTTTATAACCCTCCCGCCCCTCTCTAAGTCCTTCATTTCTCAAACAATTTACACCAAATATCTTTGAATAATTTCATATTTGACAATCTAAGCAGCTTTTTCTCTCTCTTGTTTGTGTGTGTGTGTGTGTGTGCATGCGTGTGTGTTTGTGTGCGTGCATGTGCTTGTGCGTACGTGCGTGTGTTTGTTTGTTTGTTTGTTTGTGTGATGGAGGAAGAGAAAGAGAGAGAGACAAACTGTATTAGATAAGACATTCAGGATGACAAATAAATTTACTGTTCGCTGGCGAGAGACTTGTACACGAGCAATGCGCGCTTTTTAAATCAATTGAGGGAACAGGTTAAGATTCCTGACAGAAAAATGATAAATTAACTTATAGATTCTTATGTAACATTATATCCACAAGATACTGGTAAAGGATAATGATTTTTTCTGTGTTTGCATCAGTTCAAAAAATGGGGGATCCTTCACCAATTGGATCTGGGTGGCATGATTACCATGCCATAAAAAAAAAAATTAACTGAAGGCTGGATGATGGGAATGTACCATCATAAAAAATTCAGCTGAAAGCTCTTATTATGGGATTAGATGCAGTAAGCATTTAGAATAAGGTTGTTGCATTATTTTCAGCGGTAAATAAGTGTGAAATGTACTATCACTGACACATAGCTGGAAGAGTTTTAGCTCAAGGGAGGACACTATTTCCATGCTCACGATCCCATTCCTGCCCACTGTGACCACCTGTGCAAGGTGTATGACAAAAAATTTAGAAATGTGTGTGCAAGAAAAACAGTGTATTACCAACTTGATACAGCATAACAAATGACAAATATAAACCTTGGAAAAGGGCAAAAAAGCCCCCAAAAACACTTCAAAAAAGGAAAGAACAACATTGCAAAGGGGTGTCAAGGGGTCTTGTCACCATATATGGATGCGAGAGTGGGCCACCCAGTAGAGTCACAACTCAAGTAAGCTTAATGCCCAGATTTTGGGCCACATGTGGGCAGCGAGGCACCAGAATCCAATGAGTAAAGGATTAATGATAAGACAAAATTAGGGTACAATGTATGATGTATCCATCTTTCATGTATCATTTATCTTTGTACATAAGTTTATGTCTAGGGCAGTGATGGACAGGACCAACACAGCCATTTAACTGATGATCAGGACCATTGGTGATGGCAATAATGAAAGAGTGAAGCTTTAACCATATTGTTAAAGAAAGCATGCAAAAATTTTCAGGGATGAAAATTCACATCTCATAGAGACCTCATAAGATTGAAGGGTCTTGTATGTAGGTAATAAGTATGTATGTTATGATTTTTTTTTTTTTTTTTTTTTTTTTAATCTGATTTTCTTGTTTTGCAGAGTTTATTTGCTGTACCACACGTGGGGACAAGTACTGTGGGGAGCATTGGTGGGAATTATACTGGGTTTCGGCTGGTTTACTCTGACACATCTGATGCTGACACCTCTTTTCCCCATAGTCGCTTCATGGTAAATAACAATATTTTCAAATTTAATACAGAATATTTCTTGGTCTTATTCTGATATGAAATTGTCATATTGTTAGAAGGTAACTATGTTTTTTCTAATAAATTTTGCTTTTCAGGAAAGTATGTGAAACATTAATGATTCGAGATACTTCCTTGATTCCAAACATCTTATGGTTTGAGTACACACATGCCCGCACAGAGAATCGAGCAAGAAGCCGGAAACTTGCATCAATGAAGAGCCAGTAATTTGAGTTGTAATCATGATTACTACTTCCTATTTTTTTTAGTGGTTGTTTGGGCTGTTGGGTATTCTGGAATAAACTTTTAAAACATGCACTCCACTGAGTTAATTAAAAAAATATTTGATATATTTTTTTGGCACAAGTGAATTATAGTTTTATGAGTTACAGTATGGTGAAATACTCATCTTAAATGTTGTTTAATTTATTTATGGTTTTATTAATAACAATTTTATACCTGAAATATGACAGGCTATCCATAAATGTGAACTGCCAACTTTGTTGATAAAATATTAAAGTGTTAAATAGTATTATTAGATCTCTCATAGAATTATGAATATTTATTTTTTTTCTATGATAGTAATTCATGTTGACTTATGTGTTCTTGTTTGTGGTGTAATCCACACTTGTGACTGCATAAAATTGATGATTTTTTGTGTCCATTTTATTTGCATCTTATATTGGAAGACCTAGAAATAATTATTGCAGTCATTTTAGCACTGTTTAAAGTGTAATGCACTAGTCTCATTATAAGTAGGAATGTTCAACAGAAGACCACATGGACTTCTGCAATAGATGCCCTGCCAATAAAGGTTGTTTGTATAAATATAGTTTTTTCATCTCATTTCCTATTTGAAGTGTCCTATTTTGCTTGATTCTTGACATATCAATGATGCTGTAATACTTAGTTTTCCTCCTCGTACCCTGCAGTGAGTGGTTAATATCAAAATAGCGATGCACATAATACACATTAAGCTAAACTCATGACTTCTATAGCATTCTGAATTTGACAGCTTGCTTGTTCATAAGTATCCAGTGCTAAACTGATCACTGTGCGCATGTGATACTCGCTCATGATTTTTCTTCTAACCCCCACCCCCAACCCATTGTTATGGGGGGTTTAGGAAATGGAGACTGAGGTCCAAGGCATGGTCTTTTTTTCTCCCCATTTCCTTTTCCTTTTCTTCATCCCCTTCTGTCCACATCCTATAGAGTGAGAGCTATCCATGAAAGATGAAAGGCTGGCTTTGTGTCAGTCCTGAATTGCCTTCATACTCCATTTGCTCTTTTCTTTTTATCCTTTTCACTACCATACTAACATACAACGTTGTACAACCTATGGCATCTAACATATTTTGTCTTGGTTGTTAACTAATTTTTACCACTTTTTGCCACAATATTTTATCATAGAGCTATATGACCTTACTTTACCTGGGGGCTTTACCCCAAGCCGCTAATGACCCGAGATGAAATTTTTCAATAAATATCTTTTTAAAAATCAATAGACTATTTGAAAATATGTTTAACATGAATAGACCAAATATATAAGAGCCATTTTCATAGTCATTGTGTTTTGGAAAAAGTCAAATCCAAATATTGTTAATAATTCTGTCTAGTTATTAAAGTGTCAGAAAATTAACGATTTTGCCATATTTATGTGCAAGAACAAAGGGGTATGAATTTTACTAGTCCATGAACCTAAAATCAGTTTTCAACTGCCAAAAGCATACAGTTTCGTAAATAACCTTCATCTTTTTCTCTCATTCATTTACGTATTTGCTTTGCCTCCATTTACTCATTCATGGGGGGGGGGGGGGAGACTTGAATCCCAATGTAGGGGATCACCCCTACCTTGGGCCTAAGCCCTCACCGCAACTAATTTTGCACGGTCTTTTTGTCTTCCCCTTTCCTCTTCCATGTCTTTTTCATCTCCTTTGTCTCCAAAAACAAGTAGGCAATGTTTCCTTTTGCAGTCGTTCTGATCATTCACACCTTGTCACAGTTACATCCAAGACCCAAGCTTGTGTACTATCTATCCTAAACTGACCTCACTGGCAAACCTATTCCCGCCAAACCTCACTCCTCTCATAATACTTGTTCTGGAACTGTTTCCGTCTCTCCGACTGATTGTCCTTACATACGACAAAAACTGGTCAGACTGAAAATTACCTACTTACCTGCCTTGTTGACTATGATACAGTGGCAGTACAGTGCTACACTATTCCTCCCAGAGGGCAGCATAAGACTTAAACCAATATTACCAAGATTAGCTTCCATAGATATGATATTCCCCATCAAGTTTATATTGATAGTGTTCTGCCCTGTCCAATCATATCGACCCTCCCTCATCAATGTCAGAAATCTTGGTATTTTAGCCACTCGGCCAAATGCCAGCTTCCACAGCCCCCTGCCCTCTATGTACCCAACCTGGTCATGACCATTTAAATAGCTCTGCTCAGTCACGTATGTGTGCCAATTGTGGTGGCTCCTATAATGTATTTTACAAGAGCTGCCCTGCTTTTAAGCTCGATTGTGAGGTAGCAGTTCAATGATTCAAACTACGGCTTGCTCTATGCGAGGCCAGACAGAAAGCACAGTGACAAGGTTTTTCTCTCTACCTACTCAAAAACTCCTTCGCTCTGCTCTCCCCTTGTCTTCTCAAGCTGTCTCTGCATCTCCCCCAGTATCCCTTCACTCTACCCTGAGCAATCCTACCTCTACTCACTTTACCTGTTGCACCAGAAAACCTAAATGTTCCACTCCATCTTTGCCTACCACATCCTCTCCAACACCCACCTTTTCATCTGCTCTTCAACCATGTATCCCCTCTTCTCACTATAGAGTCTTTGTTTCTCAGACCTCCCTACCCCAACTCCCCTCCAGAAATTCTGGAAGACATCCCAAAATTCCTAGATATGACCCTAGAGACTGTTCCAGTCCCACATGCGCCCTCCAATCCCTCTATTCCTATTCCCTCAACATTCAAAGTATATGCCGACACCCATCCTCCCCCACTCACTCCACTCTTTCCCAACACACTCCAACCTCTCCTCTTTCATTTGCACCATTCCCTCTTTGTTTCCCATTATCCTTACCTTTCTCACAAGGATCCTCATGCGAGTCCTATTGCAACAGTCCTCCAGATCCCTCCCCTCTGACACTTCCTGATATTTCACCACCTTCCCCAGTCCCCTTGTTTCATCTGCTACTTCTCCAACAGCCATCTCTATCTATATTACCCATTGATTATTTCATAATAGCTCTTTTGCCAGTTTCCCTTAAACGATGTTCTTATAGCTAACCCAGCCACAGATACACTTCATTTTATCCACTCGCCCTATGCCCTTAACACTTTCCTTTACTAATCTCCAATTTATTTCATTTGCACCCCTATTTACCCTCTTCCCTATTATACCATCCTTTAAAACACACTATAATCTTTGACATTCAACACATTTATCCTAATCGTTCACTCATTTTTACTCTTTTTACTACATTACTTTACCATAGTGCTATATGACCTATGATTTCTAGGACATTTGTTTCAACCGCTAACCATTAACCATTCTCTCCCTCTCATTATTTAATTCACTCCTGTTACGTGATGGGAACCACTGGCATCAGTATCTCCCGACCATTCCTCGATTATCAAAATTTTGTATTAGGTAGACCTAAGAAAATTTCAGTAAATTCCATGTCTGGCATAATAGCAACATTGGTCAATCAAGAATTTCTGCATTTTTCTAGTATTCATATTTTGTTCAGTGGCCAAGTACACTTCAAGGGGAATTTGTGTCAAAACTGCTTACCATCTTAAATTCATTTCTTGACAAGTATTCCCAAATAACAGAGAATGCATTTTGACAAATCTAGTAGTAATACATACAATACATTTCTCTTTATAGAAAACAAGAGAAATGAATTAATCTTCACAAATTTTTGATTGTTTGAAGTAGGCTAAACTAATTTAAACAAAACTACTGCATGCAAAGTAATGGAACTAAATTTTAGAGATGTATGCATAATACACATTGAAAGTTGGAAGATTATGTAGGTTTCAATATTATTTCAAATTCTAGTTACACAAGTTGGCAGGACCATTCATCTAGATGATTTGCAATAGCAATCATGTATAAAGGCTGATACAACAATATTAAAACAGTGTAGAATTCAATTTTTTATTAAAACAGAATGCTCAGAATGATAAGTATAAAAATACAGCTTTACACTGATGCCATTCTAACATGCATAAATTTAATTTTCCATGGGGTGGGGAAAAAAGAATTACCAAGTGTCCATAATATCTGTAAATTTACCACAGATCATAAATCACTTGTGGAATGTTGTTTTCTCAGAAAAAAAAGAAATCTGGGATTTGATAGTACATATTCATCATGGTTCATATAAAATAAGAATATGAAATAAGTAGTACTAGCATCATTTTGCAGATCATTGATAGGACATATTCTTAATGGTTCACGTAAAATAAGAATATGAAATAAGTAGTACTAGCATTATCATTTTGCTGATCACTGAGTCATTAATATAAAATCTGGTCTAAATAAGTAGTATTAAATTAGCTTATCACTTAATACCAATTTCATATTCAGCATTAGACCAGATATATAAATTAAAGTAATAGTAATAGTCTCAGATGTCACAAGACAATTACACTGATTTTCATACTAGTATTTTTTTTCAGATTATCAGTAGCTATAACTGGTTGACTGCAAAACAAAAGGTTATCTTCTGTCTGATTCAGTTCATGTACTAGCTATCTAAGGATAAAATAATATCATATGTACATATGATGAGCCTCTGTCAAACTCATTGAAATTAA
>NC_091564.1:9781260-9783760 GCF_042767895.1 Penaeus vannamei | reverse complement strand
CACACAATCACTCTCTCTCACACTCAATCACTCTCACTCACACTCAGTCACTCTCAGTCACACACAATCACTCTCACACACACACAATCACTCTCACACACACACAATCACTCTCACACACACAATCACTCTCACACACACACAGTCACTCTCTCACACACACACAAGCTCTCTCTCTCACACACACACACACACACACTCTCTCTCACACACACACACACACACTCTCTCTCACACACACACACTCTCTCTCACACACACACACTCTCTCTCACACACACACACTCTCTCTCACACACACACACTCACACACACTCACTCACAACTATTCCTATATAAAAATATAGATATATACACAAACATATAAAATATCACATGGATATCTCAGTCAATATGGAAAACAGAGTAGTGACTTACTTTCGAAACAATTTTGATATTTATCTGCAGGAAATACACTGATTTCAACGATTCTTGGTGTTGTTTCTTATACAAATGATTTGTTGAGGCAATATTAATTTGTTAGTCCCGATAGCAAGGGAGGGCATGAAGTATATCAGGGAAATTATGGGGGTAAAACATGCTAAAATAAGAATAATAGTGAACAAAACTGTAAAACTTGCCTAAAAGAGAGTAATTACTATATCAGCTAATGAAACTTTACAGACATTCCCGCCATCTTTGAAGGTCTACGCACCGACGCGCCAAAATTCAACGAGATTTCACACCTTCCATAAAAATGTCCTGACCCATATGCCCGAGGGGCATATGGGTCAACCCCACCTGGAACACATTTTCTTCACCTCAGTATGTACGGCATGATAGAGCTACATCCATACTGTAAACAACAAACCAAATACCTCTATATATCTAAACACTAAACTGTCCAACTTTCCCTCACTTTTTCCGGTCCGTCTGTCAGTCTATTGTGTGGTTTGCATCTTTCCTAATAACTTTTTTTGGCATATGGGGTTCTTGAAGGCCTTAGAAATCGAACTGCAATATTAATTAAGGTCTATTTCTTCTTTGTTGCCACTGTATAGTCTTAAGAATAACCCAGAATCAACGCAACACTGAAAATAAGACATTTCTTGCCGGCCATCTGTCACCAAATGGCTGGGAATCCTCCTATCAAAACTCGTGACTTGAAGCGCGCATATATACATGCAAAGTCATTAAGATGTTATATTACTCTCTCACACACACACACACACACGCACACGCACACGCACACACGCACACGCACACACGCACATACACACACACACATACACACACACACACACACACACACACACACACACACACACACACACTCACACTCACACTCACTCACACACTCACACACTCACACACTCACACACTCACACACTCACACACTCACACACTCACACACTCACACACTCACACTCACACTCACACTCACACTCACACTCACACTTACACTCACACTCACACTCACACTCACACTCACACTGTGGCTACTCCTCAGAGCGAGGTGTTGCTTCCTGGCTCCCCGCATGTAGTCTGCCTCATCTCCTATATAGTGGTTGTAAACCTGTGACAACCGGTGACATACATGCAAGTGTTACATCAATACATAGCTCTTGCAGAAGGGATAGACAACACAACATTTAGTGTTGTAAAGAGAAATAGGCAGGTGAAGCAATGGTCAGGCATACTTGTGTATCTATAAGTATGCGTGAAGATACGTGTGACAAACATTTAAGATTATGTAAATATGTAGAATATAGTAATTAGATATAGATATAGCTGGGTTACATATCTCCCTGGTTTTAAAATGATAATCCCCATCATAATCAAGCATCATCTAAATTCATAAAGCTAAAAACATTACAAAAGTACATGAGAAACTGGCATAATGGCATAAAAAACGAAGGCAATGTCAAAAATAGGACACAGGTATTGTAGCAGTGTTGATGATATCAGTATCTAGATTTGCTAGTTATTTGAGTGCTAATGGATACCACGAGTGATATTCTCGGGCTTCAGAACTACAGTGAATGGACAGCACTGAAGGAAACGTATCTTCAGACGGCGTCAAAGAATGCGAGCAGCAGTACTGAAGGCAAATCATCTTCAGGTGGCAAACTAGAACCTAGTAAGACAACTCATAAGCCAATTTTGTCTTCTTCTTTTTTTTTTTACTTCACACGGATTTTAGATGTGGTGCAAGGCGAGGAGAGGCTGGGGAGATGCACAGCTGACGAGGCAGAGAGCAGGCTGCTCAGGTAAGGGAGATTTGGAGCAGTGTGTGGCAAGTAAGGTCATAGCGCAACCAGCCAGCAGAATCCACATGGTGAAGAACTCGATTTGGTGTAGAGATGATTTAGGTAGTCCGCGTCCTTGGAGATATTTGGTCCTGCCGGGGTCCTTCAGAAATCTGCACAGCTTTGGCCGCAACAGATGAGATAGAAGCTGATGGGTCAGCGACAGGTGCTAAGAGTGGGGTGTCTTCTTTTGCTATATCCAAGTTTAAGAG
>NC_091564.1:9756260-9761260 GCF_042767895.1 Penaeus vannamei | reverse complement strand
CTCGCAGTACCACAGTTTTTGTGCCATCCCATTCAACTACAACGCCTGTCAATGATCTCTCTCACTCGATAACAAGTTCATCTTTCGTTCTTATGAGTGGTTCTCCTACAACATCCCCCTCCCCAGAATCGTCAGCACTTCAAGCAACATCAGATCCGGTGCCGACTTCCTCATCCTCCTCATCAGCATCTCAGTCATCAAGCACAACCCTGTCATCGACCTTAACATTTTTCACCGTGGCACAAACAACGAAATCAACACCACAGGCATTATTTCCAGAATTCACTCAAATAACAACAGCACCATTAGCACCCCTTCCTCTAACTGCAGTGCCAGTAACACCCCCTCCGCCACTACCCATACCTGCACCACCAGCACCCCCTCCACCCCCACCGGCACCACCCCTACCCCCACCTGTCCTACCAGCACCTCAACCAACATTTACCGATGCACTTCCGCCAACAGCAACAACTGTGACATCGCCAGCGGCCAGTCAGGATCGACATTTCTGCAGTAAGTATTCGTATTATATGCTACATATTTATCAGTCACAAAATACTCCTCTGAATTTACAGAAATATTAAAACACGTTTTTTGTTTACCTTTCTGTGTAATTTTATCATTTTAATTCATATTCCATCTCATAGCATCCTTTACTGGCGCCTAAATACATGATGCCGTTGGGCTCTAATATCACGAGTCAAGGTTCCTGTAATCTCCTACCTTTCCATTCGGTTGCAGAAAACAAAGAGGCAGAAAATGCATTTTTTCTCTTGTCGACTTAAATATTCGTTCTAACAATATACCTTCTTTTCAAAACCTAAGGAGGGGAGACGTTAGTGTACTTTGCTTTCAAAATTTGGGATTACCATTTCCTTCAGTTTGACTTATAGATCTTAAGGCACGTTCACACGAGTATTTTTAGCACCTGTTTGTGGTACGATCCACCTTTCGATGTTCCATTCGGTTGATTTCCCAACTTGCTGGTCACACGGGCAATCCAAACCATCGCCCAACCGCTCGATGTCAGCGACAAGCGTCTGCTGATGGCCGCATGGCCGCCCGGCCGTCCTCGCAAGTTATTTGTCATGTGCTGTAGAAATGGAGGCTCAACGATTATTAAAACGACGTATGTGGGTTCGTTCGTGGTTGTAGAGAGGAAATAATAGAAGTGTGTATCATAATTAGCTGCAAGAACTTCGTTTGAAGGATGAATACAGGCAAGTTATTTTGAGGAACTTTGAAGATCCGCGTATGTAAACAATGATAAAGTCACGGGTACTTTCAAATGGATGTCCGTGTAAAGATAACAAACGCTTGCAAAATATAAGGATATTAAATGCAATATCTATTTAAAAATTCATATTAATCGAAATACATATAATTGTTGTTATTTGCGTAGTTGTGTATTCTTTTCTTAGCATAGGCCTACCACAAACACTTGCCATGCCCATATCGCCAATTTCCAAACGATATATAGCGTCCGCTTTTACTTGCGTCCAAGTAGATTATGCAGACTTGGAAGATGAGATAAGTGGAAAAGTTGAAATTACCTCCGACTTATCAACTGAAGTTTTTATGCATGTGACTGACCCTCTAAATCGGCGTAAGGATTAATATCCCAATTGATGCATCAGCAATACCATTTTCCTTCTCTGGATACAGCTAGTCAACAAACTTTCCATTTACATGTCGGTGGATGCCCGCGTCTCCATTTTATTGGAATATACCTCACAAAATTATCATTTCTATTTCATAAACATTTTTTCTATTCATGTCAAGTCTTGCCTCATGACAGGCACCTGATTTAGTGCTATAACTTATTAGACTGCCATCTTTAGACATCACTTGCTTTCAGTTGATTCACTTTTCCAGTCAATCAGATTACAGAATCACTTCGAATGCGTCAAAATCTCCCGATTATAATGAAACGTGTGGCTGCTTAATAATCTTTTAGTCATACATACGGTCATCAAATTCAGTAAAACCTTTTTTTATTTGAACATCACATTGAGAACAGTTTACAGACAATGCTACCAGCTTCACAATATATATTAGACTTGGGAGACACCTCAAATAGCTTTTGATTTCCATTTCTCTCTGCTTTGACCAGGCAATTGTGGCATCAGTCAGATCACGGTTCCGAGGATCGTAGGAGGCCAGGACGCAAACCGCGGGGAATTTCCCTGGCAGGTCAGTGGGCATCTTCAGCCAGCCAAAGATATCAAAGCCTGTTACCTTTACCATTTCTTTGAGAAATTATGCATTATTATGAAGCATATTGTGTTGTTAATTTGTCACATGCATGGTTACGTACAGACAGATTAATCAAATGCCACCAATATATATGGACTTACGGTCATGAACAGGTACCAACAATACTAATCAGAGTAACATACTTAACATTCTTAGGTACATACGTGTAATGGGAACAGAAATAAGTGTAATCACACAAGAAACAGAGGGATAACAACAGCAAATACAGTGAAGTTAAAAAATACTTCAGGTTGGCATCAAACTGAGCTGGGGAGGCAGGTGTGGCGGTTCTCTCATCAAGCCTCGTTGGGTATTAACAGCCGCGCACTGTTACATGAGTGGGTGAGTTCTCTCTGTTACTACTGGGATATTATGTGACTCGTGTGGGTAAAATAAAGTGATTCTACATCCAATTATGATTGTGTAAAACGAGACTTTATGATATATCATTTAAAAATGTTTTTATTGTAATGATAAAGACAGTTGGAGAATATATGCAAATACCTTAAAATGTACATATCTGGAGTTTGTAAGGCGTTCTGTCCCGCAGGTTCACGTCCACCACTGTGTACTTAGGAGACCACGACAGGTCCGTAAACGAAGAGGGCAGCTTCGAAATGCAAGCGGCGAGTGTGACAGTCCATCCGGATTTCGACAGCTTGACTCTGGTCAGTCCCTGTTGATGTCCACTTGTAATTCGCCGGTAGAATAAGTTATTGTCATTTACCGAAGTATAGTTACTGTTGCCTCTTTAACTTATTATGATGCTGTGGCTTGATATGAATGCCATGTCCGCTGTGATTTTAATTTATCCATTGTATTAACACGAAGATGTCACCAAAGAGTCAAATACTTGTCGCGACACCCGTTTGCCATTACCTTGTTTTTCGGATTTTTGGTAACTATGTATTTCAAAAATCATAAACTCAACAATAATACTTACAGTACCGATATCAATAGTACTAAAAAAGAATCACGAAATTTTAAACAATGGGGAATTCATAAGGTCACACAGGCCCTACTGATTAACTCCTTGGGGACTGAACACTTGTGGAGCCAATTGTGAGCTATAGATTTCACGATAAAGCTATAGTTGACAGTGTATGTACTACTCGTTTCGAAATTCAGTTAATTTACAAGGCATTGTTCATCTCCCACACAGGATAACGACATAGCACTACTGAAACTATCTTCCCCCGTGACGTTCAGCTCAACAGTGGCACCCATATGCCTCGCCAGACCTTCCGAAGTGCCGCAGTCGGGCGTGGGCATTACTACGGGATGGGGCACTACTGCTTGGCGTGAGTATCGTCATTTTTTATTTCTCTGCAGATGCATTGTGAACGTACACGTGAAGGACAGAAAGGAAAAGGCTGCCAAAGGAAAGTAGAAGTAACAATAAGGCATATTGGGATGGAATCCAACCATCTCTTTTCTTATAACCCTGCTAATGTCACACACACACACACACACACACACACACACACACACACACACACACACACACACACACACACACACACACACACACACACACACACACACACACACACACACACACACACACACACACACACACACACACACACACACACACACACACACACACACACACACACACACAAACATACACACAAACATACACACACACACACACACAAACACACGCACACACACAAACACACACACACACACACACACACACACACACATATACATACATAAACATACACACACACATACACACACACACACACACACACACACACACACACACACACACACACACACACACACACACACACACACACACACACACATACACACACAAACACAAACACACACACACACACACACACACACACACACAAACACAAACACAACACACACACACACACACACACACACACACACACACACACACACACACACACACACACACACACACACACACACACAAACATACACAAACATACACAAACACACACAAACACAACACACACACACACACATATCATTATAAGAGAGGAGAGGGAGAGATAGATAGACAAACAGTCAGGTAGGCAGATAGAGAGGTAGGTATACATAGAAATAGGTAGATAGATGAGGAGAGAGAGTGAATTTGAGTTTTAAACAGTTTATTTGGTCTAAAAGCATACAAATGAGTTACATTGAAATAAATCTTCAGACGTGACTCTTGGGCAGTAGGACAATGCATATATTAATCAGTAATTAAGACATAATAAGATAAAGTTAGAAAATGCGACGAATTTAAATAAAATAAGAATTTAATGAAACTAAATGTTATAAACGAAGACAAATATGATCGTATCATCAGGAATTAAACATGGCAGGTCAGCCTAACCTAATTGTTAGAATAAACGAAAACGGTAAAATTATATCAAATGAATAAAAGCAAATCATAACAAATGTGAAAGCGGGTGTAAAATGAACATGGCAGGTCATATACGTTAATATACACATACCACATCACTAAGGGATAGATACATATCGTTTGAAGTGGTATTCCATACACCATGAAGCTTCACTGATGACTAAAACAACAAGGTTTGCTTGTTTTATATATGAGATGGAATGTTATGTAGGATTGACCTCGGTATGTGATGTAACTTTGGGACTGTGAGGAGGATTTTCGTCTAGGACAAAGCATAGATTGATTGCGTGTGAGTTACGGATTGTTGTGTTCAGTATCGTAATAATAATTGTAACTTAGGTGGCCATTT
>NC_091564.1:9736260-9741260 GCF_042767895.1 Penaeus vannamei | reverse complement strand
TTGTTTATAGTTGCTGGGTTTGTTGTTTTGTAGAATCATTACATATGAAAGTGAATCTTTGAAAACTACAGAGTTTGTTAGTTTATTCATTTCTATATATTTCAGGCCTTGATTTATGGTATATAAATGTACTACTAGAATTTGAGTATTCCTCGGTAGTTTCCAGATTGTTGTGATATTCTTTTGTTCAATATAAATTGCAGCTGATGTTGACTGAGGTTCATTTATTTTGGATCCATCTGTGAATATTTTATTGTAGTTTTTATATTTTGTGTTTGTTAGCATTTTGAATTGTTTCCCAATTATTTCATTGGATAGATCTTTTAAGAAGTTGTCAATGAAATTTGTAACTAATTTTTGGGAAATATCATGCCATGGTGGTATTGGGGTTATATTCAGGGTCTTATTTGTGTTGATTTTGATTTTTAGTTTTTTGAAAGTTTCGATGACTTTATGAGTCCAGGAACTTTTGTCAGATGTCTGTCTTTCTGTAGAAAATATTTTCATGAGTTTTTTTTTTCTATGCGATCTGTTTATTTGTGTACTTGTCATTTGTTTTGTTTCTAGTCTTTGTAGCCTATATTTTAAATGATATGATTGTTGGGGAATTTAATAATCATTATATTTGTAATATACAAAATGTTTCAAAAGATGTAAAATAAGGTCCTTTGTCATTAATATTTGTCTTCATAAAAAAAAATCATATGTTAATTTGATAAATTGGTTTTAATTTTATAGTCAGATTTTGGAACAAATCTTGGAATATACCGTTCCATAGTGTGGGAGCTCATATAAAGAATTACTGATTAAAATGTGACTTGTTTTAGAGTTCATTATAAAGATAATGATATTTTATATCATTTATTGATTTTGCTAATTAATTTGTGTGTTTGTTATTTATTCATTTACTTTTTTTAACATGTCATGTTGATATTTTCAAAGATTTATTCTGTATTGTTGATATGCGATTTGGTAAAGGTTATTTGTCTGTAATAGAATTGATTGATTGAGAACATTTTTAAGGTTTGATAGGTGAATCTGAAATATTAGTCTGAAAATATGCTTCTTGCCTTTCTTTCTCAATTCATGTACAAAAGGTTTACAGTAGTTTGTACAACATTTTGCCACATTTATTTTTTATTTAGCCATATTCTTCATAATGATCGATTGTTGCCATTACTTTGCACAGTTTGTTTTTCTCATTCTTACTCTTTAGTTCATTCAGGAGTTCAGCAATTTAATTTATGCATTTCATCTTTGATGTTAGAAAATGATTAAAACAGGTTATTAAGAGCTCTTTGATTCTTTTTTTTTCATTAATATTCATTAATATTTGGTTGCAGGTGCTGTTGGTGACACTATTGTTGGACGTATCACACAGGTCCAGACCAACAGATGGAAAGTAGATGTTAATTCTAGGCTTGATGCTGAGCTTCGACTGTCAAACATTCAGTTACCAGGAGGAGAGCAAGTATGAGATTTCTTTGGAGTTTACTTTTAATGTGCATTATGCCTAGTTAAAAATTAATGAAAGATGGTTTCATGCCTTAAACACTATTTGTAACTGAATCATGTGCTTTGAAACTTGATATATTAATCCATTGGATCAGGGTGTCTCATGGAACTCATGCTGATGAAAATGCAGGCATTAAGCTTCCTTTGAGTACTGACTCCTGCCCATACATGATATTGAGACTCCTTGCCTCATGTTTGTAATAGTGTAGATGGGTATTTTCTGTTTTGCCATTTTCTGAGGTCTATATTTATTATTTGCTATGATAAATCTAGATGATAATAAACTGTTTTCATTTAGCAGACTCCATATTATCTCTGCAGGTAGATTACGGTCTGTGAAATAACAGTAACAATAAGTTACTTTGTGTTATTCATGTTATTTTTTATATTTTTGTATTCTTAAATTTTGGAAGTCAGATCTCACTCCAAGTGCTTTAGCACACAGTGACAATCACCTGACACTTGGCAATAATTGCCCGTGGCAAGATGTTGACCAATTTTTCTTTCATGGGAAGATATCTGTCACCTAGTTCCATTGGATTAAAAGAATTAAGAAGATAGCTAGGTTTTTAAGATACTGAAAAGTTTCCAACTTATGTTAGCTGTGTGTACATGTAATTGTTTTTCTTTTTTTTAGCGTCGTAGTAATTTAGAGGATGAACGTGGCATGAGAGGATTACTGCGGGAAGGAGACCTTGTCTGTGTTGAAGTTCAAAAGATTAGTGATGATGGATTGTTAAGATTGGCTGCCCGTAGCATCAAATATGGAAAGGTATTGTGATGAGATCTCATATCATTAGTTTTATTCATAGATAAATATAACACTGGCTTTTGCTTTACTCTGTTAGTAGAAGAATTAAAGACTAATTTATATGTGGAGATATTTTGAGAATTAGTTTTCTATAATCTCATTTAAGTGACTGCAATCATTTTGCTTTCCCTTACATTTTATGATTTGTGTTTGGTTATTTGATTTAAGATTTATTTTCTTCCTGTAGCTATCACAAGGAACGCTCCTAGCTGTATCACCATCACTTATTGTCCAAGACAAGCAGAGAATGCATGACCTTCCTTGTGGTGCTCGAGTTGTATTTGGAGCCAATGGATATGTGTATATTACTCCAACAGTACCACAAGAACAGGCATCAACTTACACTGTCAACTTTGAAGAGGTATAATCCAGATGATTAATTATACTTAAATAAGTTTTGTATTGTAAAGTATGCATATTGTGCAATATATAAGAAATCATCTTCAGCTTTAAAACTCCAGATTTGTTTCATAATTTAAGGAGTCACTGAGAAAGAGGATTCTCCTATCATGATCTTTAGAAGTAACATATATTGGGATGTAGCATTTCAGTCAAACAAAAACACATTGTATTTTTTTATATGAATTCATTTAATAAGGGATCTCATGACCCAGAATTTGTAATGACATAATGTGAAAAATGCTATCAGTTTCAATTTGGGTGAATTAGTGTTTATCTTAGGATATCTTTCATTCATATTAAATATTTCTTTTGTTTATTAAAGGGAATGATAGACATTTCTCCTGATTCATATGTGCATTAGTAGGAAAGATTGAACTGATATTTCTATAAAATATGTAAAATGATAAATAATTTGAGTGATAGAAGTATGTTACCACATAGTTCCCTTTTCTAATCTATGATTTATATAGATTTACTTAACCAACTTCATGAAAAAGAGGAAACATTGGCAGTTTTTTCAAGAAGTAGGCTAAGATAGATTTATAATATATAAAAGTGAGATGCACTTTTGATGTACTGAATGCATAGGAATAGTAATTTAACTTTTTATAAATTCCAAACAGGTTCCAGTTGATATTCGTAAAACAATTGGACGTCTTCGCAACTGCATCAAGCTCTTAGCAATACATTCTATCATGATTTCACCAACAAGTGTAACATCTGCATTTGATATGTCTGTAGAACAGGAATATGAGGTAAGTCCTACCATACATCTGGCAAAGTTCAATAAGAAAATAGATCAGTGTTTTTCAACCAATGGGTTGATAGGGAGGGTGTGGGTACAAAGTCCTAGGGGAAATATATAACCAAATTTGTAAGGCATTTATCAAAACTTGTAGCAAGATATGCCATGAAGACATAATTTATAGGAATATCATATTAGGGGTAGAGAAATAAAGCTTGGACACTGCTGTGAATGCTTGGCAGGTATGAGAAACAGGTTATTAAGAGGAAAAAGTTTGGGAACCACTGAATTACATATTAATTAGTGCATTTCAGATGTATAGATTTTCAAAAATGCACAAGTTTAGTAATGCCATGTGAACAGCATTTCCACTATGTATAGAAATTAGCCTTTATATGATGTAAAGGCCAACCTAGTATATAACACAACTCAGCAACATGTATAATTTTTATAATTAACTCCCTTGGAACCCTTACACTTTCTTTTTCATTTTCCCTTATTCTTTCATTCTTTCAAAAAAAGAATGTTTTTTTGTGGATAATATAAAATTGTAAGCATTTATTTAGACTTAACAGACAAAATGTTTTATGAAAAGCAGTGTCAATCCCTTTTGCAAGTCTGAAATCCATTGTGCTTTATCTTTGTGTAGTGGATTTGTGTTGAAATTAGATGATTTTAGAATATTTCGAAATGTTGAATGTGAGAAAGAATTTTATATAGATATAATATTTCAAAATATGTAATTTCATTACAAAGTGTAGTAATAGAGAATCATCATCACTGTATATTTATTCCATTAGTAGTGTTGAAGTTATTATATGCATAGATTTAGTCTGTGTTCATCTTTGGTTATTGTAAGGCATTTTTGCTTGGGCCTAACTGCAAATGATGATATTTTCCATTTAGGTATTTATATATAAATGAGCAACAAATCATACAAGTTGTATCTTACATATATTTAGGCATTTATGTATTTCTTTTTTGCAGATAAAGGATTTGCTAAAGCCGGATGTTATGCAGGATGTTGCAATGGCAACAGTTCAGATGCTGAATGAGTAAATTAGTTTTGTAATTACTGAGGAAAAATTATATCAGAAGACTATTTGTAATGTTATTATCCTTTCTTCAGTTGATATATAGCCACTAATGATCTTACTTATATGCACATTACTTAGAACTTTGTAGTAATAATACACATTCAGATTTTGTAGCCATATTATACAATACCTTCAGCATATACAAACACTAACCCAGCCCAAGAAAAGTTTTGAAAAAGTTCTAGATTTAACCTAAGATGTTTAGCTATACAATATTTTAAGTAAAGAAAAATGTGTAGCAATTGAAATCTAATGGAATTATTAGGCACTGTTTATGCTTAGACTAACAGGTGTATCACAGTATTAATAACTATACTATTTTAAGTGGGTCTAAATTTCTGTCCTGTTATAATTAAAAACACTAATGATGAGTAAAAAGTAAAACAAATGATTTTGAAAGAGTCATTGACATTACATCATAAAAATAGTT
>NC_091564.1:9713760-9716260 GCF_042767895.1 Penaeus vannamei | reverse complement strand
AGCCACAAGCGCAGCCGAAAATGTCACTTATATCAGGATTGCGGCAGAGACGGCGAGTAATTTTAATAATGAAATTTGCTCTTAATGTCCTGTGTTTGGAAGAGATTGTTTTTTTTTCTAGAAGTTTTTTTAAGTTTTATTATTATAATGTTATTTTCCTGGAATTGTATCTTCCACGGCTCCAAACCTGAGTTACATTGGAGTCGCATATTGATAATAAATTAACAAAAATATTTCTGGAAAAAAATCGACAAAATAGACAAAGACACACCTCTTGTAAAAAAAAAAAAATAATAAAATATTTACATCCTGTTAACCAAGCAGCCAACAACAACAAAGAATGAGCAAACTAACTAACAAACAAAAAAGACAAACTATCACGAACAGAGTATATCAAGCTCGTTTATCTTATTGATTTATTTTTCTCCTAACAGTGGCAGCCATACTTCCTCATCGGCCAAGGCGCCAACGGAGAAACGGTTTACTCTGGCATCATGTGGGATCTCCTGCAGATGCTGGCCACTAAGATGAACCTTCGGTATGTTCGTTGTTTCTGGTTACATATGTTGGACACGGGTTAAAAGACGCATATTCCTTCAGTGTAGTATAGTGCCTTAAACAATTAAGAAGACAAAAATCTGAATCGTTGTATGTGCTTGCAGTTACTTGTTAATAACTCATTCCATGGAAAGAGAATCATGTTTTTTTTCTCCAAAGGTTCGAGATATACCGGCCCCCCGACGGCATGTGGGGGGTGGAGCTTCCCAACGGCAGTTGGAACGGCATGTTGGGCATGATCCAGAGGCAGGTAATGTTAGAAAGGATTCGTCTTTTATGAATTTTATAGTGCGAGAGAGTGAGTGAGTGAGTGAGTGAGTGAGTGAGTGAGTGAGTGAGTGAGTGAGTGAGTGAGTGAGTGAGTGAGTGAGTGAGTGAGTGAGTGAGTGAGTGAGTGAGTGAGTGAGTGAGTGAGTGTGAGTGAGTGAGTGAGTGAGAGAGAGAGAGAGAGAGAGAGAGAGAGAGAGAGAGAGAGAGAGAGAGAGAGAGAGAGAGAGAGAGAGAGAAAGATTGATAATCTTGAGATATTATGAATAACTACATTCCTTGAAAAGGGGAAATCTCATGTCCAAGCTGATCATAACTTTTTGTTATCCAGCGAACCAGCCAACAAACTAACCAAAGCTACCAAATGCATAAATAGGTAACCAGTGGTTCTATTTGCTTGGGTAGATCCGTCTATTTCCTTAAAGCGCTCGTGTGACCGCCCCTTTACTTCACAGAATCTACAATGTAAGACTGGAATAGTATAACGGGTATTTTATTTTATTTATTTATTTTTTATTTTTTTATTTTTTTGTATTCTATTATGTCTGTTAATTCAGTCTCACAAAAAATATGTGATTAGCAGTCAGACTGTAATCCCCTTGAGGATAAGCAATTTCTCTTTATACACATTATGTGTATAATTTTCACTGTGGCGGTCATTTATCCTTATGTGCTTTCTTTTCATCCATTTTATTACCCATGACATTTCTCTACTTTTAATTAATTATCGCAAATGTGGTAGTTGAAAACTCGTTCTTCTTACGTTCTTATTTACCAAGGCGGTGGCATATAACTAAACTACCTCTAAACAATACTCAATCTTGAGAATCTACTAGGAATTGTAAATACGAACAGAAATGGAGTTCGAGATTGATAATTTTTTAGATTTCGAACCATGAATGGACACATTGCCAAATATTATATGAGACAGGAATTCATTATTTCGTTTTGTCTATTATAAACTTGGTGAAGAAAAATGTAAGTGGATCGGTCATTACACCAAATTGTCGATAATATTGTTATGAATAATACATCAGTCGCATTAAGGCTTATTTATGTTTGATGTCAGTATATTACATAGCGAATTCTGGTTACATATATATTTCCAGGTGTGTGTGTGTGTGTGTGTGTGTGTGTGTGTGTGTGTGTGTGTGTGTGTGTGTGTGTGTGTGTGTGTGTGTGTGTGTGTGTGTGTTTGTGTGTGTGTGTGTGTGTGTGTGTGTGTGTGTGTGTGTGTGTGTGTGTGTGTGTGTGTGTGTGTGTGTGTGTGTGTGTGTGTGTGTGTGTAGGCAGAGAGACAGTTGAATATTATGATTTTTCTGCCAAACTTCTCAGATGCTAATTCGTAGAATGACTGCAGTCCCACCACCCGACAATTTTTTTCTCCCTCGCGCACCACGAATTTCTTTGCGAAACTTAGTACCCCGTATCTTACCCGTAATGGATATCCAGTACTATACATACATCTAATTTATAGCTTAAGGAAAAAGAAACAATTTTTACACTATAACTATAGTGGCGATAGCACTGCAGTTTATCTTCGGAGACTCTTTATCATGTTCAAACTTCCAGGAAGTCGACATGGCGCTCGGTCCCTTTGCGGTATCGTACCAACGCACGAAAGTGGCGGACTTCCCAGCCAGCATTTTCGTGCTGCCTCACCGCCTGTACCTGC
>NC_091564.1:9696260-9703760 GCF_042767895.1 Penaeus vannamei | reverse complement strand
CCCTCTTCTTTCTTTCTCTGTCTCTCTCTCTTCCCCCTCTTTTTCTCTCTATCTTTATTTTTCGCACTCACTCTCTCAATCACTCATTCCACCACTCTCTCTTTCTTTCTTTGACTATCTCTTTATTTCTCTCCTCTATCTGTCTTTTTTTTTTGTCTCCCCCTCTCTCTATCCCCCCCCCTCTCTCTCTCCCTACCTCTCTCTCCCTTTCCCTTCTCTTTCTTTCTCCCCTCCCCCTCTCTCTCTTTCTTCCTCCCTTTCCCTCTCACACTACCTCTCTCTATCTCTGCCTCCCCCTCCCTTCTTTCTTTCTCTCCCTCCCCCTCTCTCTTTCTCTCTCTGATTCCCCTTTTCCCTCTCTGTCTATCTATCTGTTTTTGTGTATGTTTTGATTGGTTTTTCTTTCTCGTTCGCTTGCGGTATTGACAGTAACGCTCAAGAAGTGTGAGAGTGAAAGAGGCAGGGGGCCCTCTCCTCCATTCTTTGGCCATAAAGGAACGGCTTTCCGATTTTCTTCCTGAACGCATTAAGTCCTACGAACCTGTCGGTTGTAATAATGTAGTTGTATAATATAATATAATAGTATGATATAATATAATGTTAGTAGTATATATTACTGTGGTGTAGAACTCCTCAAAATATCCACGCATGAAAAACACTTTTTACAGTGCATCAGTATCAAATATTTGTATTTCAGGTCCATTATTTTCTTACAATAAAGTATCGATGATGCTGTATCGGCGATACATGTATTGGTATCGCTTTGTCTTCGGAGAATCAGTGTATCGGAATAGTTTTAGCCAAATTTCTCGTATCGATACATTGGTATCGCCTTAAACAATTCTGTGTATCTATGCCCATCACTGTATATAACGCAGCATGATTTCTACTTATTGAAACACTGGTTTTGGCGAAAAGAAAAATATCATTTCATTAGTTCGTTTAGCTGCTGCTAGAAGGTGTAGCTCCGAGAAGCAGTTGATAAATTCTCAACGAATTTGCATATTTCTGTTTGATTTAGCTGTCGTACATAGTTTGAAGTATGAGGCGTTTTCTAGGTTCAAGAAATCATGAAAATGTCATTGTTAATTATTTTGTTTAAATAAGGGGGAAACGTCGCCTTACCTCCATATCTGTTGCCATTTCGATAAACAATTCCAAAAAGCCACATTTAAAAATATTCTATTACAAAGCTAACGACTACTAATACTGCGTGTTTTGCAATCATTTATTTGAAGAGAAGGCAATATGAAATGGCGTACTTCTTTTCTAAAAATAGAAATTATTATACTTGTAATAGATATTATTATACTTATTGTGGCTATATAGGAAAAAAATGTAACTAAATTATTTTCTAAAATTTATTTTGACTCTCCTCTCTCTTTCTCTGTTTGTTTCTTTCTTTCTCTTTATTTCCCTCTCTCATTATATAATTTCGGAGAGCAAGACGACATTCCCCCGGTTTCTCTCTAAGGGCCTTAGAATCCCGGTAACGGACTGTCTCCCACTCCCCCCCTGGCCTCCCCCCCTCCTGCTGCCACCGGTTCCTGATCCCGCAAGACAATCGGTTACGTGTCAGCTGCCACGGGGAGGCAAGGCACCGGCACCGTGACTTTGCTCTTTTCTCCTTGATTCACATCTTCCTTAGAGTTTTTTCCTTGTGTAATTTAAGTTCTTGGCCGATGTATTGCTCCTCTGTAGATAAGGTAATTTATTAACCATTTAGGCGCCGACGAAAGTATTTGAAATTCAGAAATCACGTCCTGAAATTGTACATGCTCGTATTTGTTTATACGTGAGTGTGATTTGCCTACCAGTTTATTTCTCAGACTCACCTCTTCTCCTCCTTTTATTCCATAATTCCCCCTTATGTCATTTATTCATTATTTCCCCTTCTAGCTGCCTTTGATATCCATAACTTTGAAAGAAAACCTCACGAATGCCAAAAGTTAATCTCACTTTCTCTACATTCACACATTACCCTAAATTACTTTGCTGATGACGAAGACATATAGTATTCGGTAACATGAGGTTTATTTTTTTTTTTTTACTGTAAATTAAACTAATGATGCTAGGACTGCCACAACCGATGCCCTAGTAACCCCGGGGACGGAATAGGTGTCGTCATTTACCTTCTAAATATTCAAGTTCCGTTCTCTACCCAAGGTCGAAGGAGAGGGGAGAGGAGAGGCGAGGTGGGGGGGGGGGTAGGCACGGGGGCGGCGATGCACAGCAGGGGGTATAAAAAGCTCCAGCGTCGCCTCTCGATTCACTCCCCTTGCATCTCCTGCCCTCCCGTGCTCTAAATTTCTCCCGGAGTAATTTTCCTTTTTCTTACCTTTCTAAAATTATACACCTGGTATCTGCCCCCTGCACCCTGTAGTAGACCCGTTCATTCATAAAAAAATATTCCTTATACTCACAACAAAAAGTTACACAACTCTATCCCTACAAAACGTGACGGAGAGAACCATTATATTCGGAAAAATGTCGCAGATGTCTCCTTTAGCTCGCCAGGTAAGATTAAGATGATACATTTATGAGTCTTTATTCTGTCTTCATTTTCTCCCTTCTGGCAAATATTTACAATAAACAAGCTACAAGTAAACGGATAAATTTAGAGTGGTGGAGAGAGAAAGAGAGAGAGAGAGGGGGGGGAGGGGAGAGGGAGAGAGAAATTTAAATGATTAAATATGAGCGAGTGTATATACTTCTGTGTATTTTTTTCTCTCTCTGCCCATCACATCCTCATCTACATCTCAAGATTTTCAACAAAAAGCAAAGAATATAAATGACATTCACTGACATGTGACACTATCAATGCCATTTTGATGGACTATGAAAACACAGCAAAGTTGCCAGTCACTCACTTCCCTCTTATCCTCTGTTATAATGTTACTTTCACGCTCCTGTAATTCATCGAGCTGCCATTGTTTTTTTTTCGTCTGGTAAAGCCGCAACAGTGTTAATCCATGAAATATGTTTCTTTTTCGCCATTGGCATGATGGGTTCGTAAATACCTGTGAACGAAAATAAATTTGAATTGCTATATGTATGTGTGTTTGTGTTAGAGAGAGAGAGAGAGAGAGAGAGAGAGAGAGAGAGAGAGAGAGAGAGAGAGAGAGAGAGAGAGAGAGAGAGAGAGAGAGAGAGAGAGAGAGAGAGAGAGAGAGAGAGAGAGAGAGTGTGTGTGTGTGTGTGTATGTGTGTGGCGTCCATGGAAATACGAAGTCACTGCTTAGTGACGAGTTATGAAACAGTATGTTTAATTCGTTTCAGTTATTCAGAATGTCCTTTATCTTGTGCTAAAATCTGATCATAGTTTTTTTGTTATTATTCCGTGTCTTGGCGTTATTAGAAGGAGGCGCATCCACAGTTCGCTTGTTTCAACTCAAGCAACTACAAGCTAGGTGGTTCCAAAGAGGGTGAATAGCATTACAGGAGCTGTATATCTGATATTTTGAAGAAGAAAAAAATCGTTTGGATTAATGTCAGTTAATCTTGCTCTTTACTTTTAATTGTTCTTTATGCATTTTTTCCCCTTCTTTTTGTCAATACATGCTTGTTTACAGTGTATGCGTATGTGTGGAAAAAATGACATTCTTTTTTATTGCAAAATAAAATCAAAGTTTTTATATGTAATTTTCATTGTGAACTAATAGATCAGATCTAGGCACGGATTCAATAAACACAATTATAGTTATTTTAGAATATTAACTGAACGCAAAACCATGGTCGGGTTAACCAGGCCTCAACAATGTATGTATTGTGTGTGAAAGAACTGCAATTACACAGTTTTTAACGCTTTAGTTAGAATCTTTTGTTTTATATTTCATATACATTTTGAGCCCCTTCTCACACAAATCGCCATGCCATGTAGTTAATAACTAACACACACACACACACACACACACACACACACACACACACACACACACACACACACACACACACACACATATATATATATATATATATATATATATATATATATATATATATATATGATTATTTATTTCTATTTTTTCATAGATGATGGGGGCATCAGTGAATCGACTAATTGGGATTGTAAATTAATTTTGGAGAAACTTTTACTAAAAATGGTAATAACTGTAGAAAGGGAAGACAAATAGTAATGCTTATAATAGGAAATGTGTTATTCAAACGGTGTCTAATCCCTGAGACAAAGGTGATGTGTTCGCATGTAACGTCTCGATTTCTATCAGCTGGTCGGAGGTTGTTTCATTTGCCGTTTCTCAAACATTGACAATTTGATGTTAAGGTTTGATATGCTAATATCATCTACACCTACGCATATATTGCATTACATTGCACTGGCAAATAGAAATAAAATCGATAGATGACAATAAATGATCGAGACATTCCCATTTCATTAGAATGAACAAGATATACAACAAGTTTGTTCTATTTTTGCTATTCACCCTCCTTGGAACCACCCAGCTAATAGTTGCTTGAGTTGAAACAAGCAAACATGCATTTTCTCGCTCACCTCTTCGAATGTGGATGCAACTCCTCAAAGAAACAGCAAGATTAAATGCATAATAAAAGCTGATTATACACTCTCGTAACTCATTACCAAGCATGACTCCATATTCCCATAGATGATACACACACACGTCGATAACGAATCTACATATTCAGTGTAACCTAATTGTGATTTTGTTCATGCTCTGTATTGAAAAATCTAATTTATCACGGTTTCTGTTTATTCAATATGTGTTTGATTCAGTTATAAAGATAAAAAAAAACTTCATTAGGTCGATTAGCTGCTACTAGATGGTGCAAGCATCAACGGTATTTACAGAGGTCTCAGGGATTTTACAGAGTTTTAGGTAATTTAGTTACCATACATAAATGTTCAAAGCATGAAACTTTTTCATGGTTTAAGAAATATGTATCTATAAATGATACTTCTTATGTTGTAAGGAGTAGGAAATGCCGCCTCCCCATCATAGATGTTGTCATTTGGATAAGCAAACAATGCCAGGATATCGCATTTGAAGAATATCCAACTACAAAGTCAACGATAACTAATGTTACATGCTTTGTTCTTCATCACACTGGAAGAAAGCGAAAGATCAAGTGGCCTACTTAGTTTCAAAAAATATTAATTAATACACTTATTGGTTACTTATTTTCGACTAATCACACTCTATGTTACAAACTACCTAGGGTTTTAGCATCATTCATGAAGATACTATTTACGCTATGTTTACTTCGACTGGTTGCCAGAGGTACAAAAGTGGGACCCAGAAAGTGTACTGAAATATAATTCCGCAACTGTGCTTATGAACTTCTTTATAGCCGGCACGCTAATGCACCCTCGCCTTCGCTGATTCACCTTGCAGGTCCTTGCATCAGTGTTCATCGGCCTCACCCTCTCGTGCATGATGGTTACTTTGGCATATGCTGCAGTTGCCGTGCCTCAGATGTCATTACCTGACTCACCTATAAACTTCACACCGGATGAAGCCAGTTGGTTTGGTGAGTAATATCAGTTTTATTACAATTATCGCTATTTTTTGTTATTTCAGTGAAGTAATCGTTGCAACCGATAATACCATTACTATTACTGCCACAACATCAATATGAACAATAATAACTACGGGTACAACAGCAACTACTACTGTGACAAGACTCATTATCTTTTAATTAACACGAAGACAGTTCACGATTAATTAGCTAGGTCGGTTTAGGAAAATTGAAATGTGTTACAGTGAAAGAAGATAAGCGTGGTGCCCGAAATCCAAAAACTCTCATATAATGTCAAGTTATTCAAATACAACAGGATATAATTACACTTAGGGTTATTCAAATTAAAAATTGTAGACACGCAAACATCTGTAGATTCCCTGCCACAGTGATACCGTTGAGTAATTTCTTTCTGTCTTTCTTTCTTTTTTAGATCTTTGTCACTTTCTTATCATCGCAAGTGTTTTAATACGTGCAAAAATGATATCTTTTCCCGGGATTTCTGACTACCCTTAACAAAGCCCTGAAGTAGATTGTGTTGAAGGTTTTTGGCTGCGAGAAAATATCTTTTGTCCTCTAAAGGTATATGTCTCTTGATATCCTGAGAATTATTCATCAGCATGACGCACACACGCTTCGCTAAAGGTTACATTATGTGACTCTGCTGCGCTTAAGCATTTTGCCAGAAGCATTAAGAAAAAATATGCACACCTTTGGCAAGCAAATTAGTTATTGGACGAATATCTTCCTTCAATTACCGAAAATAGATTGCTATTTTCTGCTATTTAACTGTTTTCCACATTTTGTTTTTCACGGATGTCGTCACAAAATGTCACGGAAACAGTTATTATCAGTTATAATTTGAGAAAAATACATAGCTTCTTGGAAGGACTTTTTTCTCTGTGTGATAACCAGTCTTGTGATGGTTTTGATGTGAATGCCAGTAATACAACATAACACACACACACAAACGAAAACCTGAATATATGGAAAAATATGAGCATTAAACAATGAATAGACGTAACGAAAAAGACCGCGATGCCTACGAAACAGACCAGCTAATTAAAATCCAAACCCCCCGCAGCCACCATCCCTCTCCTGATCTCCATCCCCGGGGCGCTCGTGGGCGGGATGATGTGCGAGTGGCTGGGGCCGAGGCGCCTGCTGCTCCTGCTGTCCCCTTTGCTGTGCGCGTCCTTCGTGCTCATGAGGGTGGCGGTGTGGGAGGTCGTGGTGCAGGCCGGCTTGGCGGAGGTCCTGCTTCTGTCGTGCAGAGTCGTTCAGGTAGGCGCTCTTCCCTTTGGGTTACTGTCCCTGGTGGCCTGTAAACCTGTCAGTCAATGTGCGTCTTGATACAATGTGGCTTAGATAGTTTGCCCAGTGAACTACGCCGGGGGAATGTCACATGAGTTATCTGATTCTGCTGAGCGCATGCAGGAAAGGAGATTCGTGGAAGTGTTTCGAATTTACAAGTCCTTATTGAATTATTTATTCTAGGGAACCATGGTGGCCTTGATGAATCCAACGGTGTACATGTACACATACGAAATGACCGATGCACGGATAAGAGGCGCGATGACAGGACTCACCGATCTGTGGACGGCCTTTGGCTTTCTTCTGTGCTATTTGTTCGGCTGTTTCTACTCCTGGGAGGTGATCGCCTGGCTCGTTCCTCTTCTGACCGGAGTTCCTTCCTTCATCGGCCTTTTGTTCACTCCTGAATCGCCCATGTGGTTGGTGCGGAAGGGCAAGGAGCAAGAGGCCTTAACGACTCTCATGAAATACAGATGTTCTACAGAAGAGGTTATCGAAGAAGTGAAAGCTGCGACGAAGACCTCAAACAAGGACGTTTCTTTCGTGCGCTCTCTGCAGGAAGTCGTGAAGAAGCCGAATTTGTTGGGCATGGTGGCCTCTGCGTTGCTGTTGGTGATGAAGGAAATGAGCGGAAATTCGGGAGTCAATACATATATTGTCCACATTTTCCAGTTCGCAGGCGTGGGATTAGAC
>NC_091564.1:9683760-9686260 GCF_042767895.1 Penaeus vannamei | reverse complement strand
GTTATTTAACGATACTCGTCAGACCAGTCCATGCCTTCCTCCCGTACAGAGGTATGTTAAATGATGATATTTAAAGTCGTGTTTTACCCAGTTACTATAGATTGTAATGCTTGATGAGTGTTTTAACATAACAATTAAGCCCCTTTGTATTGTTTTATGATAACAGACGAGTCCTTGCATTACAGAGAGAGAGAGAGAGAGAGAGAAAGAGATATGATTGAGGAAATGCAGGGAGAGCAACATGCCATAATACTTTGTTGATAGGGAATATTGTTATTTATTTAGTTATTTTAATGATTTGTGAATACAGCAATGATTGATTAAGAATTGAATTAGTTATTAGAGTGAAGTATAAGAGAGGGAAATTGTAAAGATTAAAGGAAGGGGAATGATTGGCTCATGTCCCAGTAAAATCATGGATAGAATTCCGATAGACTGGGTGTGAGGGTCTCGATTCCATCTCATGTATATAATTATATTGTTTATTAAAATGATATTGATTCATAATCAATAGGAAAAGGGAGGGTTTAGAGTTAACCTTAGATACAAAATAAATTAGGTGAGAATATTACTTATCTAAATTATCGTTTATTTCTAAGATTTACAGAATTATTTGCCACATGTTCATTATTATTTTTTTCTTAAATAAAATATTAATGATTAAAATATTTCTATGACCGTTATGACAATAGGCACATTCAACAGAAAAATGAATTCATTCCAAATTCCACGAGCCTTAAAGACCGTTATAAGTCACGCTACCCCCAAAAAAATTAACGGTCATAATAGTTATAATAGCCCTACATTTAAATATAATCAAATTTGTATATGAAAAACACTAATAAAATTGGTAAGATAAATAGAATTTTGTACAGGAAAAAATCTTCCTTTACATATATATATATATATATATATATATATATATATATATATATATATGTATATATATATATAAAAGAATCTAAATTTAATGAAAAAGATTATAAACATCTCTATACTAAACATATTCATATTTTTTATTCCTCTTGTATAAACACAAAATAATTTAATAGAATTCATTATAAATCGTCAAATAGAACTACACACATGTCACCCGATGGCATTCACCACGATATAAAAAGGGTGGAAACTCGATCGCTAAACATTAGTACATCTTGCCTTCCCCTGTGATAGTACTCACAATGGCTAACATCAAGCTTCACTGCCAGCTCTGCGGAAAGCTGTCCAACAACCACCTTTGCTCACCATGTACAGGTTGCAACCCACACATTCCCTCTGCAAGGCTGCATCACCACCGACGACACTGCATTCGAGGTAAGCTAATCATACAAACACATACACACAGTGAAAGCTGACTGTTAAAGTATGGTTAGACATGAACATTATTAATAGTTAATTCCTACAGCAGAATACACCTGAAAGACCTGCCCATGCGGCAAATGATTAACCATATACTTATTCTTTACAGCCGGCGCAAGAACGGGGTCTAAAGGTACTCAGATCGCCCTTCCTAGTTTTTAATTGCAAAAGTTCTCAATATTGATGTTATTTTTGAAAAGCCTTTAGGCCCTATTACGTTCACACAGCGCCCTGCGGCAACTTGGTGTCCACCATGGAACTGTCGAAGTCTTAGAAATGGATATCATTGCTACTTTTAAAATAGAAATTAGAATATTGTTTACTTTATCATCAATGGTTTCTCCAGTAAGTTTGATGCTCCTTGTGAAGGTGACCCAGTCTGCTCTTTTTATATTAAATTTAGGTGCTGAAGGCGTTTTGTGGTGCATGAATATTTGGTACAAAAAGGAAAGTGATTGCTTCCCAATGTCATATAACACACACACACACACACACACACACACACACATATATATATATATATATATATATATATATATATATATATATATATATACATATATGCATTGTAATATATCATCGTGGAGCTAACGCCGACGGTGTCGCATAGCCGCATCCACCCTTCGTTTGTACCTATGAGGGTCCCTCACGGCAAGCCGCAAGGCAGGGACTCGGCCCATCTGAAGCTCCTCACGACAGGTTTGATCGATCTGCTCAAGCCACGACTTCCTAGGTCGTCCCACAGGCCTCCTCCACCCAGGGTTATCTCGAGCAGAGACAACCTGGTGGGCAGGATCATCCTGGGGGAAGCAAGCCAGGTGGCCGTATAGCCTGAGTTGGCGATCACGGATTGTGCAGGAAATAGGTCCTGTGCCAGTCTTACAGTGCAACCGTTGGTTTGACACGTGGTCCCGCCAACAGTACCCCATGATCTGGCGCAAGGACCGCTTGCAAAAGGCATCAAGACTTGACTCCAAGGCACAGGATAATGTCCAGGTTTCACTACTGTATAGCAAAACTGGCATTATCAGGGCCTTGAAAACCCGCAGCTTGATCCTTCTGCACAGGTACCAGCATCTCCAAATATTGTCGAGAGAGTTCATGACCCCTGCTGCCAGGCCAATCCGTCTGCTGAGTTCCT
>NC_091564.1:9646260-9656260 GCF_042767895.1 Penaeus vannamei | reverse complement strand
CTCTCTCTCCTCTCTCTCTCTTCTCTTTCTCTCCTCTCTCTCTCTTCTCTTTCTCTCCTCTCTCTCTCTTCTCTTTCTCTCCTCTCTCTCTCTTCTCTTTCTCTCCTCTCTCTCTCTTCTCTTTCTCTCCTCTCTCCCTCTTCTCTTTCTCTCCTCTCTCTTTTTGCCCTTGTCTCTCTTTCTCTTTCTCTTTCTTTCTTTCTCTCTCTCTCTCTCTCTCTCTCTCTCTCTCTCTCTCTCTCTCTCTCATCTCTCTCTCTCTCTCTCTCCCTCTCTCTCTCTCTCTCTCTCTCTCTCGTCTCTCTCTCTTTCTTCTTTTCTCTTTTCTCTCCTCTCTCTTCGCTCTTCTCTCTCCTTTCTCTTCTCTCTTCTCTCCTCTCTCTCTCTCTTCTCTTTCTCTCCTCTCTCTCTTCTTTCTCTCCTCTCTCTCACTCTCTCTCTTCTCTTTCTCTCTCTCTCTCTCTCTTTCTCCCTCTCTCTCTCTCTTCTCTTTCTCTCCTCTCTCTCTCTCTTCTCTTTCTCCCCCTCTCTCTCTCATCTCTTTCTCTCTTCTCCTCTCTCTTCTCTTTCTCTCCTCTCTCTTCTCTTTCTCTCCTCTCTCCTTTTGTTCTCTCTTCTCCTCTCCCTCCTCTTTCTCTCCTCTCTCTCTCTCTCTTCTCTTCTCTCCTCTCTCTCTCTTCTCTTCTCTCCTCTCTCTCTCTTCTCTTCTCACCTCTCTCTCTCTCTCTTCTCTCTCTCTCTCTTCTCTTCTCTCCTCTCTCTCTCTTCTCTTCTCTCCTCTCTCTCTCTTCTCTTCTCTCCTCTCTCTCTCTTCTCTTCTCTCCTCTCTCTCTCTTCTCTTCTCTCCTCTCTCTCTCTTCTCTTCTCTCCTCTCTCTTCTCTTCTCTTTCTCTCCTCTCTCTCTCTCTCTCTTCTCTTTCTCTCCTCTCTCTCTCTCTCTTCTCTTTCTCTCCTCTTTCTGCTCTTGTCTCTCTCTCTCTCTCTCTTCTCTTTCTCTCCTCTCTCTCTCTTCTCTTTCTCTCCTCTCTCTCTCTTCTCTTTCTCTCCTCTCTCTCTCTTCTCTTTCTCTCCTCTCTCTCTCTTCTCTTTCTCTCCTCTCTCTCTCTTCTCTTTCTCTCCTCTCTCTCCCTTCTCTTTCTCTCCTCTCTCTCTCTTCTCTTTCTCTCCTCTCTCTCTCTCTTCTCTTCTCTCCTATCTGTCTCTTCTGTTCTCTCCTCTCTGTCTCTCTTCTCTTCTCTCCTCTCTCTCTCTTCTCTTCTCTCCTCTCTCTCTCTTCTCTTTCTCTCCTCTCTCTCTCTTCTCTTTCTCTCCTCTCTCTTCTCTTTCTCTCCTCTCTCTCTCTTCTTTCTCTCCTCTCTCTCTCTTCTCTTTCTCTCCTCTCTCTCTCTTCTCTTTCTCTCCTCTCTCTCTCTTCTCTTTCTCTCCTCTCTCCCTCTTCTCTTTCTCTCCTCTCTCCCTCTTCTCTTTCTCTCCTCTCTCCCTCTTCTCTTTCTCTCCTCTCTCCCTCTTCTCTTTCTCTCCTCTCTCTCTCTTCTCTCTCTTTTTGCCCTTGTCTCTCTTTCTCTTTCTCTCTCTCTCTCTCTCTCTCTCTCTCTCTCTCCCTCTCTCCCTCTCTTTCTCTCCTCTCTCTCTCTCTCTTCTCTTTCTCTCCTCTCTTCTCTTTCTCTCCTCTCTCTCTCTCTTCTCTTTCTCTCCTCTCTCTCTCTACTCTTTCTCTCCTCTCTCTTCTCTTTCTCTCCTCTCTCTTTCTCTTCTCTTTCTCCCTCTCTCTCTCCTTCTCTTTCTCTTCTCTCTCTTCCTCTCTCTTCTCTCTCTCTCTCTTCTCTTTCTTTCCTCTCTCTCTCTCATCTCTTTCTCTCCTCTCTCTCTCTCTTCTCTTTCTCCCCTCTCTCTCTCTCTACTCTTTCTCTTCTCTCTCTTCTCTTTCTCTCCTCTCTCTCTCTCTTCTCTTTCTTTCCTCTCTCTCTCTCATCTCTTTCTCTCCTCTCTCTCTCTCTTCTCTTTCTCTCCTCTCTCTCTCTTTCTCTCCTCTCTCTCTTCTCTTTCTCTCCTCTCTCTCTCTCTTCTCTTTCTCTCCTCTCTCTCTCTCTTCTCTTTCTCTCCTCTCTCTCTCTCTTCTCTTTCTCTCCTCTCTCTCTCTCTTCTCTTTCTCTCCTCTCTTTCTCTCCTCTCTCTCTCTCTTCTCTTTCTCTCCTCTCTCTCTCTCTTCTCTTTCTCTCCTCTCTCTTCTCTTTCTCTCCTCTCTCTCTCTCTCTCTCTCTTCTCTTTCTCTCTCTTCTCTTTCTCTCCTATCTCTTTCTCTTCTCTTTATCTCCTCTCTCTCTCTCTTCTCTTTCTCTCCTCTCTCTCTCTCTTCTCTTTCTCTCCTCTCTCTTTCTCTTCTCTTTCTCTCCTCTCTCTCTCTCTCTCTTCTCTTTCTCTCTCTTCTCTTTCTCTCTCTCTTCTCTGTAGTTGTTTTTTGCACTGAACATTCTGAGTTATAACTGGAGGTTCGATTCCTGGTCAGAAGGTTGTTATTTAAAGTTATACATAGATACATATATCAATATCTAATCTATTATATATTCAATTATTTAGTTAATCATATATGTATAATATAAAACGTATAGATATAATGAATAGCTTTACATGTGCATGATACAATAATATATGTGTAGACACACTACATGAGCAGTTTAGTTACAGAACATTCCGGAAATTTCTCATAAGTCATTTTTAGAAGATAGTTGTAAGATTAGGAGAAATATCACCCTAAAAACAATTCATCAGCTTATCTTATCTAAGGTAGTTCCCCGCTTCCCTATCTAATCTAATTTCGATATGACTTAAAAGCACAGTATTAATGTTATAGCATCAGGCATAAAAGGCATAAAGTATAATAAAACGAATATCATTCTCACCTGCGTCGCGGGAAGACTCATTTCTGGTGGCATACCCATGGACTGAAAAAAGATGAACGAAATTCAGTGCTGAATTCCTGCTCATCGAGAAAAAATAATTATATATATACCAAGAAATATTATCGTCATCTACGTCTTGAACCGTTGATTCGGAAATCTTAAACAGCTTCCGATCAAGGTGTAACTAAATGAACCTCAAACCGTTGATATCTTAATAAGATTTCGTCCCCCTAGACTTATGCGAGACTGACCACAGATCCTTTGCGAACCGTAATGATCTGGAACTTACCGGGTTGAGGTTAAAGAGGAAATCAAGACATCGACTCCTCGCCCCCAGGAGAAGTCTTTCAATGTCCACGTACTTGTAGTCCTCCGCCAGAATCCTAGCAGTAACCAGGTCCTCGTACCTGCATAGGTGGATGTGTTTCTCTGCAATTATCCTCACCACCTGCAAAAGTATGTTGCAATTTTACTACCGTCCCCAGTGTGTGGTAATCACTACAAATAGCTATGATGTTGCTACCTTATGTCAACAATGTGATGTAATCCTACATCCCGCCCCATGAGGTTGTCAGTGAGTGCAACAGCACCACAATTATTTTTTTTCTTTCGCCCTTAAAGCCGGATTTAGATAAGGGTTTTTGACTGACTTAGCTACTCGGAACTTTCAATATAACCGGAAGTAACAGATTACTTGTCGAAGGTGGAAATCTTCGTTAGAATCACATAAAAAGGAAGATAAACGACGTCTTTATCAACACATTTGGTAGGAACTTATTTGCTTGGAACTTTGCAATGACATAAAGCAATGATCTGTCACTTAGAAGAAGATTAAAGTAAGCAGAGTGAACAAAATGTGGAGACTACTGTACATTGTTCTTTCTGACTCACTTTGCCTTCTTTTTATTTGTTTTTCTTCTGTGGTAGCTCCATCTGTTTAACTGGTTGCCAATGAATATTGCATAATTTAACATTATGTATGCACTACATAAAAGAACCTTTCGCCTGAAACATTCATTTAAACAAGATGGAATAATAAAAATCTTTGAAACAACGAAGAATGTAGTTTTATGATTAAACATTTTACCTGAACATTATTTTCCCTCGTAGCCTTAAAGAGGACCCTCGTAATAGCTTCTTGGCTGAAGTCCTTATACTCCTCCAGCAGCGTGGCGACCACTTCCCACAGGCCTCCGTCCACGACTCTGTAGAGGGTGTCGTCGACGGTCTGGGCGTCGTAGCGGACATGCGGCCTGAGGAGGAGAGGGATGATGCCCCAGCGCTTCTCCCGGGCCGCGAGGGAGAGTGCGGTCAGGCCTCCGTTGTCTTTGATGGTCAAGTCCAGCTGGCACTGCAGAGACCGATTCTTCTTTTAGTTTGGGCACAGAACGGTATTCGGCAAAAAAGGGAGATGAAAACGCCAAGATTTTCGATTTACTCTTAAGAAAGAACTCACAGAATGCTTGGTGGTGAGCAAGAGTCGAGCGCATTCATCTTGGCCCCATTTGATCGCACCCATAAGGGGGGTCATTCCCCATATGTTGATTAGGTTCAGGTGCAGGTTCTGCATCTCAAGGAGGTCTTGCAGGATGAGCGGGTGACCTCCTGCGCAGACCATGAAGACAAAGGTGTAGCCCATGGCGTGCATGGCGTTGATGTCTCCGCCTTCGTCCAGCCACGTCTTGTACGTGGGCCGCCCATAGTATACCCCCAGCAGTATATCCTGAATAGATAAAAAAAGAGGTTTTAAGCTGTTTCGTCTACCTTACCTCCACACACACACTCTTTGTATGTCAGCTAGAAGTCTCGTTAGTCGAGAACGTCATGTATAAAATATCACATTTCTTTTTTTGCATTTCATAAGATTTAGATATTTGAAAGCTGATACAGCTCGTCCAAACCTTTAAAGTGAGACAAACATACGATTCTTGCATTATATCTGCCCCCTCCCCCTGAATGTTAAGGCCCAGAAGAATATTTCTTTAATAAGATATATAAATAACTGGTTTACGGCCCTGTCATACATGTTCTTTTTGTATTTCCACATGGAAGCTTAGACGAAGACGATGGCGACCGTTTTTGTTGGGCTAACTTTCGTATGGACCTTGTACTACGGAGTGGCTTTATCCTTTTTACTGTTAAATATAATAAAAGAAATATGTGCAAACATAAACTAAAATAATAAAATATTTATATATACAACGTAGCCTCACTTACATAACTATATCTAAAAAATGTACTAATTACGAAAATGATCGTGAGTTCTCGGGACCCTATTCATGTTTGTTTTCATGGGCACTACGTCTGGTACCTTGGTAGTTGTGGTACTCTTTGCCAAGTTCAATTTGATAGAAAATGTGCTAGTGTGATTGGGCTTTTTAGATATCTCGAACTTGGAGCAACAACTATTTAGGTGTATCCCGTTATTTCGGGACCACTAAGATACAGTTTCAACTTTATTGTCGAGACACCAGTTTAACCCTTGTATGTGCAAATTTATATTAGAGGCTTGTTATTCAAATATCACAAATGCAAAATCTGGATCCAGTGTCTATTACTTTCTCATCTCTTTCTCTCAAATTCAGTAATGATCTTTTATCATCAAAGAAACCAAAGAACTCATTCATGTTGTTTCAATAGCAATAGCAGTAGAGGAAGCAATGATATTCGTGTAGTAATAATGAAGATGATGAATATGAAACTAATAGTCATCTCCATCACTTTAGAATTCTGATGGTGAGTCTTCCGTTACGCTTACGTTTCACGCCTGCAACTATATTCTCGGCCCGGGGCGAGTCGGAGATTTTGGGTCGGAGTGGTCGAAAATGAGTTATGGTCAGTTTCATATTCGCAAATGAGAGTAGAATTACCCACGTGAATATGAACTTCCGCGGCGAAAAATTTGGGCTGTACGCGAGGCCAGAACCCCCAAGTCTCACTGCCCCTGTGTCAGCGATTTTCACCCTTCCGCACTCTCGCTTCACAGGAGCTAATAAGATGCATTATATTTTGACATTACCTATTGAAATGGATCACAGGAAGATAAAAGTGTCTTATTATAAGTTTTATACCAAACTGAAAGATTTATGATATGAAAGACGAAGAAAAAAAAATATTAATGCGACTTTTCACATTTCTTTCCCATAAAATATAGTAATGATTCGATGTTGACCAATTCATCATAAAAGTATGTTTGGGGTTCGGTGATAATACATGAGCAGTTATAGGTCTGTATCTCCAAAAATAACCTCGCAAAGAAAAGATATTCACACGGACTGGAGGCCCGTGCGCGTTCAAGGCCGTCCCACGCGACAAAGCTTCAAGCGTCGCCACCGCTTTAGACTTTTCTGATTGCAATAGTTTTACGTATGCGCTTTCATTTGAAACTAAATAATCGATTAAACATCATTATGTCATTATAAATCCATTTACGAGAAAAAATAAATGTAAAGAAAGATTATGATAGAATTTATTCGTGTAAACTCGTAAAATCGGCCTATAAATATCTGATACCTATTGTTACATCGCAAGAAGCATCCACGATAAACGAATATAAGAGATTTGTATTTCAAAATATTTTTGATCTATCAACGTTTTCTGAACGGTTATTTGTAACGAACACTACACAATTCATTGTCCCTCCATAACAAGTACTCCGCTGGTGACTAAACGTTTATCGCTTGTTTCGAGGCGGAATCACGTGGTTAGGCGATGGGGAAGAAGAGTAGACTGGAATAAAGAGAAAATAAATAAATGAAATAAATAATTATGGATCTAATAAGTAAATGCGCATATACGCATATACACGTGCACGACCATGTACCTTTACAGTCATTTACGAGCGTATACACATGTAAACGAATATATACACAATAAAACAACAATAATAGAGGTATAAAACACGAAACAACCGATTCTATATAACGGTCATATTGTCGGGTCTGGATTTATCCCTTTTCCCGGAAGTCATTTGTTTGCTTGTTTCTATGACAGAGACTAATGATCATATCTTTACCTAACAAAGTGCGTTTGAAAGAGGAATAAGAGTAGTTTCTACAGTAATGAAATGGTAAAGATCCATAAATGAAAAAAATATAAAAAATGGTCTTCAAATATCCAACTTTTTGTTTGTTTGTTTTTCGATGTTTCTTTTTTCGAGTTTCAGAAGATTCCTTGTCCTAGTTTTTATCCGATTAAAATTTTGGATACATCTTCGGAAACCTTGTGGAAATGCGCAGACAACTACCTAGCGATTTTATTGAAATGTTGCTTACTTTTTTATACGAATTTTTGAAAATCGAAAAAAGACTAAATCATTTTTTTTTTTCCCTAAGGAAACAATCGAATTTCCAAAAAAGGCTTGGTAGTTGTCTTAGGAATTCATTGATGTTCATTCACATTTTTTATTCATGACACAAATCATAATCCTCTGGGACAAGGAACCTTCTGCGCAGACACATGTGAAAAAATAAAAAATAAAAGTTTTTTTGCGGGGGGCAGCGCCCCCCACGTAGGAACCCCAACAAATTTGGTATCAAAAGATGCGGAATATGAAAATACATAAAATATCCAAAAATCAAGAAAATCCATAGCACCTTTTATTTTTTTAGAAATATTTACCAATATGACCCCCACCCCCATAATGGGCCACGCCCCTTTTAGGGACGGTCCCCTTAAGGTCGCTAGTTTTGATGCATAATTATGCAGCTTATTATCATTATAGTCCTCTTATTGTTGTTGATTTTAATATTATTTTTATCGTTATTATCATTATCATTATTATTATTGTTATTACATTACTATCATTACTATTATTATTGTTATTATTATTATCATCATCACCATTATTATTATTATCATTATTATTATTATTATTATTATCATTCGAGGCAAGTACATTGCATAGAAATGGTGAGACGCACTTTTTGCATAGTTACCATTTACACATTATCCATTGTGGCTGGTTAAGAAGGAGGGTATGATGGGAAGCGGAGAAGATAGGGGGGGGGGAGAGGGAGAAAGGAAGGGGAAGAGGAAGTAGGAGGGGGGAGATGTAGGGCTTAGACTGGGAAAGGAGAAATGGACACAGAGAAGATTTAACAACAAACATGGCAGTAATAATGATGATGGTGAAAATAATAAATGTCTCACCATCATCCTTATAATTATTATTAGCAATCATTCCGGTATCATGATGATGATGCTGATGACCACAATCATCACGACGACGACGATGATGGTGATGTTGGTAGTGATTATGATGATAAAGATGATAACGATATCAATGATAATGACTATAAAAATAGTACTACTACTAAGAACAATAATAAGAACAATGAAAAAAATGACCAAAGTTGATGATAATAATGATAACAAAAATATTGATAATAATAATGTTAATAATTATTATTACTACAATCATAATGACAAAAATCTTAATCAGTCCCATCTATCATCATTATCAAGCCATTATCATAGTCACCATCATTACAATCACCTTTGTCAGAATCATAAAATATCGAGATCAAACACCGAGAGAGCGAAGCCCTCAGCGAATGTCCAAAAGCTAGTTTCAAAATAAATATTTTTTTTTTATGGAAACTGAATTACCCAGTAAATATATTATCTTGGATAAACGGTGATAAATCCTGTAACTGTATCCTGATTTTGTGTGCAGATCCGATTCATCCTTAAAGATGGAATTGGATGCCTCTTGGTGGCATGACAAAACCCACACATCAATTTTCATTACATTAACTTCATGACTCTATCCTGACTCCTGGGAAAGCCAAACTCTCTCCCCCCGAAAAAGCTGGCAATAGATATTTCGGGCGACTTACCGTTGACAGGACTCCTAACTGCTGTGGCTGAGGGCAGGAACATGGATTCAGCTTCTGAAAGAATGTATAGAAACAGGTGAGAGAGAGAGATAGAGTGTGTTTGTTTGTGTGTGTGTGTGAGAGAGAGAGAGAGAGAGAATGCCCATGATAATAATAAGTTACATACAAATACGTGCCTACACACGCATACACAAACGCACAAATTCGCACACAAACACACTCACACCTCAAGACACACACGGGCGCAATATCTGATAATATAACCGTGTGCAATAGATCATCGATACCTTAAGGCCCGTACGGGCGATCCGGAATTTCGTACTTTTAAAATCATGCCTGGCGAACGTTCGCCAGGGCTGGCGAAAGATCATATTGGAACAGCCTGGCGAAGAGAGCTGTTTGAATACCATTTTCTTGCTTTCACATTATAAATTAGTAACATATTTGTGTATGATAGGATGTAGGAATCACATTGAAATTACAAAATATCTTAAAATCATAATTTATTATGAAATAACGTATATACGTATTTTTTTTTTCAATACCTCCGATGTTCCAGTCGAGAGCTCAAGACATCAGCTGTATTCCTACCCCCCTACCCCTACCCCCCACCCCCGAGATGACTTATTTAGATTTAGGTTGTTGTTATTTTGGTTGTAAGGATAATGTTCTTTTCACAAATATTACCAGAAGTGTTTTTTATGGCGGCATGTTTACTTTTGGCTATAGAAACATAGCTGTAGTGCTCCACCGCCCTATAATGAGGCGTCTTTAATGATACCCTTGTAGGCCTACAGTTCAATATCTTACATCAGTTAGGAATAGTAAAATAGTAATTTTTAAACTCTTGTTAAAGTATAAAGTTATTTTTTGTATAAAAGTATAAGGTTGATACAGTATAGTATAAAGTACTTTTAAAACCTTTCGCCAATGCTGGCGTTCGCCTGGAGAAGCTTCGCCAGGCGAAGTATATATATATATATATATATATATATATATATATATATATATATATATATATATATATATATATAGTGAAGAAATATAGTGAGGGAGGCCTTACTTTTAAAACCAAGGCCGGTGTTCGCCAGGCCTGGCGAACGAAAGGGATCACCAGGCGCTAACATCTTGGATTCCTGATAAATCTAGCGCTTCGGCGAATGAAAAAAAACGCGAGAAAAAGCAAAAGATTTTAAAAGTACGGGCCATAAAGTTAACCTTGTTATAGTATAAAGTGTAGTATAGCATAAAGTATAAAGT
>NC_091564.1:9626260-9633760 GCF_042767895.1 Penaeus vannamei | reverse complement strand
AAGGAGGCTCTTCACCCACGCCTAGTCTACAAAACCTTCACATCTGACAAAGTAGATCCCGCGCATGTCAGCAAATATTTACCAGAAAATCAATGGTATCGAACTTACTATCGTCTTTCTGCATACCAAAGAAATGAGAATGTCGGGGGAAGCAGTAGAGCCACTGATCTAATCAAAGACTTTCACATATAATATATATCGAGCAATGAATATTTACCATTTTACCCCAATATCCCCACTGATAGCTGTCCCCTGCCTTTACCACCTCCCCCTTATGTGCACATCTTAAATCAATATCTTTTCTGGAATAAGTGTTTAGCCATCCATCTCCTAAAATTGAGGGAGACTTTTTTTTTGTCTGCGACCCCTACCCACTCCCCAGCAACTATGCTTCCTGGTATAGTGGCAACATTTTCTTTCGTACTTCTATACCATATACCAGTTTTACTCAAATCTTTTGGTTTGTTATATCCCTAGTATGATCATACTACTACATTTAAAAAGTGCAATTTATAATGATAAGGTACATCATGTATAACTGTTTTTGTTTACTGGAAGAAAAATGTCGAAATTTAGAACGCTTCCCAATTTACCTTCAACTCGCTGCCCCAAGCGCTCTCCTATTAATTCTCATTCATTTTCGTTCCCACTCTCTTGTTATCCACATTAATTGGGAAAAAATATTATGCTTCATATACTGTGTAAATCTACATTATGTGTATGTAGGCCTACTTTTGAGCGGATTCTTATCAGGAATGGAAGCTAAAGAAAATAGATGGGCCAGGTGTCCAGAGGCAACGCCCCTGGTAGGGGTGTAGGGGGGAGGAGTGATCAAATAGAGAAATGTGACTGGCCACCGCATACCCGGAGAAAGGACCCTCAAAATGACAAGATTTTGAAGAAAACATGATAGCAATTTCGCCCCACTCAAATATCATATCAGGTAATCAGATTGTATTACATAAGTTGCTTGTAAGTAGCCTCCTGCTCTTCTTTTGTGCCTTGACATGGCTCTTCCTTGCCAATGTAGATTTTATATAGCCTCTAGTAAAGGGGCGAAACCACTCTCTTAAGCTGATGTTATTCAATTGTTTGATGCATTATTCTTGTTTCTGATTATGTTACAGTTATTTGCATTTCTAAGTGCATGTGCATAAATTGTCAATAATGTAATTAGTAACAGTATCATCACATTTCCATCATACATGATTATACAGTGGAGATAACGAGAATTGTCTCGTTTATGATCTCATCCAATTTTGGCAAGATGGAAGAGCTGTTACTCTTTCAAAATTAGAAAATAAAATCCAAGAGGGAAATATTGATGCAAACATTATTCCGACGTCCTCTTCAGTTACAAAACTTATAAAGGCAATTTGAATAGAAAATGTTAATAATGCGACTACTATTTAGTGTTACAACTTTTAGAAATGCCACCAGCTACACAAGATATTTCTATCTTATCTCATTCCTTCCATAAGATTTGATTCTCGTCATATTTCTCTTCGTGTCCGAATCCTAATCCTCCTACACAACACTATGAATGTATTGTAATATGATGATGTGTGTCTGTAAAGATCGATTGAGTTTGTGCTTTTATTATTTTCATTTATCACTATAATAATATATTCATATTTTCATTGATCACTATAATAATATATTCACAGCAACTGATATTATTTTACACATGTGCATACAGTATTTTTACACATTTTTTTCGTCATAGCTATTCCACTAGAATATCTCCTTCACTTACCAACCTTAGAATTCTCCTGCCTTTTAAATACATATCACTCAATGATGTAGTTTTTATTGCAATTCAATTTATTCAAAAGACTGTATGGTGCAAATTTATAACGCAAGATAAAAACAATGCTCCATTTTTTATCGAATTTATACAACTTGCAACCGTTATCTGTACCCAAGAATTTCGTATTTGGTTGAAAATGACAATAAATCTACACAAAAGATTTCCAAATATCATTTCTTAACATTTATATTAATGATTTGTAACAGAATATAGTTATAGTCACCCGCTGTATTGCACTCGTTTTTTTTTATTCAGATATGTTCCAGAGAAAACCAAAACATTTTAGGGATATCTAATTTAATTATTATCGCGTTACCTTGCATTTGAAATCAAACGAATTAGATACTTTATGTACTTAAAACATTTAGTAAAAAGAATGCAATTTCAATCAGTAATACTAGTAATACTGGTTTTGGTTAATTCCCCTATATATTAGTTATGCTTTAGTTGTTGAAATTATGTTTCTATAAGCCAGCAGTTTCTCCGGATGATATGTATATAGATGTAAACAGATAAATGAGTATATATATATATATATATATATATATATATATATATATATATATATATATATATATATATATATATATAATGTTAGTAAAATATCACCCGTGTAATGTCCAAAGTTTGCGCATTCCTTTATTCGTTTGTTTCCTTGATGACGTCACATATAAACAAATATCAGCTGTGTGTGACATATTACAAACTAGGGGAAGGCCCAGCAAGTGCTTACCGTGTTTGGTAAGTATGTTGTACTTTTTAATCTACATATTATATTTATTTTTGTTTAGACACTTTTCATTAGCTTCATATACACTAATTGTACATCCATACCAAGAATGAGGAGAATATTATCCTAATATGAATGGAAATTTCAATGCATTAAACTGTTCTGCAGTGAGTTCTCTTGCGTTGGTCATGGATTCACGGTCATGTATAGCGATTATAATGACGTTTTTATCTGGTTTATAATCTGTCTGTTCTCCTAATATGAGGGCAGTAAAAATCGTAGTATTTTTATTGATAATGTATGAAACCTTACGGTAGAAAGAAACATTTTACATATGAATAAATTATGAACTTCTTTGGACATATGGATCATTATATATTATAAAATAATGTAACGACTTTTTAAATAAGATATTTGGCTGCCATCCTATTGTGTCAACTTTGCAAGACGACATTCAGAATATACAGAAATCAAAGATGATATTTCCTGGCTATACCATTTTCGTGTATGCAATATGGTAAAACTTGCAACCTCGGCAAAACGCAAATGGAAAAGTGGAGTTATGATCTTAAATTTTACAATGGTCGAAGTGCAGATGCAGTTAAGGCCGTTGCTAGTTGCAGTGGCGAAATACGAATTTTACGTGAAACCTGTGATAAAGAGTCTGTGTTCAAAAGACACAAGGATGATAAATACCCAATACAATCCCTGCGTCCACTTAATCATTTTTGCACGGTGCGCATCGTCCTGTCCTAAAACAGAGTGAACGGTTCCGTTGCGCAGTGCATCTTTCACATGATTGTAAAAAAAAGACAGTCTTTCCACGGCGAATACCGCTGAAACTCGTCAATTTTTTTTTTTTTTATTATTCCCCTTATTAAGAATGTAATGATGGTACAAACTGATGTAGACGATTTCTATAACGTACATTTTAGTGACTATCAAAGATAGAAAAGTAAAATGACACGTGTTACATTTCGGCGGGCATTTTGGCTGTTTACAAACTGGCCGCGAGGCGAAGCGAACTACCTCCAACCTTCGCCCTGGGTAATTATTTCCAACATTACCGCACCCTTCGGAGACTAAAGTCCCCAACCCGTCAACAATCTTAGGGGATCCGGTGGAGTTAAGAAAGTGTAAACATGAAAAACCCGACCCAAGAATCGCATTTCGCACTGTAAAGAAAGTGTAAAAATGAAAAAAAGAGTCAAGATTCAGCCAGGAAGATTTGATACCGTGTTGTGGAAACGAACGAGCGAGCGAATCCGGCCTAAACGCACAACCTATCATAAAAATCGCCGTCCGAACCAAAGAACTTCCTAAACCTCCCGGGGATCCCCCTCCCGGTCGCCGTATTTCCCTACCAGCGGCTCCGCCGGTGATTGAATCCTTCTTCGTCCAGGCAATTATATGCACCCTATCAATCACTAATGATGGTAGTTCCTGGTTTGATTTTTTCTTTTATTATTGTTTAAAGAGTATTTGCGCCCCAGGTTTCCACCGGCACTAGGAAAAACTGCCGCGTTTTCCGGCAGACCCCCCCAAAGACCCACTGACCCTCCACCAACCTTCACGCGTTAATCTTTGTTTTTCAAAATTTACTCGACGACCTCGCTGTCTCCACCAATTTTCTTTCTGACTGATGTTGCAAGCACCAAGGGGCAAGCACTTCACGACAAAAGCTTGCCAAGTCATAAATTGTTTTGTCTGACAAATTAAACTCGTCTCTAGCTCTTGACTAAGAGAAATGTCTTTCAAATAAAAATTAACGAATTTCGAATTGGTTTCCAAAATCTATTTTAACGTGATCAAAGCAGGTGTTCTTGAATATCGTTATACTGTATTGACATCGCACTCTTCTGTTTACTTTTTTGATTTGTCACACCGGAAGCTCTTTTTCTTAATGTCTAAATGGCAGTCACCGTTACACTTTTCACACCAATTTTTTTCAAAATTAGATTGTGCTCTTGACACAGTGTAAAAAGTCGTTCTATGTTATCACTGTATTTGTGAAAAAAAAAAGAAAATCCCCAAAACCGCAATCGCACAAGTGACAGAAACTCCCATGTCTTCCGGCCGGGTCGTGAACCCTTAGAAGCTGGGTCGGACACTCGTTAAGAGCCGGCCATTAAAAGTGGTAATATAGGGTAGTTCGATGGTTATGAAACACAAAATATGCGTTATATAGTTAATAATGTAATGTAAATGAATGTTTATGGGCGGATGGCGTATATGATAATATAATATCAAGTGAATAGTACAATACAAATTGAAAAATTACTTTCAGATAAGTTGTAAGAGGGATGAAATACTGGTACTAGTTATCATGGCGTTAGTGGTGGTAACGTCACTTGACGTCCATGCGCATTCTGAGGGAAGTTGCTTTGAAAGCTGCCTGTCGCCTTATACTCGTGAGCCATTTTTCAATTTTGACGCGTTTCGTGCGCAGGGAATTAGCCGCAGTGAGCGCGAGTGGACTCTGCCTCGGTGCGGCATTCTTTGCGATGCGGCATTCGTTGCGACATTTTTTTTATGACGTTATTCTTTGCCTGTACAGATCATATCCTATATCCGTGCGTGTATTTTTTTTACATATCTTTATGACGGTGCCCTTAGATTTTGCCTATCTTAGCGCGGTTATTACATTAAGAATAACCGTTGTGGGAGTCTGTTCCAGTCACGAATGGTGTGTGGGAAGTATGAGTGTTTGGCGGAGTCTGCATTGGAGTGATATGTTATGTATTTCTGGTTGTGGGCATTTTTTGTGTCAGGTGTGTTTACGTATCGTAAGTATTCTTGTTTAGTTATGTCGATTTGGTTGCTTGTGATTTTGAACATCATTGTTAGTCTGTGTGCTTGTCTACGTACTGAGAGGGCGTTAATGTGTGATTGTTGTTTTAATAGTGTTGTGGTGCCAGGAATTTTAGTGTAGTTGTTTATAATGAACCTGACTGCTGCGGTATTATTTTTTTCTAATTTGTTTATGTGTGTGTGGGTCTCACACTGCTGCACAATACTCCAGTGTTGGGCGGACAAGGGTGTTATAAGCTATGTATTTAGTGTCTTTTGTACAACCGTGTAAGTTCCTCCTCAGGAAACCCAGTGTTCTGTTGGCTTTGTTGTATGTTGCCTGTGTGTATTAATTTTCATGTCATGTTTGGTATAAAAGAGTTAAGCTACTGGTGTCCTGTCTGCGCGTCTTGAAAAACTTGTTCATTACGTTGTCTTTGAGGTATTAATTGATATGTTTGGGTTCGGCCTTTTTAAATTTTTGGCAAATGTTTGTTGGTGGAGTTTAAAAACGGCCCAATTTTCTGGCGTGTTGTATGATTGCACGCGTCTGTAGAGTCTCCGTTTCTTTCGGTGTTGTCTACATGGGTCACGAGAACCAGGGGTGGGTGTACCGGGTGTTTTATGTGGTATGTGATTGTTGATGGAAGCGCGTATAGAGCGTTTCAGGCTATTCCAGCTGTCACCAAGGGGTCGGGAGTAAGGGTCAGAAGATGTCATGTCATGCCTTGTATGACTTGAGTCAGTGTCGGCTCTTGAGAAGAGCAAGGTAGGTCCTCGTCTGCGTTTCTGTCTGATCGGTTGCAGGTTTGCGTCAGCAAGAACTATGTCGTGGTCATTTAGTCGTGGAATTATCTCGGTGTTTGTTAAGGGAAGTGAATATATATATATATATATATATATATATATATATATATATATATATATATATAATGTATATTGCATATATATATTTCTTTATATGCATACGTATATTTATTTATATATATATATATATATATATATATATATATATACATATATATGTATATATATACATATATATATCTCTATATATATATACATATATATATGTATATATATACATATATATATGTATATTTATACATATATATGTATATGGATATACATATATATATATGTATATGTATATATATGCATATATATATGTATATGTATATATATACATATATATATATGTATATGTATATATATACATATATATATATGTATATGTATATATATATAATATATATATATGTATATGTATATATACATATATATATATATGTATATATATATATATACATATATATATCATATATACATATATATATTATATATATACATATATATATATTATATATACATATATATATTGTATATATACATATATATAATATATATATGTATATATACAATATATATATGTATATATAATATATATATATGTATATATATAATATATATATATGTATATATATAATATATATATGTATATATATAATATATATGTATATATATATAATATATATGTATATATATATATATTATATATATGTATGTATATAATATATATATATATATATATATATATATATATATATATATATATATATATATGTATGTATGTATGTGCATATGAATATATAGATTTGTCTATATAAATATGTATGTATATATATTTATTTTATATAATATGTATATATATGTGTTTATATATATATATATATATATATATATATATATATATATATATGTATGTATATGTATATATAATTATTTTTATTTTTTTTCTATACGTATGTATGTACAGTCGGTAAAAATATATATAACTTTACTTGCGAGTGGGTGAAACCGAAACAATCGCTAAAAAAATTATTCGAAAAGGTTGATGCTTTTTGTTTCCAAAGCTCGGAACAGAAGAAGATCCACGATGTGTTCGATTAGTGTTTGGGATCTGACATGACTAGGGCCTCGTATCATGGCAATATTAGCATTGGAGACCTCACAGACAACTCGTAGTGTCATAATTGCGCTTTAGTCTGAGGAACTATCAAGAAAATATGTTATTTTAAAGCCAGCTTTTTCCCTGTAAATCTAATGAACTTTATTTTATTGATAGTTGCCCCGTCCCCTTACCGTGAGTTTTGTTCTTAAAATTAGTGAT
>NC_091564.1:9598760-9601260 GCF_042767895.1 Penaeus vannamei | reverse complement strand
CTTTTATGTTTATGTCTGTGTGTGTGTTTATGCGTCTGTGTTTGTGTTTATGTTTACGTCTGTTTGTGTTTGTTTGTCTTTTGTGCTTTTATTTGTGTGTTTGTGTCTGTGTTTGTATTTATATGAATATGTGTGTGAGCGTATGTAGTGTGTATGTGTGTATATGTGGTAGTCTTTGAACCTTTCTGGTATGGTTTATATATATGTTTGTGTCTTTATTGTTTGTTTTCCCTCTTTGTAACAATCTACATCACTTCATTTTTTTTAGTTAAGACATCCTATCACATCCGTCTTCCCACCTTGAGTTATTATCATCATTTTTATATTAATGTTGCTGTTATCTCTGCAATCACTCTTGCTCTAAATGAAGTCCCCAAGAGCATTATCATCGCCAAACTTCATCATCCGGGTTATCGAGAACAGGTCAATAATCGTCTCTCATTGACGTCACCACTCCGATAAGACGGCATGAATGACAGCTTACTTTTTATTGTGGAGTGAAAGGGGAAATCATTCACTCCGTTACCATAGAAACCAGTGATTCTTTAACTGAAACGCAAAATTCGTAGGGAAAAATTGTGTACGGATAAACTTATTTTATAAACAGGCATTGTTCTACTTTAGATACCTAGCTATACAATTGTTTCGTTCTTTATAAAGCATAGGGTTATTTTATCTTTTTTTTATATGGACACTTAGATTTTCTCAATATTGTTTTTTACTTTTCAGCTACGAATCTCCTTGCTGGCGGGGAGAAAACCTATGACGATGTGGAAGCGAAACAAAAGGTCAGTTCTTATTAATAACTTTCTCTGTACGCTAACCTTTTTTGGACGAGTTAAACTATATTAGCGAGGTTTCTTATTTTTACCTTCGTGCTCCCTGTGGACGGTGAAAAGAAAACGGAAGAGACCGAATGTTCCCGTTTTCTTCCTTAGAATTTAACCATCGAAGGCTATTCAGGAGTTAGCGAATTAGCTTTTGAACGCGAGTGGACAGATAATTGAACATCCAGCAAAATCAGCTTTCCTTTCATAGAATTCGTTTCGAATCTTACATAATTTTACGAGTTATCAACATAATGCCTGGCGTTAATTAATTTACTGTATATATGTGTTTGTTTATATGTGTGTAGATATGTAATTGTAGATAAATAGATAGATAGGTAATTGAATCGATACAAGCATGTGTGTGTTTATGTGTGTGGTGTGTGAATGTGTATATGTAGTACTTATTTCCACGCTCATACACGTATGTACACCGTCTCTATCTCTGTCTCGCTATCTCTGTTTACCTGTCTTTCTGTCTACCAGTGTATTTCTCTATCCATGTATCTCGCTCTCTAGTTCTCTATGTATGTATCTGTATTCTCTCTCTCTCTCTCTCTCTCTCTCTCTCTCTCTCTCTCTCTCTCTCTCTGTTTGTCTCTCTCTCTCTCTCTCTCTCTCTCTCTCTCTCTCTCTCTCTCTCTCTCTCTCTCTCTCTCTCTCTCTCTCTTCTCTTTCTCCCTCTCTCCCTCTCTCCCTCTCTCTCTTTCTATCTATCTATCTATCTCTTATCGAGTAGAGACACCAGGGAAATGATGGTATACCGGTATAACCACTCATTCGGACCTCTTCAGCAACTCGAAAATAAAACAAATTATTTGGAATGCATGTTATTCACAAATGAAAGCTACGGGAGGAAAATGTCCTGTTTTTTTCTGAATTACCACAGGCAAGTTCAAAGGACAATTGGTGTTGCGTGTGTCCATATATATATATAGATAGACAGATAGAGACAGACATGAAAATATGCAATGAGACCATAAACGAATGTGACGCACACTTCTGTTACAAAATCATAGCTGTTGTATTATGGATCTGATAACCACACTTTCGTAGTATCATTAACATATAATTTGCTTTCGTAGTGTGTGCGGGCTTTGTGCACAAATATCTTGATATACTTTCGAGAAAAGTGAAAAAAAAGCACTAGCACTGATAGTAAAGATACATACGAGCGAAAGTGATTGGTCAGGAAATAGACAGGATTGAAAGGATTTGTGGTGCAGGAAATAAGAGGTCATTGCTCTGATCTTTGCAAGAGGAAGGTCAATCCCACTTTGCATGCAATCTAAACATATCGCTAAAAAGCGATAAGGGCATTCTGTGATATAACGTCAACTAGTTTTTGGATTTTTTTCGATAACATTAAACGGCACTTAAAAGTGACGTGTGTATGAAGGCAAGGATGCGTGCACGTGCATTGCAGACTTAGGCATGAACCGTTTTTTTCGTTATTGTTGTATTTATCGCTATTTGCTTGAGAGAGAGAGGGAGGGAAGTGAAAGAGAGAGATGGGGGAGAGAGAGAGAGAGAGAGAGAGAGATTGAGTGAGAGCGGGAGAGTCTGAGTGTGTGTCGTGATTGACAGTTTTCCAGCATGAGGTGTGTGAAGCCCCTTGTTATGAGGTGGGGTCGACATCCTCCTCTTATCCACACCTCATTCCCTCCGATTGG
>NC_091564.1:9583760-9588760 GCF_042767895.1 Penaeus vannamei | reverse complement strand
TACCTTTATTTGCTTGTAGGAAACCAAAGATAAATAGTGTATCCATACGGGCTAAGAGAGCAACGTCACAAACCATCACTTTGGAAGCTCAGACAGCATTTTTCGACATGTCGCCCCCACCTTCCTAAGCTCTTGTACGTACAATGCAATCCAAAACATATTCATTAAACATACGTGCATTTACACCGATATAAATAAATATCTATCAACATAGACATATATATATCTATCGGGCAGATAGGTAGATGAATGAATATCATCAGACAAATAGACAAATATCGATTTATTTCTGTGTATATGCATGTCCGTACATATGAATATTTATTGGGTCGTGCCTCGCTCAATCTTAACAAACTGGCTATAAGTCTGAAGAAAAGACTCGTTTCGGAGGGAGGGTGGAAGAGGGAGATGGAAAAATAAGATGGAGGATAAAAAATTATGCTCCCACGGGAGAAAGAGCCAGGCCTTGACACGTGTTCTTATTTGTGCATGTATGTATGTAAAAACTGGAGAAGACCATTTTTATCTGGCAATGCCTGTTTAATTTGTAGTATTTTTGCTAACATGACAGTCTGGTTAAATAGATTTAGAAATCTGCAACAGGAAAGAAATGGTATTTAGTAAATATTGTCAGAATGTTATGATTCAATTTCTAAAACTTAAAAACGAAGATGCACTTTGATCTGCAATAAGTTTATCAAAAAGAAAAAATATGGCAAATGCATTTATGCCACTTTCAGCAAGAGAAGTCAAACGGGTAAATGTGTAATTATTTATTATGTGTAGATAATCCAAACATGTTTCGAATATAAAACAGAAGTTACGAAAGCCATAAACTGATTTTTATTTACGGGATAAAGAATATTCGCAATGTTTCTACGCCTGACCCTCCGGCCTCGGAGTTTGTTGTCCAAGTTATGAGAAAATTGCTTATTGATGATTAGGGTGTTTGACAGTACAGTAGACATGCAACGCAGTGAGTCAAGCCTTAGTTATAGAAGGAAATGTGACCTTGAACTCATACTTATATATGAGAGAGAGAGAGCGAGCGTGTGTGTGTGTGTGTGAGAGAGAGAGAGTGTGAGTGCGTGCGTGCGTGCGTGCGTGCGTGTGTGCGTGCGTGCGTGTGTGTGTGTGTGTGTGTGTGTGTGTGTGTGTGTGTGTGTGTGTGTGTGTGTGTGTGAATCTCGTTTATAGATGCATTTTATATGCTGATGTTTACCGTTCGCTTCGAGGATTCCTCTGCCTTTTATAGAAGAAATACAAGTCGACATAGCGATTTCAGTTGAAATGTGGATATTTGTTTGAACTTCTTAGGCATGATATTTATTACGTATTTCTTTAGGCAAAAACAAGCTCATACATCTGATTCCTATTAATATCTAGGTGTTCTTTTTAAATACTTAACCAGTCTTTTAAGTCATACTTGTTTGTTTAGTATTCTCTCCCTTTCCATATTCCGCACGACTTATAGACAGACATACAGACAAAGACAGAGACAAGCAGAGACAGGCCGACAAATGCGGAAAAATGTAAATATGCGTGTGCGTGTGAGTGAGTGTTCGGTTTGCGTGTGCACATGAAGGCAGTATGAAAGCAAGTACTGACCTATGAGGGGCGGTGGTATGATGTCGCTTGATTTGTGTCAAGTGAAAGGAGTTTTGTATATTTTAACCTGTTCAGGGCAAGTTCTTAGAGTTTCTTTGTCCTTCATATGTCGTATCTTTTTAAAGCTGGAAAGTTTAAAACACTTGTTATTATGTATCGTTCAGTTGTATTATATTTGAAATAGGTAATGAAAGGCAACTCTTGTTCACAAAATGTAATACTTGTTCCATTAATAGCAACGTTCGCTCCTTCAAACGTAACACTTAATCCAATCAATCCGAATACTTGTTCCATCAAATGTAACACTTGTTCAATCACAATTAACATTTGACCAATCAAATTTAACGCTTCTACACATCAAATGTAATACTTGTTCCACAAAAGTAATGCTTGTTCCATCTAAGGAAACGTTTGTTCCATTAGATGTAACACTTGTCCCATCAAATACATCACTTGTTCCACCAAATGTAACGTTTTTCCGCTGAATTTAACACTTGTTCCATTTAATGTAATGCTTGTTTCATAAAATGTAACCCCTGTACCATTAAATATATCCCTTGTTCCATCAAATGCAACTCTTGTACCATCAAATGTATCCCTTGCTCCATCAAATATAATCCTTGTACCATCAAATATAACCCTTGTACCATTAAACATAACCCTTGTACCATCAAATATAACCCTTGTACCATCAAATATAACCCTTGTACCATCAAATATAACCCTTGTATCATCAAATATAACCCTTGTATCATCAAATATAACCCTTGTACCATCAATTATAACTTGTATCATCAAATATAACCCTTGTATCATCAAATATAACCCTTGTACTGTCAAATATAACCCATATACCATCAAATATAACCCTTATACCATCAAATATAACCCTTACACCATCAAATATAACCCTTGTACCATCAAGTATAACCCTTACACCATCAAATATAACCCTTGTACCATCAGGTATAACCCTTGCACCATCAAATGTAACTTGTTCCATCAGGTATAATGCTTGATCCATCAAATAAAACTTTTGTTTGCTCAATTTCAACATATTTTATCCAAAGTAATATTTGTTCTGTCAAATAAAATGCAACTCCTATTCCACAACTGGTAATACTTAATCCACCATAGGTAATACTTGTTCTATCAAATGCAACCCTTGTTCCAACGTATAAATCCTTGTTTTACCTTATATAATAACACTTGCCTCACCTACTGTAACTCTTGTTTCCTTGATGTAACATTTGTTCTACCTTATATAACTATTATTCCACTTAATATAACACTTGTTCAAGCTAATGTAATGCTTGTTCCATGTGAGATTACATCTATTCCACTTTGTTCCACCTAAGATAACACCTGCTCCAGCTAGTACAGCAATTTTGTTACATGTTCCAGTTGGTGCAACATTTATTTCTCTCTGCCCCATATTCTGTCTGATATAATTTTTGTTCCACTATATGCAATCCTTCTAACTGGAGTAATTGCTTTCCAGAAAATGGAGCTTTTTCACACAGTAGAACAGCAAGTTTATATAAAAGTACAAGTTATGATGGGCCAGTTGTAACACTTTTATAAACTGAATATGGAACATCTTTATCCAAATGTATTTGTCTGTGAAATCAAATTAATCAATTTTAAACCTTCTTCCACATAGTGTAATACATATTCTGCTAAAAAGAACACATTGTATTGCATATCATACTAAATGTAGCACCTTGTCCACAACTCGGAACACCTGGAAACATGTACATGACATGTGTTGCACATAGCATGATTAATCCCACCAAGTATGCCCATAAGTACAACTCTTGTCCTACTAAAAGTAGAACTTTCCAAGAAATGTATCACATTTTCCACCAAACTTAACTTTGTGTTACCAGATATAGCTACCAAAGGTAACATTTCTTCATATGCAATTTACAACACGTGTTATGTTCTGGTGCTAGCTAAATGTTACTATATTTTACTACCACAATTATGATAATGTATTTTTCCGGCAACAGTAACTTGTGTCATCACCTGAAGTAGACTAATACAATTTATTTATTGAAATAACTAGATTTATTTCTATTACATAATAACCATAATGATTTATGAATCTCTTCTTGTTACAGAAACTGGCATACCCAAAGTCAGTATTCTTCATCATCGGGAATGAGTTCTGCGAGAGATTTTCCTACTATGGCATGAAAGGTTTGATTTTTTTTCATTGTTTGTCACAAAATAAGTGTTTTAGGAGCTAGATGACTTTATCTTTGAGCAATAATGATAAACAAATATTAAGAATAGAATTTATTGATATACCCTCTCTTTCCTCTTCCTCCAGCCATCTTGACACTGTACCTGAAGTTCCAGCTGATGTTTAGTGAGGATGATTCTACTATTATATACCATGTATGGGCTATGCTGTGCTATTTCACACCAGTAATTGGAGCCATTATTGCAGACACTTTCCTTGGACGTTTCAGGTGTGGCTCCTTATATTTTGTTACATAGCCATTTTCTTAGTGTTGTTAGCTTGTGCATTTCACAGTTTAGAGAGACTAAAACAGCTGACTTACCATTCCTCTTAGATTTAAATATTTACATTTTCAGGGTACTTTTTGTGCTATTTTGTTAAAGTCTGTCATTATGACATCATGGAATTTACCTGAATTAATGTTAAATGCCCTCTATACTCCTTCCAATCTTGATAAAGATTGTACTTTTTTATTTTCAGAACAATCTTCTACATTTCCATCATTTATGTGATTGGCAATGGAGTACTGTCTCTCTCAGCCATACCACCTATTATGCCGGATCTTAGTACAAAGATGTAAGTGGCTTGACAAATTCATTTTTATATTGAAAAACAGAAGAAAACTTACTTTATATAAATTTATTAACATGTTTTTTTTCCAGAGCTGTTTCACTAATAGGGCTACTCCTAATTGCCCTGGGAACTGGAGGTATCAAGCCCTGTGTATCAGCCTTTGGGGGAGACCAGTTTGTTCTCCCTCAGCAAGAGCGACAACTTGCTCAGTTTTTTTCCATCTTCTACTTCAGGTTAGTTACTTTTCTAGGGTTTTGTTTTTAAGATAGTGTGTCTGCACTAAATTTTAGTCACAAGACTGAATAAAATTTGCTAGAGGCTGTTAAGCATACTCTGTGACTAGTTAAAATCTTTATAAAATTAACTTTAAAGTTTGGAACTTTGGTTTTGAAGCAACTTATCCTTATTCCTCCCTTGACAGTATCAACGCAGGTTCTCTTATATCAACTTTTGTAACACCAGTCTTAAGAGATGACATAAAGTGCTTCAATGATGACTGCTACTCTTTAGCCTTTGGAGTTCCAGCTGTCTTAATGCTTGTTGCCCTAAGTAAGTTGCTCCTATTACTGTA
>NC_091564.1:9568760-9576260 GCF_042767895.1 Penaeus vannamei | reverse complement strand
ATACTACTGCTGCCTGTTTACAATGATAACTGTAATTACCAGCATTCGAAGGGTATTAAGGAGAATATCTGAATAGAAACCTATTCAATACATAGTCTTCTCTTAGTATGACAATTCCCAGTTATTACAAACAAATTTTGGGCCGTCACTAAATCTGCCTAACTTTTTGCTGACAGAGATTATGCAGACAAGGGTTATCCTCATTTTTGCCCATTGCAATAAGGACAGACCCTGTTGTTATTTCATGTACATATGAATTTGTCTTCCCCACCTCCCCTTCTACTACCACTGTTGTGGTATTAGTTTAGTGTGGGTCAGACATTATTTTTCAACTCATAAGCATGGCACCAGGTCAGACCCACAACACTGCTTCCCTCTTCACTCTCTTGTGCCCGTCAGTCCCTGCTCTTACTCCCTACTCTGTAACTAAATAAGGGGGAATACATGATATATATTCATTGGTTTCATTGGTTAAGATTAGGATAGTTTGTCTTGAGGTTAAAGTAAAGTCACACCAGGGATTAATTTATTAGGGAAGGTAGACACCGTAGTCATTTCATATACATGTTAATTTATTGAACTAATATCATGAAGAATAGAAAAACACTCTACCGTGTTGATACTATGGTAGAAAAACCCACAATGCACAAACTAATATCATAGAAAAGTTTAGTAGCTTCACTGAAACTGTTCTTGATACACCTTTTGTTTTTCCTTGCAGGTGTTGAAGAGTGTTGCAATTGATGGAGCAGAACATGATTTAAATGTTACAATAGATCTTGACACAAGTAACTGTGGAGATATCAAGTACTTTGATAACATTCTCCAAACAAAAGTTTTCGAGAAAACGGTATGAAAATATAGATGCTTTGTTGTATGTCTATTTCCTATTTACCAATTTTGTTTCTTAGCAAGTTGCAAGTACACATATACTGTCAACTTTTTCTTCTTCTTCTATCTCCCACCCACATAGGTGGCTCCAAAAGCACATTTTTCAGTAAGGTATTCAGTTGCTAGGCAGTTTTATAATAATAATAATAATAACAAAGGTGGTATTGATGATGGTAAGTCAATGGAAATAGATATGAATATAAAAATTCTGAACTTTGTTAATAGGTAAGAACATGTAGGCTTTGTATTTGATTCTGTGATATATATACATCATTTATTTTAAAAAACACAGTGGACAGTGCATGTACCTGTAAAAATGGTTAATTGAACAGGTGCATTTTGTGTGATATGTTAGATGAATATACTTCTTGCTTTCATAACAGGCTCATGTCATCATGATTACTGCAGACACCAATGTAGTTAAATTGGTGAATGTAGATCCTGCAGATGAAATTGAGAAGTCTAATCAAGGACTCCCAAGACTAAGGTAGGATAATAATTATTAGCACTCTTTTTAATACTTATTCAAGTACTGTGACTACCTTTTAAGATTTGATTTAGAACTGATTTTAACACTGTCATAATAATTAATTCAACAGAAAAATGCAACAGAGGGTTAGTTTTTAAATGCTACTAATTTTTGGCATAAGTGTAGGTTGTTTTGATTTGTATAATGTCTTTTATGATACAATATGAAACTTTTAGAAATATATAAATAGAATGCAGTCATTTAATCCTGTAATATTCTTTTTCAACCTTTCCCTTTTAAGTAGTTCAGTCTCCAGTTCATAAACAATCAGATGGTATTCAATAATTATGATCTCCATTTTAATTCATGTTAATTTTTACATCTATCTATTCTTTTCAGGATGCTCTACAATCTTGAGCAGGATGTACCCTTAAATTCTTCAGTACTTATAAAGGGGAAAACTGCATTCAGATTCTCTCTCAGTGATAAGGGACACATTGCAGGAACAGAATTCATGGATGTTGAACCTGAGACGTAAGACAGAATGATACTTGTTTTTGGAAATGTAACAGTTGCTACATTGATTTTCTAATTATTTATTCATGCTAGATATTTTTAATGATCATGATTTTATTATCATTAGGTTAATGAATACACTTAAATTTCTTTCTTTTCTGTCTCTTTGATTTACTAGTCTTTTAGTAGTAATAAATGGGAGAAACTACCAGTGTGCACCAATAACCCACATCACTAGACATTAGCCAGTTTTAATATACAAAAGATATAACTAGGAAAAAACAAAGCATCTTGAACTGTTTTTTTTTTTTTTTTTTTTATTCATTTGTAGTATGTACATATCAAACACTTGGGAAATGTGGAAAAATGTAATTAGCAAAGACCCTATGTTGAATTTGGTGCCTTTCTCATGAAAAAGTGAAGAAGTATTAAGTAAAATCACTGAGTTGTTAATTGGTTATCTGAATCCTTTTCAAGCTTTGAGGTTTTCCTGCCAACGGAGGACAGTGGAACAGAATCTTCCTCCATTGGATCTTTTAGCGTGAAGATGGGAGGAGTTTATGACTTCATGGTGCATAAGCCTCTTGATGGATCCAATGTAACAGTGAGTGACTTCATAGCTATGTAACAATTTTCTATCAGATTTTCTCTTTTCGTAAAAAGCCAGGTTAATTAAAGTAGAAAAAAATAGAATCTTTCCTGGATTTCTGTCTGTATATTTAAGTATGTATTTATATATATTTATATGTGTGTGTATTGTGTGTTTTGTGTGTGTGTGTGTGTTTTGTGTGTGTGTGTGTGTGTGTGTGTGTGTGTGTGTGTGTGTGTTTTGTGTGTGTGTGTGTGTGTTTTGTGTTTTGTGTGTGTGTGTGTGTGTGTGTGTGTGTGTGTGTGCTTGCGCATATATGCATATATGTATATGTATAAATATATGTGATCTATATTATTGTCCAAACCCCCTATGATCCGGATGCTGTGCCTATCATGTTTGGCCTGAGGGGCAGGTGGCAGGAACATGCCATGAGTATACAAAGCTCTTAGAGGGTGATTAGACTCATTTAGCATTTAGGAAGGGGCTTTGGTATTATTTCCATTGATAAACAAATGGAATGTACTGCCTGTGAGCCATGAATGACAGAGTGCCAGCTCCAGGGAGGACTGTTTCCATGCTCAGCATCCTATTCCTGTCTGTCATGACTAGCAGCACAAGTTGTATTTTAAAAATTTGAACATTATGAGATTATTAGAAGATAACACAAATTGCAAAATGTTATTTATTCATTTCATTAATGCACTGAGTTACTGACTGCCTAGAGAGATAATATGTGCAAGGAAAATAGTCTATTACCATCTGCATAAATCAAATCAAATGACAAATACAGATATTGGAAAATGGCAAAGAAGCTATAAACACTTATAGGGAGGGGTATGGAGCCTTAGTTACCGCACGAGTGTTCATTTACATCCAGCCTACAAGCCACGTACCCGTCAGAGTGTCCTCTCAAATAGGCCTAATATCCATAATTTGGGCCACGTGGTGGCAGTGAAGTATCCAGATCCAATGGGTTAACTAAATTCTCTTTTGTATAATATTCCTCTTTTCCTTTTTACAGTCTGTCACATTGTATGAAGTTACTCCTGCCAATACTGTCCATATGCTGTGGCTGATACCACAATATTTTGTTATCACAGTATCTGAAATCATGTTCTCCATTACTGGGCTTGAGTTCTCATTCATGCAGGTATGTAACTTGAAGGTTACAGGATATGTTTTGATTTTTTCTTTGTGCTTTTCCTTGTATATAATTTTTAGATGTAAATTAATTGCAATATAAACTCCAAAATATAATTATATAGCACGCATATTTTATATCCAATAATAGTATTAGTGATTCACTTGATTCCTTTTTATCCTTCTTTATAATATATTTTCCAGGCTCCAAGTAGTATGAAATCAGTCTTACAAGCTGCCTGGCTTCTCACAGTAGCTTTTGGTAACTTGATTGTTGTCATCATTGCTGAAGCCAAATTCTTTGAAAGACAAGTAAGTGTTGTAGTTTAGTACATACAGTGGGAGTAATTGTTAAAGTTTATTGGGAAATAAGTTTTCAAGATGTATCATTGATATGTAAGAATATTTTTTTAATAGAAAAGTGAATGGACTAATAACAGACTTTTGGGCCAGATACTCAAACATTACAGCGTTGTATGCCCTTAACGCTCTGTAGCTTACAGCCGAGTTCTCCTACGTGTTGGTACAAGTCAAGGCGCTGTAGAGTAAGGCAGGGGGAGTGGAGCCCTAGTGGGTTATGGGAACCATAATGGACACTTTTACAGCTTTAGAACAATTAGTACAACCTTGCTTTGCTCTGTTATATTGCTATTATTTGTGTATTGTTAACATAGTTTTTGGGTGATTGGACATCATGATGATTCAAGATTACTTTACATATATAAATATAGAAAAGGTTTGAAGGTGAATCTTCACAATACAATAAAATACATTGTTTGTATTTTAAAGATATTCATTCTCATTCATACCTTTTCTACATTTGTCAACATGAATGCAGTTCATTTACAAATATAGTTTAGGCTTTAAAACTTATTCCAAGTATTATTTCTTAAACTGGTAATTGTTATGAAAATCAAAGCCAATATTACTCTTGTAATATTGGCCATCTTTTGAGCAGGGTCACTTTCAAGAAGACAATTCTTCATTCCCAACTTTCAAGGTACTCATGCATTCCATTAATAAGCTTTCTTATAAGAAATCTTGTATATTGCTGCATTATTCATTCTTTAACATAGTAGTTAAAACAGTTTCATTATGCCATGGACTGGATACAGATGTGTTTACAAACAACTTAGCAGATTAGCATTAACGGCTTGTAATTGATCAAGATTCCCTAAGAGCAGCCTGAAACAGCAACTGTGATTGCCCATTGAAGATCAGATGCCATAGGTGATTTACGGTGGAACAGGGTTTAAGGCGAGGGTAAGGGACCATAAAAAACCTTTGTGAATACAGCGCCTTAGACAGGCCATGACATAAGTCGCTGCAGGACAGTTACGTCCTCCAGTGCACCTTAAGCTTAAGGTTCTTTTGAGTATCTGGCACCTGGTTTGCACTAGAATGGGGAAGGGTAGTGAGATTATATATAGAAAACCTTAACATCATTAGTATTTGAAAATGGAGGTCTGTGAAAGTAACACCGTATAGGTAAACTGAATATTGAAAATATGTATATCCACAAGTATAGATAAACTGAATATTGAAAATATATATTTACAACAAAAGGTCTTTCATAGGCTAAGGATATTCCTTTGTGAACTAAAATACGTATAAAAATAAGTAAGATAAAACAATTTTTTTGAGTAGAATATGGTGATTTGAAGCTCTATATTGATAGATTGTTTCCCAGGACTAGAAGCATCATATCTGTGTATCTTATCCTCAAACATAATACTTCTCATTAATAGTGGATCCATTGATGGAGTGTCATATATTAGTTCTTATCCTAAGTAAATAAGGATGAAGAAGCTTATTCTTAAGCTTTTGAAAGTAAATGAGCAAACTTGAATTTATACCTACATGTGTTATGCAAATTTATGTGATTCTTTTTTCTATTATTACAGGCTCTTGAGTTCTTCCTCTTTGCCGTCCTCATGTTTGTTGATATGGTGGCATTTGCTGCTTTAGCGGTAAGGTACAAATATGTAGATCAAAATGGAGAAATCGAAGATTCCAAAGAGAAGCAAGGAAAATCAGGGAAGGAAAATGAGGCGTATTCTGATGATGAAACAAACTTTTGATTAGAAAATTACAGAGTCATTAATTGTTAAATACCAATCACTCTTCTGCTATTACTTGTTTAAAGTTTTGGAGTAATGTAAATAATAATTTGCCTCAGTTACATGATTTCAAATGAAAAAAAAGTCAAGTATGCAGACAAATATTCCCTTTCCATATTTATGATTATTCAAATTGGCTGTTGTAAAAAACAATTTTTGTTGGCTGTTTGAATTATACATATATTTAAGGTTCATTATGGCTTCTGCTCCATATCTGTAGTCTACAGTATGTAAAAACATATACTGGTATATATACATAAACTTATTTGATGAATTATTTTACGACATGCCTTAATCAAACCACAAAGTAAAGATAAGGTCAAAGTTGAAGTTTATTTACAGTACATAATGTTTATATTTATTGTCTTTTTATTCCATATTTTTCATGTATCTCAGCCATTAGCCTTTCATCTTGTAAATATCATTTTTATCTGTGAATATTGTAGAACAGTTTTTACAATAATTCTAGGTTTTAACTTGGGACAGCTGAACCACATGTATTATCTGTCTTGTACAAGAGTCCTGTAAAATACTTGGTGGGTGCCAGATACCTGCAGTGTGTCTTATATTATAAACATTGATTTTGTTTATATATAAATGGCTTCACAAGTGCTTAGTCACCAAGGAGATAAATTCCTGGGCTACCTAACCTCACTTTTTTACCCCATTCCTTGATTTTTTTGTTGAAAGTTTTTACTTCTATTACTGAAAGGTGAGGTCAAGGAAATCTACTAATTGAGTCCTTAGGAAGCCATGTGTGTGTGTGTGTGTGTGTGTAAACAAGATTAATTGAAGAAAACCACAGTGGGCAGCACACACAGACATGCACTCCTAGTGTCAATAGGTTGAATAGTGAATACATAGAAATAACATAAGAGACCAATGGAAACCCATTATATTTGCAAACATATTTTTCCAGATATTTTAATGTTTTAAACAAATAAATGTGGTAAATATGAAAGGTCTTACACAAATGTATTTTCCCAAAAAAATCCTAGAAATGTCAATTTACAGCAAATGCTTTTTGGAACAACCCTTTTTGTGCATGCAAATACAAAATTATATTTTGGATTATTTAAATATATATCAATCATTGTGTCAGATTTTTTGGTGGATCAGCTTTGATTTATAATATTGTTACCTGTTAAACCAATAGATACAATTTTTAGGAATACCAGTGTATATTATTTTAATATTTCAGAAGAAAATATTCATAATTAATGATTGCATACTGTAATGTTATGCTGTATGTATCTTCAATGTCATAAGATAATTTACTTCTGATGCAAAAGTATTAAAAACATAATTTTGTTTCTCTTTATTTAAAACAAGGATTTTTTAAATAAATATCTTTTAATAAAAAAAAAAAAACATTTTATTACCCACAACACAGTATGAGGTTGACAGAAGATACAAATTGGAAATTAAGACTTTATTCTGTTTATGATGTTTTACCTTGGTACATTAACATTCCTTGTTATGTTGGAGGAAAAATCCAATGAATATATTTAATCTTAATATAGATTTTTTTCATATTCTGTAGCATAACTTTACTAAAGAAGTTTCCTTTATACATATATATAAATAAAAAAAGTATGGATTGCCCTATGAATTTTACACCTAACATTGGCCTGAAACACTTAGTCATTTTCGGAGTTTAGCTGGCTTGCTCTGAGAATCAGATTGATCGTCAGAAGTGTCCGTCTTGCCTCTAGACCCTCGAGCCTTCTTCAGGGAAGTGGAGGAACTAGAGGCTTTTCCACCATCCTCTT
>NC_091564.1:9520075-9540075 GCF_042767895.1 Penaeus vannamei | reverse complement strand
AACTAGTAGGAAAGGAGTTTTCGAACCAGACAATAGAATGCCAATGCGTCTGGCTTCCATGTAGTAAGCCAATTATATATAATATATTTCTATTTATGTTCAGTATCACATTTTTGCTTATGTAATTGAATTATTGCATATTGCCATATATATTTACATGAAATAAATATTTCATTTTAGAATAAGTACATTTCAGTGACCTTTTGTAATATATACATGTCCAAAATACAAATCTCTCTCCCTCTCTCCATAACTGCACATCGGATAGCAACTAAACTGATTCAGCTTAAGTTTTGATTAAACGTTTAATAACCTCAGCTGACCTCTGGATACCCTTGACCAGTCAAGGCAGTACTGGCCAGCTCCACATTGTGTGCATCATTCAAGATCAGTAATACTTTGACAGCAGTAAAATAGAGAACAAATCATTTTTATTTTTTTATGAAGGAAAACAGAAAACCATTAGTTCCATATATCCTCGAGACTCACCATATTAGATAGTAGGGAACGACGAAAAAATAGACCCCAAGCGAGTGTTCCATGCAAAGGACCTACAACCACGTAATATAATTTCAGAAACAAAAGAGGTTGACTCAGATTTTGGTAATGGTGATGATCATAGCAGAGACTATATCAATGATAGTGAAGAACATACCGCAATTTCTTTTGTAATAATTGTGAGGAATACAACACATGCCATCAGAGTTCGAGTATGACCAGCAATGTGATGATGATAACTCAGACAATTCTTTAATGTATTTTAAAAGGAAAAAAAATATCAGGTAAACTTTCATTTGAACAACTGTTGTATTATGATATCATCGTTTCTCTTATTAGTGAAAGTTAGCTGTAACCAATTATTCAACTATTAACATAGTGTTCGGTTAAATTTTATTATTTATATCCGTTTTCTTTCACATCTAATGCATAGAAAACGACGGAAATGCTGCTGCGGAAAAGCGCTTAACCCTGTCGTCCACCGTCGATGATGCCATTTTGTGAACCAAGTGACGCGCGCCACGTGTTAACCTTGTCATTTACCACCTGCCACTTGCCACGTCCGATGTACTACCTTGATGCGAAAGCGGCCTTACATGTGTAAGTAGTATGATTATATGGTAATTGAGATTTGAATGGCTGACACCTAATGTCACAACGCATGTTAGATATGGGTTATAACTTAATTGTCCTGAAAACAACTATTTTACTGCATTTGGATAAGTTACTTGGGTGAATTCCACATTCCTACCATGCTATATTATTATTGTTAAGGTTATTATTCATAGAGTGGTGATGTTTAAACCCCTGACTATGGCTTTCCCGGTAGACAAAGACAAGCTACTTAATGGCTCGCCGCATTACCTTAGGTTAAACAGCGAATAATCGCTCACTGTTACAACATAAATGTTAAATGGCTTTTATACGAAAGGGCAATGTTCAATTTTACTTGACAACAAGTGAATAGTTTATATATTTGATATATACACGTTAAAGATTGTCAACCATTTTTGTCATTCTTGATAATGTAATGGGATTTCAATATTACAATAGCTGTTGGGAAAATTATAACTATTATTACTTTCTATCCGATTTTGTCATCCTTCTAAAATCATAGAACTATATAAAGGCGGAAAAGATTTCCCTCCAAAACCGTTCGAAAACAAACAGATACCCGTTCCAGACACACAAACACACACACACACACACACACACACACACACACACACACACACACACACACACACACACACACACACACACACACACACACACACACACACACACACACACACACACACACACACACACACACACACACACACACACACACACACACACACATACACACACACACACACACACACACACACACACACACACACACACACACACACACACACACACGCACCACACACACGCACACGCACACGCACACGCACACGCACACGCACGCACACATACACTATATATATATATATATATATATATATATATATATATATATATATATATATATAAACAAATAGTGTTCTTAGGTTAGGTATTAACAAAATGTTACGTCGTAGTCAACCGCTCGTCGCCAGCCTCGAACGTCGAACCTAGAGGTTATAATAATGTAATAAGGTTATAATATTATTATGGTAAATGATAATTCAATTATGATAATGAGAAAAATAATGTACAGGGTATATGAAGAATGACAGTGATGATAGCAATCGCAGTACAACGACAGAAATAAAAATAGAACGTTCATATTGCTTTCATTCATTAATTACGTCGATTATTTTTGCTATATTTCGTTAGTAGGTATCGATAGGAATCTTTTGATATCTGATGGTTCTGAAGATGTAAACTGATTCCCCCCCAAAAAACGTTCATGTTTATACTTATTATTTCGATTACTATTCTGTAATAATATGATGATAATGATAATATTAATGAATGATTAGTTGCAGTAGAAATATTGATACAATAATTTTCTCTATTGTTTTCATTACTTTTGTTATTGTTATTATCATTATTATTTTTATCATATGTCATAAACATCACCTACATGGAAGACAAAAAGAAACGGTAATATTTTAGTAATGGTGGAGCTTCATTCGTAGGATTCCTTGCTGCCATTCAAATGTATACAAATTCGAATGTTTTGCTCCGCCTGTACTTGAACAGTGTTTTTTCATCCATCTGCATTTTCATAAATCTTAAAAACACATTTGTTATATTTATTATTCATCTAAATTAATGTTTCTTTTCCAAAAGTAATTATAAACAGTCTTTCGCGACTTTAAAGAAATGTAAGTCATGTAAATTCAAACGGTTATTTATCCCCAGTGTCTGTGTTGCGTTTTATGGACTCTTTTCAGCCTAGAAATAAACGTTATTTCTTTCTGTATAATCTTGAACCATTTTCACATCCGTTTCATTATAAAATATCTTTCAAATACTCCTTAAATGGCTAAATGAATAATTACAAAATAGAATATAAAAAGTAGCTGGGTCGCGCATGCGTGTTGACGAGCTGAAACGACAGGTTGACACCACTGATCTCGAAAAAAAGAGATCAGTGGTTAACACGCCTTTGTGGGCGGAGCTTTAATTTGAAATTATTTGAGCTTACGGCAACAAAAAATTCAAGAAATTGCGAGAAATTGCTGACAAGGACGCTGCAGATAAAGCCTACAGACAGGTATGTGCAAATGATCTGAGTAATATATAAGTAATGCATAGTCGACATAGTTAATAACACCGATTCAGTGGAATGTTATAAAGTATATGTATATGCCCAATATCTAGAGTGGATGAACGATCACAGGTTAAGAAGAAACATCAATAAAAGTTCAATATTTTTTTCATAACACTTTCGTTTCAAATCACGCCAGGTATTGGTGTGTTTCCTGTTTCATTAGAATGTTGTGAAATTTATTGATATTGTGATATTATATGCATTAGAGTAAGAATGTTGTCACAGTTAATAAACAGATTATTCATGATAAAGAATAAAGGCAAACCAACAAAAAAGCTAAAGCTGTCAACTGCCATGCTAAAAGTCCTCGGGTCACCCTAACCACACATTCAAAAGTCATTTCCTGTCTTTAATGATTTTGGAAATTACGGAGATAGTGCATTTATATATAAACGCCCGCGCACACGCACGCACGCACACACACACACACACACACACACACACACACACACACACACACACACACACACACACACACACACACACACACACACACACACACACACACACACACACACACACACACGTAAAAAAATGATCACTTATTATTAATGCTGGTGTTATTTTCGTAATTCATTATCATTAATAACATTATCATCATTATTGTTCCTATTCCTATGTTGATATTATTATTGGTTATCATTATAATCATCCTTATCATCATCCCATGTTACAGTGTAGTTATTGTGGAATAAGAATCCTATAAGAAATGCCAGGGCACTAATGAAATATTAAGATGAAATATTTTCCTTACAATGTAGTCATGAGAAATAGCCAACCTCCATTTATGATTCAGGACAAGAGGTAAGATTTATGAATTATATTAAGGAATATGAACACTTTTTTGAGCTTACAGCCAGACGTCTCACAATAATGTCTTGTTTTATTGAAAAGATATGACAAGGTAACGATTTAATACCTGTCGTTACAACCTGTCCCTGTTGGTTTGACTTTAAATCGGAATATTTGTACTACGCACCGTAATATTTTCATAATCTAACACTCTATATTTTAATTCTATATGTTCAGTCTTTTATTTTGTACAGATAATATGAAATCAAAAGGGATAATCCCATATTAAGCAGTAGTGAAATACAAAATATAAGATGTATGTAAATGAGTTTTTCTGTTGTATGATAATCCCTCTTAAGTACTTCCAGGAATACAAAAAACATGGAATCAAAGCACATAACTTTCCTACAACGGACACTGCACTATGTTAGTCATCGCTACCCAGACAAGAGAAATGTAACTACAAGCAGACTATGAAAAAAACTAACATCAAATAGTCAGATCGAAGTAATAGAAAAATGCTAAGTGTACTGTCGGACACGAACGCTTCCCGTGAATCACAACAATTGCATATTCCCTGTGATCTCGAGCTCGGAAAAAAGACGTATCAAAAGAAAGTGGATAATGGCGTTGCGTTTGCCATTCGCCGAACTCTAGTTTTACTTTTTGTCGTTTGGTTAATGGGTTCAATGAAGTTTTATTACGTTTTAAAAGGTTTTGAAGTTAATTGACGTTAAAGTATTCCATCTCTTTTATCATTAAACATTGCTGTGAGCAGTTGAAAGTTCAGTTTTGTGAGTGTCATGTAAAAACAGATTTACGGCATTAGAAGAAAGCTCGGATAAAAACAGCAGCCATTTCTTTGTAAGCATTACGCAAAGTACACTGCCAGATGGTACGCGTTTATAATTCACATACGCGAACAATTTTGTTTAATTCTAATATTTCATTTATCTAGCAATTCTTTATATACAGACTATCTTAGAGAATTACAGTCAGCCATTTCCGCGTTCTGTGTTGTATATTTTTTTATATGCATTCCCAGGGGTGTGTCGTACATAGGTCCACTGATAGGGGGGCCATTATGAGAGAATTCAGAATTTCTTTTAAGAGGGAGGGGCAGCTAGGCGAGACAAAAGCATGAAAATCATATATTTATTAGGTCATTTTGAAGCCTCAGGAGGGATACATTTTACTAATTGGATAATCAGCGCCAAAAGAGCGTAGATAATCTCATTTACAGTCATTTCCCATAGAAAGGTATGGAACATCCCCTCAAACTGTGCGAGAAACTGGTGAGTAGTATGATGTTACAAGTTTCGAAATGTTAGCGCGATTACCATACTATATCTATACCACGGCGATGAAGAAGATCATGATTTTGTTACTGACATCATTGGGTATTTTATCTCAGGGTAGTTTCACTCCCCCCACACGTGCATTTATAATCATGCGCATGTATAGGCTCACAGACGTACAGTAAAAAAATACAAATTAACACACATTAAAGAAGAAAAGGCTAGAGAGACAAGACAGACAGATAGACAGACAGAGAGAGAGAGAGGAGAGAAATATACATGAAACACGTAGAAAGTAAAACTAAAACTCGCATTTGTGAAGAGAGATATTAGGTAAGTGGGTCAGGACTATCATTTTATACCAAATGATAATGCAAAGTTATAGTTTCTGTACTAACTGCTGCATGGAGGGTTATTGTGCCACATGGGCAAATTAAAGTACGTGCGTGCAAATGGGGGTCTCAGGCTATTTTTCGACAATGCGTTTATTGGATATTTTGTTATTCAAACCTTGATATAAAGCATGATCATCGATGCAATCACTTTAATGCACTCTATCCCATGATTGCAGTGCATTAAAGTAAAGATATTGATGCTAAGTTTTTAGAGGAAAGCTGAAATTAACAAAATATTTAATAGACTGAGAGCACCTTTGGACGCGCATACGCTGTTTCGTATACGTATTTAGACCTACAAGTATGAAGGCATGTGAAACAAAATGGGAGACCAAAATTGGGGCCTGCCAATGTATGGGCCACTGCGTCAGTATAGCCCGTCCGTCCAAAAGTCAGTTAATAATGCCCATGAGAAGACGAAGGCATCATAAGTCGAGAAAGCACGAGCAAATTGGCTGTGACCGTTGTGAATTTCCCAAAATAAGTGTCCAATCTAGATTCAGATCCGAATCTGGTTTTCTTGGTTATGACGTCCACCCATCTGGATGTTAATTCTAATATTTCATTTATCCAGCAATCTGTATCTACAGACTATCTTAAAGAATTACAGTAAGCCTTTTTATAGTGCATAAATTGATAAATATGTAAACAGCTACTAAGGACTTGAGTCAGTTAATTTGATTATAAAGTTATAAGAATCTGGTGTAATAAACCATATTGATTTATCCCTTAATATGATGATCATATTATCTATTTTATAAATATGAAAAAGTTATGTGCTGTAAAAGCAGTGTATTTGAAACGATCCCTAATTGTTTGAATTCCCCTCAAAATAAAAAACAGGAAATATGAAGTATAGTTTATATGCAGTACCACATTCTTCGAGGAAAGAAATAGGATTATTATGAATAAAAGAGCAAATAATTGGCTAAAGATAGCTCAGGGGAAAGTTTGTTAATGCGTACTTTGGCAGAGTTATCTTCATGCTCCTTGTTTCAGGTTAACCGGGACCGCGTTCTGTACAGCTGTTTTTTTACAACTGTTTCTAGTTTTGTGTTGTTCTTGGAAATATTTATTTATCAAAACTTGCTTCGAGGGACAACGTGGAGCAATGTATTTTGTAGAGATTGTTCTCCAGCATATTTTCTCCTGGCCCCGAGAAAGAAATCTTGGCCAAGGTTGCTCGCCGAAACGCTCAGGAAAAGAAAATGAAAAATGTGATTTTCTGTGAAGTTGTTTAGAGAAAGGTCTAGTTCTGCTAAGTGATTTCTTATCATTTGGGAGTTATCTGTACATGTAATGTGCCCATACAGTACACACACACACACAAACAAATACATGTACACATAAACACACACAATGCATACATACATACATATATATATATATATATATATATATATATATATATATATATATATATATATGTGTGTGTGTGTGTGTGTGTGTGTGTGTGTGTGTGTGTGTGCATATATATACAGGATTCAAACTGAGCAAATTGTAAATAAAACAACGGGAAAAAACAAGAAAAGTCATGTATACGCCAAAGGCCTTTTCCCTGCATTACTTCAGGGCATAAAGAAGCAATACGGGGAAAAGGTCTTCGGCAGACGTGTGAGTTTCTTTGTTTTCCCTTCGTTGTTCTGTTTACAGTTTGTTCTGTTTGAATCTTGCTTATATATATATATATATATATATATATATATATATATATATATATATATATATATATATATGTACATGTATATATATATATTTATTTATATGTATTCATATATGTGTGTATATGTATATATATATATTTATTTATGTAAACACACACACGCTCACACACACATAAATATATGTATATGTATATATGTATGTGTGCGTATGCGCGCGCGAGCGTGTGGGTGTGTGTATGTGTATATATACATATATATGTACATAGATATACAGATAGATAGATGTGTGTATGTATATGTGTGTATTTGTATGTGTACATGATACATACACATATTAGCGTGCAAGCGTGTGTGCATATATATATATATATATATATATATATATATATATATATATATATATATATGTGTGTGTGTGTGTGTGTGTGTGTGTGTGTGTGTGTGTGTGTGTGTGTGTGTGTGTATTACATATGTATATATATACATTAATCATTTCTGCGCTTATGATTTTGTCCTTTTTACTTCATTGGAACTCGGACTTTACCCTATCAGGGATTTAAAAATTCCAAAGGTCAGTGACCGAGAGAACGGATATTTTCATATTTGTTATTTTTTATATTTTTGTATCAGTCACATATTTTTCAATATCCTTTTTATTCGTCGCAAACCTATGAAGAATATATAATATTTTTCTCCCTAGAAGAAGGGCATCGTTAGCACTTCAAAAGCACGCTGTTATTTTTACGATTTTAATGAGGCGGTTTCCGTTTACCGTCAGCGAGCGCGGGACGGATTCGTTGCGGTTATTATGCGTTTATCTGTCTGTTTGTCAGCCGTCGTGTTTGTTATCACTCTGATATCGATGTCATTATTGGTGTTGCTGGTGTTGTTATGATTAAGGTTAGTAGAAGTAGTGGTACGAGTAATATCACTATTGTTATTTGTTTATTGTCTTTTGTCGTCACGAGGGTCTCTTGTTATAATTAATGTTGTTAGTGTCTTTATCATTTTTTATAACTGTTGTATCACTTGTTATTTCTTTATCATCATCTTATTTTTATCGGTATCTTTAGTTTTATCAATCTTGTAAGTATCATATTTTTTGTTAGAATTATCGTTATCCTTATTATCATAATTAGTGAAGCTATTGCAATCGTTGTTATTATAATTATTGTTATTGTTATTGTTGTTATACTTCAAGATTATGTTCGATTATTTTTAGTGTTGTTATTATTGTTGCTGCTGCTCTTGCTTATATTTTATCATTATTACTACTACTACTGCTGTTACTACTACTACTATCATTATGATCATCATCATAATCATCATTATTATGATTATTGTTATTATTATCCTTGTCATTAGTAGCAGTATCATCCGTATTATTTTTTATCAACATTGCTATTACTTTTGTCATCTTTACTATTGTTATTGTTAATACCATTATTATTATTATTATTGTTAGTATTGTTTATTATTATTAATATCTTTATTATTTGCATCATTATTACTATTACAGCTATTACTCATAGAATTGTTATTGTTATTGTTACTATAATTTTTATCGTTATTGTCATTATCTTCATCTAATCATTATTGTTATTGTTTTGATTGTTATTATTATTAATGCTGTTATTAATATCAGTATCATCAACATTATTATTATCATTATTTTTACTGCTGCTAATATCACTGTTAGTGTTATTATATATGTTGGGATTTCAAACTTTACCACATATTACTCTCATTATCATCATCTACAGTCATAACATGATTATGGCCATCCTTAATGTCGGTATTTCTGCCATTTCATCATCATCGTTTCCATCACTTCATTATCATCTTATAATGGTGATGATAACGAATACGCTGATAACATTCTGATATCAAACTTCTTTAGCCTCTGCAAGTTTACGGCTTATCGCAGAAATAAGTCATTTTCACAAAAGGAAACGGAAAACAAATAATTTACGTAATAGGAAAAACAAAAACATCTCCACATTTAGTGTCAACGCTTGCAGAGGATTATATACTTCCTTTATTTCGTGGCTGTGGTTCATTTCAGTTAATTCACATGTAAATGCATTTGTGTTTGGCGAGTTGCTCATATTTTAGAGCCTTGGCGCGTATATTTCCGCGTCTGTTATTACAATTTGCTTATTATTAAGTAACACCACCTTATTTTAGAGCCGAATTTAGGCATAAACAAAACGATTCAAGATTTCTTTCTCTAAATGCCTTTCAATGGATCCATCTCTCAATTCATTAATATTCATATGCATAATGCTGTTCTGTTTTGGGTTTAGAATGTTTTTATTTTTTTTCATTGAAGTAATATTTGCCTTCGGGAATGATAATTCTCTCCTCTTGCCTAAGTTAGAGCCTCGCCGCGTCTAAATCCGACAGTTCTTTTGACATGCCTGCGGTCAGTCGGGGCGCGCAATGCAACAGACACGTGACTGAAATCATGAATAATGTTGCTTTACAAGTTGCATGAATTATTGTTGGTTCTTGCCACAGTGCCAGGATGCCACTGTGCCTTGCGGCTCGAATATTTGAAGTGACTTGGTGTCAAAAGGAAGATTACATTGTTAATCCCATGCGATTGTTTGCCTCGTGGGTGTAACTGCGCTTGTTGTCTCTGCGTCGCTTTCTTTCGATTTGATTATATGTGTGTGTGTGTGTATATATATATATATATATATATATATATATATATATATATATATATATGTATATATGTATGCATATATGTATGCATATGTGTGTATATATATATATATATATATATATATATATATATATATATATATGCATATATATATATATATATATATATATATGTGTGTGTGTGTGTGTGTGTGTGTTTGTGTGGGTGTGTGTGTGTGTGTGTGTGTTTATATATATATATATATATATATATATATATATATATATATATGTATGTATATATATACATATATATATATATACATACATATATATATATATATATATATATATATATATATATATATATATATATATATATATATGTCATTTGTATACACACACACACATATATATATAAATATATACATATATATATATATATATATATATATATATATATATATATATTTACATATACTGTTGTTATTATGGCTGTTTTTATTATAACCATGAATCATTATTGTTGTTTTTATTATTATCATTACTACTACTACTACTACTTCTACTATTATTGCCATTATCATTATCACCACGTTGTCAATTTTACTTATGGGTATTATCATTATTATTGATATTATTATCATTATCATCATAGTGATAATGATAATAAGCATTATGAAGATAATTAATGGTATTATCATTATTATTGTTATTATCATCATTGTTATTAATATCATTATCATTATTATTATGATCATTAACAGACCATTATCATTACTGTTATTATTTTACCATCGTTATTATTGTTGTTTAGTATTATCAATATTGCCATTATTATTGTTGTTTTGTTATTATTATTGTCAATATCATTTTCATCATTATTATTGATGGTACTGTTAGTATTTGTGTAAGTATTGTTATTAGTAAAAGTATTAGTTTCTTCATTACTGCCACGATTTAATTTATCATTCTACACTTATCAATATACTTTTTTATCAGTGCCTTGATTAATTATCGCCAATGACAAGCTTCTTATTTTCATTAATCATCACAATAATTGACACCAATACCAATAGTATCACCGTAACTGATTTTTATTTTTTCCGGGTGTCCCAACGGAAATCCCCAACGACACCCAGTTCATTCCGACCCCAAATGATGTCCTCCGATTCCGGTTTCGTCCACCTGGCCGGACGCTGCCTTCATGATCTGTCTATATCGAGACACGTTGGGTCAGGCTGAGGCTCGTGGCGGCTGAGGTATTATTACCATAGCCGGGTGCGAAGGGAGAAGGAAGATTTGTTAGTTGCACGTGTGGGCGTGTGTGCTGTTGGGTTAGTTTGTGGGTGGGTGGGTGAGTGTGTGAGTGTGTGGGTGGGTGGGTGGATGGGTGGATAGGCGTGTGTGTGTGTGTGTGTTTGTGGGTGGGTAGGTGTGTGTGTGTGTTTGTTTTTGTGTGTGTGTGTGTTTGTTTGTGTGTGTGTGTGTGTGTGTGTGCGTGTGTGCGTGTGTGTGTGTGTGTGCCTGTCTACATACGGGTTCGCGTGTTTAAAACGTGTCAACAAGAAAGACAACCCGAATTCGCTAACCATCTGCGTTGCGGTGCCATCCGCGTGTTTTCTCCAATTTTACACGAACCTTTAATGTAGACACGTTAACGCTAGACCTCGGCATGAATTTCTTTATTTGAAGACACCAATCCCTAAACATATCCTGTGAATTAAAGATGGATTGTTCTTAATCCTTGTCATTAACTCGACGGTTTCAAGTAAATGGTAATGATTATCAAAGCCTTAATTGGTTGTTTGCCTGACAGCCGCCGGGATCAAGCGAGAGACCGCAGGGTTAAAGCGTGTCAAGTGGCAGAGGAAAGAGACATAGCAGGTTATTGCTCTTATTGGTGATGCTATTATTAGCGCGAAATGAGCTGGACATAGGCTCGATGGAGGGCGAGAATCCCCGCCCCCGTATTTCGAAAGAACGGACAAATTAAAAGAAAAAATAGATATTAATTAAGTTTCCCCTTTAAGATCCTACGCTCGACCCAGCTAGCAGTGTGGCGCTTGTGGTTCTTCCCTTTGTCATTGCAACGAAAGGGTGATGAATGAGTATATGTGATGACAGTAGTAATAATGATGATGATAAGAATATTCATGATAAAACTTACGGGATTGATAGTATTGACTCATTGATAGTTATTATCATGAAAAAGATACGAGATGGTGAATAGAAGCTACAAGATTAATTGTAATCATAACATTGATAATTGTTGATAATGTTTTTATCACCTTCCGGTATATAATATGAAGATGATTATATATTAGTGGTCACTGCAGTAAAGATAGTAATGACTCAATATTCTTTTTCAGTCACTATCATAATAATTATGGTTATGATGATGATAATGGCAATGATAATCAATGCCACCGTCATTATCACCATGATAATGATAGTAATAATAATACTAATGATGATAATGATAGTATTGATGAGACTGATGGTAATATATATATTAATGATAGTAATGATAGTAATAGTATTAAGGATAATATTGAAAGCAGCTGCAATATGAATAATATCAATAATAATTATATCAACAAGAATAGCAGCAACACTACTGATAAAAGAACACCATAACTGCAACAACAACGATAAAAAGAAGAAGAAAAAATAAAACAAAAATTCACACTAACACGAAAAATATTTACGTCGACAATGATTTTATCTTGTCATCTTTACCTTGCTATCGCTCTGACAAATCATTTTATGCTTGCAATCATTAATTTGCTATCACTATGACGAAATCGTTTTATTCTTGTAATCATTGCTTTGCTATCACTATGACAAATAATTTTATCATTGTAACCGCTCCTTTGATATCGCTATGACAGAGTATTTTATTATGCCGCCTGTTATTTATTTCCTTTGTTGTATTATATGTCATGTATCAATTTTTGCTTAGTTATGCCCTTCAGTGTCACCTACAGCTGTTACCTCCGCCAAGAAGTTATGTTTTTGGTTAGTTGGTTGGTTTGTAGCAGGATAACTCGAAGATTATGAGCAGAATTTTGTGATTTTTTTTTTTTTTTTTTTTTTTTTTTTTTTTACCAGTTGTGTCTTAGCTGAACTTGGATCCGATTAAATTTTGGTGGTGATCCGGATCATGATGCGAATCCAGGAGGGTTAGCAGAACTCAAAAAGTTATGAACAGATTTTCATGATTTTTTTTACCATTTAAATTACCATTAGATGCCATTAAATTTTGGTGGTGATCCGGATCTTGATGTCGATCCTGCGCAGGTCAGCTGAAAAAGTTATGAACAGTTTTTATTTTTCTAACAGAGATGTTTCATCCTAACTTGGATGCCAATACATTTTTTTTAAAGGATTCATTAGTATTTCGAGATAGGGAAACATGGACGTCACCAGTGTACTTGAGAAAGGTAATTATAATGTAATTCTCTAAATTTGAATATTTTTATTGCATCAATGACCATATTGCCTTGACAGAGGTATGCGCTCTCTGAATGCTTCTAGATTGTATTAGATTACTTGGGTTGCTATATCTGTCACTGGTGATATTATGATTGTTGAAATGTTATATTATCGCTCACTTTTCTTATTATTGTCATCATTATTTTTATCATTGCCACTCTTGTTTCATTACTGTTGTTTTTTTGTTGTTAGTTTTTGCTATTATTATTATTATCATCATCATCATCGTCATTTTTATTATTATTATTAATAGCATTATAATTATCATCATCATCATCATTATTATTATTATTGTTGTTGTTGTTGTTTTCATAATTATTGTTATTATTATAATAATGATCATAATTGTTATTATTATGATAATGATCATAATTGTTATTATTATCATTATCATTATTATTATTAACACTATCATTACTACTACTACTACTATTATATACTACTACTACCACTACAATATACTACTACTACCATTAGTGCTACTAATGTTATCATTGTTATTATAACTAATATCACTATTATTACACTCACTGTTATTATCATCATTCTTATTATTATCATTATTAGCATTGCTGTTTTGCTACTATTTTTATTATTATCATTTTCATTACTATCATCTGTCGGGTTATGATTATATCCGTTATTATCATTACTAACATCATTGTGATAATAGTAATTATGATTATTATAATTACTATTGTTGGTGTTTATTATCATTGTTATTATTGCTGTTATTATCATTATCATCATCCCCTTCATCATCATCGTCATCATCATCATTGTCATTGTTATTATTGTTGCTGTTGTTTCTATCATTATGATATTGATAATGGTAGGAAATGATATTGATAATGATTATGATAATAATTATTACTATTATTATTGGCATCATGATTATCATTTTTGTTGCTATTTCGTTATTATCATTATTCTTATCATCTTTATTACTGTTACTATTATTGTTATTATTATAATCATTATTAGTATTATTATTGTTATTATTATTATTATAGTTATTATTGTTATTGGTGTAATAATCATTATCATTATTATCATTCTTTTTATTATTATTGATGTTATTTTCCATATTATTGATAGTATTATCATCATTATTGTTATCATTATTATTGTTTTTATTATTATTGTTGTTATTACTATTGTTATTAATGCTATTTTTATTATCATTATTATCATTAGTGTTAACGTTATCATTATTATCATTATTATTGTCCTTATTATTTATATCATTACCATCGTTATCATTATTTCTAATTTTTATACGTCAAGGAACTTATGGAACATCTTTATTAATGAAGAACGCAGATATAACAGTCATCGTATACACATAATTATTATTTTATAAATATTATACATATTTGAATTCTAATTGTCTCATATATATAGTCTGTCATTCAAAATTTCGTCCATCCACAATGCCCAGAAGGAATTATGACAAATTTTCGTAATTTCATGAAAATCATAATTACACGAAGTTCGTCTCTAAGTCAGTATAATATCGCCGCGTCAGTTTACCAAACGAGCATTCTCTAATTAGAACAAACGCCAGTTATGAAGCTATGAACCTCTACGTGACAAATTCTCCGCGCGTTTGATTGCCTTCTAAATTCTCCAAAGTCTTGTCTAAATGGATTAGAACTATTTGAGAGATTTGTCTTTTGTAAACATGAGAGTATTTGGTTCTATTAAAGCACAATCGAATCCTCAATCACGTGGACCGATAGTTTATATATCGCTACGCAGTTAATATTTGAGTGTTTGGATAGCTTTAACGGTATATTTTTAGTTGATTGTAACGCTGTGACCATATTATGTTCGCCTTTTTGACGGCCGTGTTATACAAAGGCCTAATAACGACTTTTCTTGTAGTTTCACTGTACTAAAGTATAACTTCCCTTCCCCTCCTTCGGGAAAACAGCTCCTTAAAAGTATATAACACTTAAAGTAATCCATATAACGAGTAAGCGAATCCCAAGCAGGAATCCTAAAAATGAGACATGAGGACGAGAACATTTTTATAATAGAATAAAAGAGAGGGGGAACCCTAACGCGCTGGTTCCTCTCACGGCCGATAGGTGGCAGCGCGAGTCGTTTGATGACGTCACGACGATTCGGCATCGATTTTGTAAACATCTCGGGCAGTCGTGTTAGAGACGTGGTGAGGTGAGGATGTGCGCGCTCCTCCTCTTCGGCAGTGTGGCGTAGTGCTTTTTTTGATCGAACGATGACGTAAAACCAATAGTCCCATTCCACTGTCTTTACGGTACTGTGCGAGTAACGTCAACCCAAAGGATAGACTAGAAAGAAGGGATTAAGAAAGAGAAGAGAGAGAGACAAGCGTACAGGCCATGAGAGAAGCGAAGGACGGTGAGGGGACTCCGGCCAGCCCTCTTGTGCCGAGCGAGTGTCTAGTAGTCCCCAAGTCGCATATCTGTGTAGTCCCCGAGTCGCTTTTCTTTTAGTAGCCTCCGAATCCCTCTTTTCTCAAACCCTTCTTTTCCTCTACACGAAAATCCCTCTCCATCTCTTTTTTATTTACAATGGCCACGTCTTCCATGGCTTATTGATAGTGCGTGTTGTGTGTACATTATCGGCTGAAAGAAGTGAAGTTTGGAGTTTATAAGGAATAGCAATGGTGGATATTCATTAGTAACAAGAGAAGATAAATAGAGAGAGAGGAAAATAAAGAGCGTGTCCCAAGGGGTCTCCCCCCCTCCCCCATTTACGTTGGTACAGCTTGTCCCTGGTCGATTTACATTCAAAAACAGATTGACCGAAAACACTAAGTGGAACTCGAGTGAACGTTTGTGTTGTCATACCATAATAAAGTCATTTTAGATCATAAGTAAGCGAGGACAAGGGATCCTCTGAAGTGATACATTATAACACGTGCCATATCGATTTCCCTCTAAATGGGTATGCTATAAGGAGGACTGACTTGTGGTATCTAGTCAAGGCTTTTTATCATTACGTACGACAGCACTGAAGTGGCTGGAAGAAGAAATAAGTGTATTTTAGATCTTATAAAACCTCAACGGCACTTGTGTGTGTTATTGAATGTGAAGAGAAAATAAAAACAAAACAAGCATTTGTTGCCATAGAAATTTACCTCTTATACCAAACGGAAAATAATAACATCTGAAAAATCTGCTTTAAATCCAAAAGATAAAAGTTGGATCGTCACCATCATCGATAATCCATATTTTTGAGGAAGTTGCAACCTGCAAGACCTGCAACAGGACGGCGAGAGTGAGAGAAGAGACTGCAGTAAGGGAGCGCGTAGCACAATGTCCGCTCATATGGTGTTGGTGTGGGCGGGGGTGACTGCCATGGCGTTGGTCACCCATGCCTCCTGGCGCAACAGTGTCATGCCAAAGAGATATGTTGAATTAGGTAAGTTTAATAAAGCATTTCTCTATGTGTGCGCCGTGCATGTGAGGAGAATGCTGTGATTTATGTCTTTTGTTGGGATAGTCAGAAGTGTCATGTTTTGGCCAGTCGGTTGTTGTTCGGTGACGTTCATAGTAATCATTCCTCGTTAATATGTTGGATGGTTTGGAAGTCGTATATTGGAAATGGTGGTCGTTGTTTGCGTTGTACGCCACCGGGTCCTGGGTTGGCGATAGGGGAGGGGAAGACCTCCAAGCTTACGATGTTGGCATGATTGATCTCTGTTATCGACCACACCCCAACCTCCTGAGCCTCGATAGCACAACACGTGCTCAAGAATATTAAATGGTTAAAGTGGGTTGTTGCAATATTTTGTTGTTGCAAGTCCAAGTTTTGCATGGGTGTTTCATCGAGGGTGGTATAGCTATGCGTATGAGAGAAGCTCTGAGTGCGCCGTATATTTTTTAACCCTGATAGACTTGGAAGAATGAAAGAGTGAACTGGAATGTTTAACGTACGTCGACACTTGATATGTGTGGAATGATAATTTGTCTTATTCTAATTCCGGTCAGTGGTAAAGATTACTTGGATGAGCGAAACGAAAAGCACTTGCGCATTTAGAGTCGAGAGCGCGCGGCCACGAACTTAACATAAACGGTTTAGGATGGAAGTTTTTAGTTGCCAACCGAGAAGATAATCTGGATATGCTTCTGAACGTGGAATAGATTTGCAACAAAAGAGTGCTGGCATCTAAAGAGCTCCCGGGGGCTGAGCTGCAGTGGCAGGAGCATATCAGCACTGGGGAAATGCCTGCTTTACCTGCAGTGGCGAAGTTACAAGCTTCCCTTTTTCTTAGCTCGCTATCGCTTGACGGCTCATTTGTCAGCCTATAGTACGCGTTGCATATGATGATATTGCCAGGTACGTGTATTTTTTTTCCACCGAAGGGGCTAGTGAGGGTGGAAGGACGTATGAATGAGCTGACCCATGCGTGTTGGATGGGTTAGTGGGCATGCGTGAAGAGTTGGCCCTTGAGCGCATGGTGGTAGGTAGTGGGCAGGGGGTGGGCGTAGTGTATGTGTGAATGATTGTTGCGTACAGGGGGTGGTGGGGTGACGAGGGAAGGGGCATGATTCGGGTATTTATGAATGGCCAGCTGTTTATGTACAGAGGGGGGATGTACGTGTGTGAAGGGGGATGACGGATGGAGTGTGAATGTTTGTTTCTCATGTCTTGGGGGGAGTGACATGTGTGGAAGTGAGGAAAAAAGTTTGTTTACTCTAAGATTCGTTTGTATGAATGAGTTTCACAGGAGGTTACTCTTAAGCCATAGAATGCGAGCTAATAAAAGAGTCAGAAATAAGAGAGATTTCGGGTAATGTAGAGGTCAGGGTGAGGTAATGCCCAGATGACCTGACTTCAGAAGGCTATGATGATCAACTTTGTACAAGAGAAAAGAGAGAGTTGTTTTGCGATCATTATTCATTTAGTGTTGGGTGATATGGAGAGGCGGAGAGCAGCGAGCCTAGGTTATTGATCCGTGGGTATGGAAGCGTGTAGGGAGGAAAGGAGATTGAAAATGCCTCCGAGCTTGTGTTATTATTTCGGAAACTCCCGCCAGAGGGAGAGGTGGTGTAGGAGGATGGATGCGGAGCGGGTGGGTTGGGGAGGGGGGGTACTGGGCTGTCCACCCACATCTCCCTCGGGCTGTGGGCGTGCTCGGCGTGTCATAGTGGCCACTTTGGGTTGCTCTGATGGGTGTGGCTATGTATGCATTATATGTGGGGTTTTGTTGACGTCCTTTTGGCATTGTGATGGCATTTTGTGACATGGAGTAGCTATGATACAAAAGGTTTTTATATTCCTACACCACTCGGTCGTATGTCGCCACATCTGTTTATATCATTATGGGAAAATGACTATGTTTGAATATGATCACGTCTCCCGTGATCTATATTCAATCATTAGGAAGCCAAATGATGTCACGAACATTGCCAGCTGGCATTCAAAACTGTCCGATGCGCGATGGCACCTGCCCCATGTTTTTTTGGCGAAGGCAAATTGGAAAAGCGAAATAATCAAATGCCTTTGAATTATAGGCCTATTGAGACCGCGCAACGTCTTCCCTTTAACGGCGGAAACACCGTTCACGCGATGCGATTATGGGAATGTAAAAAGCAATTTTATCGCACCTCTTATCAAAGCAGAATTTCCCAATATGCTGGCGCGGATTTCGAGGAGCCGTCTTGGAACCCGCGAAATGCGCTCTGAGTTGGGTTGGGCCGCATCACTGGGGCCTGACAATTATTTACTGCAGAGTCCAGTATTCCGAATGTTCTTTTAGCCCCTGAGAAATGGTCGAAGTTGGCTAACCATGTGGTTCCCGTCAACTTGTGTGCCTTTAACTTCGCGAATTTCTTCCCTCTTTTTAGCGTGTGCGGGAGTGGGGGTAGGGTGGGGGATAGCATTCCTGTCATGTTCGTGGTTTTGTGATACGAGGGCATACGTATCGTGCAAAGCTGCTGCGGCCGTACATTTACGGAAACAGATGCCGAATGCAGATAAAGAAGTTGATCTTGTTTCAGAGGGCTTTGTTATTGTTGGCTGCTATTGATGTTGACCGCATTGGGGTTATCGTAACACTATACTGTTTACGCGACTGACCTTACGTGTTGTTTTAGCCTCTTTTCAGCACTTGTTTTCTCGGTAACTTCCTATCTTAGGAAAGGATCCGATTGCTACTTGATAATGAACCCAGATGGAAAAAGAAAGTCATGACAAGTCTTGGTACAGAGTATCATTTCCCGGACGTTGTTTCTACGCATTATTAGCAGCAGTGTACATGACTCTAGATATCACACCGGATGCACAAGCCTGTCGTTCATGTTTTCTTGGGCACGGGAAGAGGATGTTGCGGTCTGGCCAAACGCCGTCCCCAGGGATGGTTTAGAACGGGATTTTTTTATGGAACAATCGGCACAGAAGGAGAGTGTACCCACAGTGGACGTTATGGATACAAGACACAAAGTAACAGAAGTGGCACATTACT
>NC_091564.1:9500793-9519575 GCF_042767895.1 Penaeus vannamei | reverse complement strand
TATTTTAATATATATATATATATATATATATATATATATATATATATATATATATATATATATATATATATACTTGCATATACATACATACATACATGCATAGATAGAGATTGATATATATATGGATATGTGTATATATATATATATATATATATATATATATATATATATATATATATATATATATGTGTGTATCTATAAGTATATTTGTGTGTAAATACATGTGTATGTATATGCATTCATATGTATATGTATATACATATATTTATATGTATATATATGTATATGTATATATATGAATATGTATGAATATATGCATGTTTGTATATATATTATATAGATAAACATATGCATATATACATATATACATATATATATATATGATATATGATTTATATGTAATATATGTAATATATATGTAATATATGCATATAATATATCATATATAATATATATATGTGTGTGTGTGTGCATGTATGCGTGTATGCGTGTGTGTTTACATATGTATATATGTATGATATGATATATGTAATATAGTATAAAATATATATGTGTGTGTATGTGTGTGTGTGCACGTTTGTGCGTGTGCGTGTGTGTGTGTGTGTGTGTGTGTGTATGTGTGTGTGTGTGTGTGTGTGTATGGATGTATGTACGTATGTATGTTTCAATGTGTGTGCATGTTCGTGTGCGTGTTCGCGTGTATTTTGGGTTTGCGTGTGAATATCTGGTCTTAGTATGTACATCTTTTACGGTGAGATGAGAATGCGAGGGCAATCGGCAGGCAGGTAGGCAGGGAGATTGTCACAGGCAGTGCCAGGTAGAGAGGAGACAGGTTGCAGTCAGCGAGAGATCCCCTATATTAAATTTTTACTTCGTACATACTTCCTTCCTCTGACCTCGCCCTTTTTCCACTCTCTTCCCTCTCCCCGCTTCTAGCCACCTCACTGCCCCTTCCTCCACTCTGTTTTTCCCTCCCTCTCCACATCCTTTCCCTTCCTTCCCCTCCCATTCCTCTCCTCCCTTTCCATCCCCCTTCTCTCCCTCCTTTCCTCTCACTCCTCTCCTCTCCCTCTTCATCCCCCCTTTTCTTCCCTCCTTTCCTCTCACTCCTCTCTTCTCCCTTTTCATCCCCCCTTCCCTCCCTCCTTTCCTCTTTCGCTCTTCTCCTCTCCTTCTCCATTCATCCCCCCCTCCTTCTACATTCATCCCCCCCTTCCCTCGCCCTCCCTCCCTCCTGCCTCTCCTCTTCTTCCCTCCCTCCCTCCTTCCTGCTCCTCTCCGCTCCTCCTCTCCCTTTCTTTTATCCGGAATTAAACTATTGTAGAAAGAGAGAGACATAGTTGGAAGCAATAAAGGGGAGCCAAACGCGAGTCGCCTAAAAGATCAAGGCAAAAGGGCCGGAGACGAAAGGCGAGATACGAGAGTAGAAGAGAAGAGGAGAGGAAAGATAGAGGAGACTAAAAAGAAGGGAAGAGGAGAGGAGAGGAAAGGAAAGATAGAGGAGACTAAAAGGAAGGGAAGCGAGTAGGAGATTGGAGGAAAGAGTAGCAGAGAGTAGTAGAAGAAGGGAAGGGAATGGAGGAGGTGAGGGGAGAGGAGAAGAGAAAAGAAAAGAAGAAAAGCGAGACGGAGAGGAGTAGGGAGGAGAGAAAGCGAGAGGAGCGGTGTGTCAGGACCTCTGCACAAGTCCTCGCCGAGAAGACCCGAAAGTATATATCGCTGGAGACAGTTCGGGCAGGATAGCCTCGATAGAAAGTTATTTTGATAAACTGATATGTAGGCAGACGGGCCATCTGAGTAGCTAGTACGTTGGGTATGGGAAGGCTGCTAGTTGGATTGGTAGTCTGATAGGCTGGCTGGTTGTAGGTTGAGGGGCTGGTAGGCTGCCTGGTAGTACGTGGGTGGGATGGTAGGGGAATTATTACTGTGAGCAAGAGATGGCAAGGCTTTTAGGTAGGCCTAGACAGACTGGTTAAATGGTGCCGGGTAGTTCAACGAGCTGGTAATATGGCAGTCTGGTGGGAATTAAGAAGAGAAAGAGGAAGAAGAATAAGAAAGTAGAAAAAAAGCATAAGAACAAATGGAAAGAGGGAACCGGGAGTTTTCTCCTTTTTCTCTCCCTCCCCATCCCTCCTTCCTTCCCGCCTCCTCCCCACTCCTCCTACCCATTCAACCCTCCCTCCCTCCCCTCCCCCCTGCCTGCCTACCTACTTTCCTCCCACTCTTCCTCTCTTCCTCCCTTCCTCTCTCTTCTTTTCTTTCCCCCGGAATATGCGTCGACTCATTAGCAAAGAGGAAACTGCACTTAGACTGCAGTTGTGGATGTTACGAGGGTTTGGGGAAGTGGGATGGGGGGGAGATGGGGGGAAAGGGAGAGAAGTACGGGTAGGACGGAAGGGGAGGCGGGAGGGAGAGGTGTCGAGAGGGCAGAGGGCCAGGAACGAAAGAAGGTAATAATGCTTAGGGCCAAGCAGTGCCACCGGGTCAGTGAGTCGTCAGATTTTGAGGAAAGAAAGACCACGGATAGAAATAGAACGAGGAAGAGGGAAAGAAATAAAGAAATGAACTCATATGCTGCATGAACATGCACACGCACACGCATACGCATACGCATACGCACATGCGCGAGCGAGTGCACACACACACATAAAGATATATATGTATATGTATATATATGTGTGTGTGTGTGTGTGTGTGTGTGTGTGTGTGTGTGTGTGTGTGTGTGTGTGTGTGTGTGTGTCTGTCTGTGTGTCTGTGTGTCTGTGTGTGTGTGTGTGCGTGTGTATAAATACCTACATACATACATACATATACATACAGATGCTCCTCTTTTTCTTTTCCTCCGCCTCTCCCAAAAGTGATTCTGGCGTCGGTGGATAGATAGAAATTTTGCCCGACAAGTGCTCATGGACGCTGAATGTTGGCCGAGATTGGCGTTGAATGGCGTTCGGATTCGGCGCTGCAGATCATGCGCCAAAAATGCAGTCGTCTTTGATGAGGTCTCCGAGCACACACACTCAAAAAAGAAAAGGAAAAAAATAGGTTTCCGAAGAGATGAATACCGCATCATTCTACGAAAACGTTTTCACAACTGAGGTGGAAATGTTGCAAGGTTTGTTGTGAAGAATGACTTGCAATCAGCCTAGGTGCGGAACTGCGTCACTGGAGAGACAGCGAGAGAGAAAAGACTGAGGCGTATATACAGCAAGAGACACACGTGGAATTTTTTCCCCAAAAAATTAGAATTAGAATTTGAAATTAAGTGTGGCGACCTTGATATGTTTTTTTTTAGATTGTCTTTGCCTGTCCTGGATTTAGAGGTTCTAGCTTTGCGTGGCCTGCCGACGTGAACCCGCAAAATCATATATATGTGTCTGTGTATGTATGTATAGTGTGTGTGTGTGTGTGTGTGTGTGTGTGTGTGTGTGTGTGTGTGTGTGTGTGTGTGTGTGTGTGTGTGTGTGTGTGTGTGTGTGTGTGTGTGTGTGTGTGTGTGCGTGTGTGTGTGCGTGTGCGCGCGTGCACATACTGTAATTTTTTAAAGGTAATGGGGCGTAAACATGACGCGACATTTCGATCGGGGTGATATTGCATCGCACGGGTCAGTGAGTCACCAGGAGAGGGAATTAAGGGGGGGGGGGTGCGAGAGATGGAAAGAAGTCACGTGAGAAGGAGGAGGGTGGGTGGCGATGGGGGTGAGAGGTTGAAGGGAGAGTGAGAGAGAAGCGACGTGATAAAGAATTGGGGAAGATGAGGAAGGGTAGAACGGAAGAGGAAGAGGAAGAGGTAGAAAAGAGGCACGTGAGTAGGGGGTATGAGGGGTTAAGAGCGAGGGCGAGGACGATAAAGAGGATGAGGGGAATGGAGGAAGGTGTTGGGATGGTACGGTGGAGGATACCAAAGGCAAGGGAGGGTGAAGGAGGTTCCTCAGAGGGGGAGGGGGTGTTAGAAAGAGAAGAAGGGGAATAGGGGAATGAGGTTGAGGGTGAGAAGGGAGAGGAGAGGCGAAGGGGAATGAGGTTGAGGGTGAGAAGAAGGGAGAGGAGAAACGAGGGGGAATGAGGTTGAGGGTTGAGAAGAAGGGAGAGGAGAGGCGAGGGGGAATGAGGTTGAGATTGAGAAGAAGGGAGAGGAGAGGCGAGGGGGAATGAGGTTGAGGGTGAGAAGAAGGGAGAGGAGAGGCGAGGGGGAATGAGGTTGAGGGTGAGAAGAAGGGAGAGGAGAGGCGAGGGGGAATGAGATTGAGGGTGAGAAGAAGGGAGAGAAGAGGCGGGGAGGAATGGGGGGGGGGAGGGGGCTGTAGTGGTAGGGGGTTAGATGGTTGGTGGTGCTGGAAACTTCTTGTTCATTAAGAGCCGCCGACGCACCTCTGGGCTGGCAGTTGCGTCTTCAGAGGCTCGACAAGATGGCAGAGCTTGCAATATCCGGACTCGAGGAGGATTCTTCAACTCCTTTGGCTTGTGTGGAGGATGGGGTGGGGGGGTAGTTGTGGAGGTATCTTTTTTATTGTCGCTGTTATGTTTGCCATGTAGAGTGCTGATCTTTATGATAAACTTTCTGTCCTCCCTTCTACTTCCTCCATCCGCCTTTCTCCATTGCTCCCTTCCGCCCCCCCTCCCCCTTCCCTCCTTCCTCCGTCCCCGTTTCCCTCTTGGAACAGCAATTCTAACTTAGTTGGTAGAACTCCTTGTACCGGAACTGCACGATTGGTGTCGCGCAGCGGCGGAGGCTCTCCTTCAAGCCGGAATACAGAGGGATTTTTTCACTTTTTGGAAGGTCGAGGGCTTGACCCTTTCGCCACGGCCTGAGTCGAAAAAGCTGGCTTTGAGGTTTAGGTGAAGGAGGAAAAGGAAAAAGTAGGATGATTCTCATCCCTTTCCCTCCCTCTCCTCTTCTCTCCGCCTGTCTCTCCTTCTCTTCTCTCCCCCTCTCCCCTTCTCTCCTCTTCTCCCTCTCGTCTTTTCTCCTCCTCTCCTCTTATCTCCCCCTCTTCCCTCCCTCTCCTCTTCTCACCCCTCTCCCTCCCTCTCCTCTTCTCACCTCTCTCCCCTCCCTCTCCTCTTCTCACCCCTTCCTCCCTCTCCTCTTCTACCCCTTCCTCCCTCTCCTCTTCACCTCTCCTCCCTCTCCTCTTCTCACCTTCTCCCCTCCCTCTCCTCTTCTCACCCCTCTCCCTCCCTCTCCTCTTCTCTCCCCCTTTCCCCTCCCTCGCCTTCCCCTTGCGTCCTTTCACTTTAACTCCCGTTACAGCCCACCCCTCCCTCTTTTACCATCGGTTCTCTCTCTCTCTCCTCCCCCCGCTCTTCTCTCCCTTCCCCCGTGGGAGGCTGGCCAATCCTCTTAGCCTCATAAATAGCGGGTTCCCTTCGGCGTAATTTCAGGTCCTGCCGCCGCGTCTTGCCGTCTCTATAAAAGGGGACAACATCAAACACATGATTAAATTCCTTTGACTGAAAGAAAATAAAACGGGCGACATTTGATCCTGAGCACGGCGTTGTGATTTTTTTTATTTGCCAGTATGTATAAATGTTTGTACACGTGCATTGCACACGGACACACGTACACGTACCGATACAGAAAAGCACATAGACAAAGAGAAGCACACAGACATAAACACGGACACACAAATATACACAGACACATACACAAACATATAGACACACAAACAAACAGACATACACTAACATACACACATACACTAACATACACACATACACTAACATACACTAACATACACTAACATACACACATACACTAACATACACACATACACTAACATACACACATACACTAACATACACACATACACTAACATACACACATACACTAACATACACACATACACTAACATACACACATACACTAACATACACACATACACTAACATACACACATACACTAACATACACACATACACTAACATACACACATACACTAACATACACACATACACTAACATACACACATACACTAACATACACACATACACTAACATACACACATACACTAACATACACACATACACACATACACACACACACACACACACACACACACACACACACACACACACACACACACACACACACACACACACACACACACACACACACACACACACACTCACTCACTCACTCTAGTATGGGGATTAGATAGATGAGTGGATGAGTGATATGTTCTGCATTGCATGTGTTTGTACGCATGGCGGCCCGTGCACTTAAACATATTTGGATACATTTTCTGTTTCGAAATCCATAAATATTATTCAGTCAATTATTTGGACAGTTGCAGATTAAGAATCAGTAGTGGTGGGGCACAGGAAGTTGGGGGAGGGGGAGGGGGGGGGGCTAAGTGAAAGGGTGAGCGATTGATTTCGGGAAAGCCATTGATCGTCTGGAGCATTATTAAAAGCCTCTCTTGATGAAAGATTGAATCGTCTTGTCAACTTGGCGGGGATCGCGTGCGGCCGGGAAGGGATGGCCTTATCGGTTGTTGATGTTGCTGTGGTTTTAGTGATTACTTTTATTGTTGTTATATCTGCGGTTGTGACAGCCGTGTTGGCGATTGTTATTTTTTTGTGGTTAACATTTACTACGGATTTGTTTTCGTCCATTCATCAAACGCATCGTTCGTATTTCTATGTAGGCCTATGTATGTACAGTGTGTCTACAAACTTTGAGTATTATGCATTTGGAAGGTGAATTATTGTTGGGGTATTTAGGCAGGCAGGCAGATAGATAAGCAGACAGACAGACAAAAGCAGCCTGATGGGCTAGCAGACAGAGAGGCATTCAGACAGACAAAAAATAATAAACAGACTAATTGCTTGTGTCTGTAGACCTAGGCGAAATGGGGGAACAGGTAAACATGGAATACAATGAGAAAGAATTGCTTAATTTACATGGTGACAATAACAGAATTTAAAGTTGGGTGGGGGTGGGAGGGAGGGACGCAGGGAGGGAGTAATATATATTTCGAAAATATTTCACACTAATTAAATGAGGGCAAATGAATCGTAATGTGCGGGATAACGCAAAGTGCAGTGGCTGTTTTTGAAAGTCTGTTCCCGCAGCAAAGATATTTCGTCCAGTTAGGAGTTAATAGTTCTGGTAAACAGGAAGTTTATATTTATCTATCGGGGCTTTGGCGGAAAATAACAGGGTTGAATTGTGTGGTGCTTTATGGCAACTGCGACGCAACATGCCGAATGATATAAAAGGCAGACTGTTGTGGGAATGGTAATTGTAATGGTAATAGATTTAATTAGTGAAAATGTGAAAACGCAAAAGATATATGGTAATTGGTTTGTTACGTAATAGATGAAAAACTGAAACAAAGGGGTTGCGCTTTTGAGAGACCGGTCGCTTGTACGAGTCCTTTGTTATCACTGATTATGAATTTTGATAAATGCATGACATGAAAACATTTCAGTCATTACCCTAATTGCATTCCTCGTCTACTTTTGAAGTAAAGGAAACAGGCGAGACCCGGAGAAAGAAATTCCATAGCATAAAAGAAAAGAAAATCCGCATCTGGTAATGACTTCAAGCGTCTTCCCTGCGAGGAATTATTTCCCAAAGGACGTATATTTCTTTTTTTTTTTTTTTTTTTTTTTTTTTTTTTTTTTTTTGTGTGTGTGTGTGTGTGTGTGTGGGTGTGTGTGTGTGTGTGTGTGTGTGTGTGTGTGTGTGTGTGTGTGTGTGTGTGTGTGTGTGTGTGTGTGTGTGTGTGTGAAGTGTAGATTTTTTTTATAGACTTTTTTGTATAGTCGTGTATTTTTAAGGTAAATGTAGGTGGATTATTTTGTCGGTTGATGAAAGGTTCGACATATTTCCCAAGTGACATACATTCGTAGTTTTGTCCTTTTTTTTTGAAGGTAAATGTGGAGTTATCTTAATTTATTTGTATCATGATGATTCATTTGTTAATTTTTCAAAGGCAATAGTGATAATTTTTTATTGTTTGATGAAATGGACCATAGAAATTAGGTGTTTGTTGTACGTGGAAAGTATTATTATTTTTTTAATTCTCAGGATTACTTGTGATTTAATTTATTGTTAATAGTATCATTGTTATACTATCCCGGTTATTATTATTTTTTATCATTTTTTCATTAAATCATCATTATCATCATCATTGTTATCCCTATCATCATCATTGTTACTGTTGTTGTTGGTCTTGCCTTCCTTATTTACTAGTGTATGTAATGTATTTCTAAATGTATTTAAGTTGCCGTATTGCGTAATAGGTCTCTCTTCGTCGAAACCAACGGCTGTCGACCGTCGAAATTGTTTATTGTTTGTTTGTTTCACTTGCCTGTGGCCGGAACCGTTGGTTTATTATTTATTCATTTATTTATTTATTTTATTTTTTTGTGTCAGTCATTCAGCCATTTTAACTTATTCTACGCTGGTCCCGTCTATAGAATACAATGATTTATTTATTTGTGTAAATGATGTGTCAGTGGCTAATTCATTAGTATCTTAATTTGACAATTTGTTGTGCGCCGAATTTTATTCATTAGTCATTCATTTTGAAGAGGATTACGTTGGTTTAGGTTTTATTAATTTATGGAGTTTTGTTTGTATCTGGAATTGTGCTTTGTGAGTGAGAGGATGTGTGAGTGAGTGAATAAGTTAGTGAGTGAGGGAGTGAATAAGTTAGTGAGTGAGGGAGTGAATAAGTTAGTGAGTGAGTGAATGAATAAGTTAGTGAGTGAATGAGTGAATAAGTTAGTGAGTGAGTGAATAAGTTATTGAGTGAGTGAGTTCGTGCGTGCGTTAGTGAGTGAGTGAGTTCGTGCGTGCGTTAGTGAGTGAGTGAGTGAGTGAGTGTGTATATGCTCGCGGGTTCCGTGTGCCCGCGCATGTATATGTTCCTGCAGAGCCAATTCGATTACTCTATCTTTACAATATCATGAATATCGCTTCTACTTTTACGCCATTCCGTTTCAAACAGTTCGTTAAGTTTGAGTGTTTAATGAAAGTTGATATTGCGCGTTTGATCTTGCTGAAAGGCCGGCGCCATGTTTTTTGTTGCCATGTTTTATGCATGGGTGGGTTTTGTACATGTTAGATTTGCATATGTAAAGTACTTTTTGTTAGGTTTTGTTGTGTGTTTTCAAGGGGTGGGGAGTATTTAGATAAGTTGGCTTTTAGTTCGAATGTGCTTCTCGCTGTACAGTACACATTATTTGTTGTTATTGTTTTTTGTTTTCTTATTATACGTTCTTTATATTCAGTGATTTTCTGTATGTTTATTTCGTGCTTTTTTAGCCTTATCATTTATAACATCTTTACTAATTATTTTTTTATTAATCAGTTGATTTATTAATGCATTTATTTATGGGTTTCTCCATCTTTCTCTATGTTTGTTTTCCTTTTTTTCTTTTTATGTTCTTGGTTGCCTTAACCTTTTCTAAATTATTTTACTATCATTTTTCCTCCTTTTATCCTTAAATCAGAGATAGAGAGAGAAAGAAGGAGAAAGAGACAGAAAGAGAGACAAAAAGAGAGAGAGAAAGAAGGAGAAAGAGACAGAAGGAGAGAGAGAAAGAGAGACAGAAAGAGAGAGAGAAAGAGAGACAGAAAGAGAGAGAGAGAGAGAAAAAGAGACAGAAATAGAGAGAGAGAGAGAGAAAAAGATATGAGCAGAGAGAGAGAGAGAGAGAGAAAAAGAGAGAGAGAGAGAGAGAGAGAGAGAGAGAGAGGAGAGAGAGAAGAGAGAGAGGAGAGAGAGAGAGAGAGAGAGAGAGAGAGGAGACAGAGAGAGAGAGACAGAGAGAGAGAGAGAGACAGAGAGAGAGAGAGAGACAGAGAGAGAGAGAGAGACAGAGAGAGAGAGAGAGACAGAGAGAGAGAGAGAGACAGAGAGAGAGAGAGAGACAGAGAGAGAGAGAGAGACAGAGAGAGAGAGAGAGACAGAGAGAGAGAGAGAGACAGAGAGAGAGAGAGAGACAGAGAGAGAGAGAGACAGAGAGAGAGAGAGAGAGAGAGAGAGAGAGAGAGAGAGAGACAGAGACAGAGAGACAGAGAGAGAGAGATCACGATCGTGGAAATGGGCGACCGGCCAGGTCATCGGGACGACCCAATCCCTGTTTTAATTAGTGGACCTCCTGCTCCTCCTACTTTTTTCCATTTCTTTTTCCTTTTCCTCTTCCTCCTCCTCTTTCCCCTCTTCCCCCTCCTCATTTTTCTCCTCCCTTTCTTCTTTTTCCTCCTCCTCCTCATCTTCCTCCTCTTCCTTCTCTTCACCCTCCTCCTTCTCCTCCCCTTCCTCCTTCTCTTCCTCTTCCTCCTCCCTACTTCCCTTCCCCTTCCTCCTTCTCTTCCTCCTCTCCTCCTTCCCCCCCTTCCCCTTCCTGCCTTCTCTTCCCCCTCCTCTTCCTCCTTCCCCTCCTCTTCCTCCTTCCCCTCCTCTTCCTCTTCCCCCTCCTCTTTCTCCTCCCCCCTCCTCTTTCTCCTTTCCCTCCTTTTCCTCCTCCTCCTCCTCCTCCTCCTCCTCCCCCCCTTCCTCCTTCTCTTCCTCCTCCTCCCCTTCTTCCTCCTCCTCCTCATCATCATTATCATCATCTTCCTCTGAGTATTGTAAAGTTTTGTTTCTTCACATACTGTTTCTGTTTATATTTATGTATATTGTTTCACTCATGCACTTTCTTTCTTTTCACTCATGCACTTTCTTTCGTCTTATCCAGAGTTGCCGCGCGGTCCTTCCATTTCGACTTTTGTATTTTGTTATTTCCATTGTCTGTAGATGAAAGTGAAAACGCAAATACAGGCGAAAACGAAGACCGTGCCAAGTTACATAAATGAATGATGATTATAAGAAAAAAACAGTAGAAAGAGGAAGAAGAAAAGAAAGAAAGAAAGAAAGAAAAAATTCTACCTTCGCGCCATTCCCGCTCCGGAATGTAAGATCAAAATCTGCGGAATGCGGCTGAGGAACGTCTTGGTGTGTGTTTGTGTATCCGTCTGTCTGTGTCTATCATGTATAGACGGATAGGCAGACAGACAGATTGAGAGGTGAATGGATAGATAGATCGATACGATGGATTGATTGATTGATAGATATAAACGATAAATAAGATAGGTAAGTATGTAGATATATATGTCTATAAATTTGTATATCTGTTGGGTGTTTGTGTTCTACCTTATGTTTCGTATGTCGTCTTTATTATCGTAGAAGGAAATCTGCTGGGAAAATATATTTTTTTAATATATACTGTGAAATCTTGCGGATTTTGAATTGCATTTAAGAGAATGAGATAAAGTACGATACCAGAAGAACTATATGGATGTATATTTGTTTGTGCGAACATGTTCGTTTTCGGAAGTGCATTCCTATTTACACTTCTTGCCACGGAAGGCAGCAGCAAGAAGCCAGTTCACCGAATTAATTAATTCACATCTACCTCTAACCCTTTCTTCGGTCTGTTTCCCCTGCTCTTGTTTCTTATCTCCCTTCCTTTGCTTTTCTTGAGACGTGCTATATGTCTGGCATTTCATTATGCTGTGGTTGTATATGGCCGTTAATATACGTTATGTTGCCATGGTGATGTAGCAGCAGAGGGAACTGTGACTTCCTGTGCGCAGCGGTGCCAAATATTGCCTGCCGTCTGCAACTGCCGTCTGTCTGCTCGGGTCTCCGGCGGGTGGGGTGGGGTGGGGGTGATGGGGGGGGGCTCTTTGTTTTCTTTTTTTAGCTCCATGTCTCTCAGTGTGTATGTGTGCATGTTTTTTTTCTTTATTCTCTCTATCTTTCTCTCTCTCTTTCTCTTTCATCCTCTGTATGTGTTTGTTTGTGTGTCTATGTATATGTATATGTATATACACTATATTTATACATATGTATACATATAGATATGAATAATATATTAAGATTCTGCTTTATTTCTATCATGAAACTAACCTCCCTTGTTTTCTTTCCAGGTAAGACGCGGCGAATGGCAGAAGAGAAGAGGTAAAGCAGAACGCTGGGCAAGAGGATCCCAGCGTTCCAGGATGGGCGGCGATGTGCGCGGGAGAGTGGGTGGACGACGGAGTGTGAGGGCGGGCGAATGTGGAGGAGGAGCAGGAGGAGAAGGAGGAGGAGGAGGAGGTCGAGGGGAAGAGGGGCTGTGAGTGGGTATTGTGGAAAGAGAGCGAGCGAGCAACAAAGCGTGGGCTGGTGTGTGTGTGTGTGTGTGTGTGTGTGTGTGTGTGTGTGTGTGTGTGTGCGTGCGTGCGTGCGTGCGTGCGTGCGTGCGCGCGCGTGCTTGCGTGTGCTTGTTTGTTTATGTCGCTTTATATATCTTATACTCTTCATTCATCTCTCTTCCTCCCTCCATCCCCCTTTCCCATTCTCTGGTTCTCTTTCTCCGTTTCCTCTTCCCTTCCCCTCCCTCTTCCCATCCCCAATCCTCCTTTCTTATTCCATCATTTCCTCACATCTCCCTTTCTTCTCTCAGTCTTCCCCCCGCCCCCTTTCCAGCTGGGCAACTTTCCCTTTCCCCCACTCCTTGTTCATCCTCTTACTCTCTTATATCCTTTTCCTCGTTGTCTTCTTTCCCTTTCCACTCCCCTCTCTTTACTTTCCTTCCTCCTTCTTTTCCCCCCTCCTCCTCTTTTCCCTTTTCCTTTTCCCCCTTCTCCCTCCCCCTCTTTTTCTTTCCCTTTCCCACTCTCTCCCTCTCTTTTCCTTTCTCCCCTCTTGTCCCTTTCTCCCCTCCCATCTTTCCTCTTTCCCTCTCCCTCTCCCCCTTCCTCTCTTTCCCGCTCCCTCTCTCCCTCAGGTATCTTTCCCTCTCCCTCTCCCCCTTCCCTCTCTTTCCCTCTCCCTCTCCCTCTCCCCCTCCCCCTCCCCTCTTTCCCTCTCCCCCCTCATTCCCCTCCCCACTTTTCCTCCCCTCCTCCCCTCCTCCCCGCAGTGTGGCCTTGTTCTTATTGATTTTTCCCTGCCGCTCTGCCGATAATAAGTGGGGGATTTTTAAGGTCTTAACGACGGTATGTAGATTAGCTGTCTTGTTTTCGAAAGCGAGGAGGGAATTGTAGATGTAGTTGAGTTTGTTTCAATGTCTGCCGAGGGAGGTAGGGTATGGTAGAGGAAGGGCGAGGGAGGGGGAGAGGAGAATGTAGCGTGGGGGGAGAAGGATGTAGGGGTTGGGGTTGGGAGGGTTGGAGAATGCTAGAGGAAGGGCGAGGGAGAGGGAGAGGAGAATGTAGCGTGGGGGGGTGGAGTTGGAGAATGCTAGGAGGAAGAGACGAGGAAGGAAGATATAGGGTTGGGGTGGAGTTGAAGTAGAGGAAAGGGCGAGGAGAGGAGAGGAGAATGTAGCGTGGGGGGAGGAAGTAGAGGGGATGGGGTGTGGGAAGGAAGGGTATAAGGAGAACGGAAGGAGAAGATTTGTAGAGAGGCTAGGGGGTTAAGAAGGTGGGGAGTTGGGTGCGGTTTGGTGGGCTGGGCCTTGGATGGTGGGCGAGTGGGGGTTGGGGAGTAGGGGAGATGGAGAGAAAGGATACAGGGGAATGGGGGAGAGGAGTAGTGGGCGGAATGGAACAAGCCTTAATTGTAGGCCTATCTGTACAGGGGATCGCATCGGCAGCCTTAAGTAAATGAGAGTCAACCGAAAGGGTGAATACTGCTCCTCTTTGTAAGGCGAAGACAGTAGAACGGGGAGAAGGAACACATTTAGGGAGGGAATGGGGGAGTAAAGATGTAATGGGAACTGGTAAGGGAGGTATAGAACGAGGGGGTTAGGAAGCACGTGAAATGAGAGCGCGAACAAGGCGCGTGTGAAGGAAAGAGAGGGTAGCGAGGCGGAGGGAGGGAAGAAGGGAGCGAGCGAGGGAGCGAGAGGATGTGACAGGTGAGTTGGCCACGTGCACGGCTGGGAGCTCGAGTTTCACGTTGCGTCCGTGTGCCGCTGCACTGCTTGCTCACCGCAGCCCTTGTGTGTGTGGATGCGAGGATGGGTGGGTGGCTTGCTGTTCATATGTGTAGGTGTGTGTGCGTGTATTTGGGTGAGTGTGAATGTTAATGAGTGTTTATGTGACGGAGAGGTCACTTGATGATACACATACACAGGTAGAGGCGCTCAGTATGCGCACGGATGTGAAGGTTATGCACTCGCGTGTCTGTATTGATTGATATATAAATGGCATGGGCCTAATATACTGATGCAGGAGAAAAGCGAGCAGATGCGTTTGGAAAACTATAGTATTCAGGTAAAGCCTTATGCTCAACTCGAGAAGGATATCATCCCCGTGTCTCTCTCTCTCTTTCCCTCCTTCATTCCCTCTCCCTCTCCTTTCCTCTTCCTCCTGTCCCTCCCTCCCTCGCTTCCTCCTCGTTCCCTCCCCCCGTCTTCTCTCCCTGTTTTCTCTCTCTCTCTCTCTCTCTCTCTCTCTCTCTCTCTCTCTCTCTCTCTCTCTCTCTCTCTCTCTCTCTCTCTCTCTCTATCTATCTATCTATCTCTATCTCTATCTCTATCTCTATCTCCCATCTCTATCTCTATCTCTCTCTCTCTCTCTCTCTCTCTCTCTCTCTCTCTCTCTCTCATCTCTCTCTCTCTCTCTCTCTCTCTCTCTCTCTCTCTCTCTCTCTCTCTCTCATCTCTCTCTCTCTCTCTCTCTCTCTCTCTCTCTCTCCCTCCCTCTCTCTCTCCCTCTCTCCTCCCTCTCCCTCCCTCTCTCCTCCCTCTCTCCTCCCTCAACGATTTCCTCCCTCTCTCCCTCCCTTACCTTTCCTCTTTCTCCCCCTCCCCCTTTTCCTCCCCCCTTCCCCATTTCCTCCCCATTGGCCTCCACCCTCTTCTCTCCTGGATTTTGAGTCGGGTCACTCACTCTCCCTCTCTCTCTCTCTCTCTCTCTCACTCACAATTTCCACGTTATGCGAAAAGTTGCAAAAGGGTGCGCATATTCGGGTCTATTCTTGAGTTATCGAAGAAGTTGAATATACTTACTTACAGAGTTTCTTCATTTTATATCCCGGGCCGTAAAGGGAGCCAGGCTTATCCAGTTGCATTTTTTTTTCTTTTTTTTTCTTTTTGACCCGTGGGTGTATGTATGAAAGAGGGAGGGGGTGGAGAGGGGAGGGGAGGGGATATAAGAGAAGAGAAGGGGATGGGAAGGGAAGAGAGGGGAGGGGAAGTATAAGAAAAGAGAGAGAGAGAGAGTAGCTGAGACGTAGAAGATAGGAAAGAAGGGAAAGGAAGGAAAATGGAGGGAAATGAAGGGAAAGGACACGAGGGAGGGAAAGGAGAGAAGGGGACACGAGAACAAATGAGTCAGAATCTGTGTTTTTGATTTGAGTTTGTGTGTTCGCGTGTTTGTTAATTTGTCTTGTGTATTTATGTGTGTATTTTGGTTTTCTGTGCGGCGAAACCTGACGCACCCACGAGAGCCCTTTTCATGCAATATCTGTTTCTTATCGGAGCAGAGAAAAGGCCGAACGGAATATATGGAGTTGTTATTTTCGTTGGAAAACCGAACTTGAGAATGCTCAAGTTTCCGCGTAAGAAGAGAAATGTTTATCAGTTGCAGCCGGAGAGCGGAAATCGCGCTGAAACATCTCGAACACCACCCCCACCCCCACCCCCACACCCCACACCCCACACCCCAAAAATATGTTGTTTTTGTTGTGTTTTCGAATAAGGGAATTTTATCCGGAAATGTATATTCATGATAGGGAATGCGCAGACTTCATGTTGTGTGTGTGCGTGTGCATGCGTGTGGAGAAAGAGAAAGAAGAAAGTGAGAGTAAGAGAAAGAAAGAAGAAAGTGAGAGTAAGAGAAAGAGAAAAAAAGAGCGACAAAGACTATCATGGAAGTGTTTTCTTAAGATTGTGCATCAAAGGGTATACCGATATTGTTATTTAAATTTCTTGTTGTGTAAAGTACGCTACACACACAAATCAAGTCGCGCGCGCTCTCACACACGAACAAAAGTAAAGTCAGACATAAACCATTGCACAAACGCATCCGAACACACATACTCGTACCCTCACACACCAAAAAAATGGATAGAAAAAATTGAATAAATACAAATACAAGAATATACACATGTATCCACACAGATGCACATCCGCGTCCACCAACCGGAGCGATGCCATTATTTTGTTTTGCAATATATTCAGTTCGCGAATGAAACAAGTTACTGATGAAAGGGATTTCGGTGGCTGTGATTATTCTGTAGATTGATTGAAATTGTTATTGATTGATATTGTCGGTGATTATATATATATATATGTGTGTGTGTTTTTTTTTTTTTTTTTTTTTTTTTTTTTTTTTTTTTTTTTTTTTTTTTGGTGGTTAGGGGGGTGGGGGTGGGGTGGGGTGGGAAGGCTTGGGAATAGGAGTTATTGGAAATAGGTTATGGAGATAAAAATATAAATAGATATTCTACCTTTTTTGCGTGTGTCTGAAATTCGTTATTGTGGATGCATCATTTTGGAGATATTGTTGTTGTTACCAAACTCGTAATTTTGTTTGTTTGTTTGATTGTTTGTTGTTCAGGGTGTATATATGTGAAAATAAAAGAGGCTAAAATGTGTTGTATGATATCTCAGGCATAAAACAAGGATTTTATTACGTCAATTTATTCATATTTGTATTTTACGCGTGCATCAATGTTGTTTTTTATGTCGCTGTAGCTCAAGTGATATAGGCTGTGCGTGTCAATGTTGATATGGAATATATATATATATATATATATATATATATATATATATATATATATATATATGAATGAATATATATACATAAATATATATATATGTGTATATATATATATATATATATACATATGTATATATATATATATACATATGTATATATATATATATATATATATGAAATATGTATATCCCACACACACACACACACACACACACACACACACACACACACACACATACACACAATCTCGCGTTCACACACACACACACACATACACACTATCTCGCATTCACACACACACACACACACACACACGTACAAATACACGTACAAACAAACACAAACACATACACATACACATACAAACACATACACACACATCCCTACACATACACACACATCCATACACACACACACGCATCCACATACACACACACACGCATCCATACACACACACACACGCATCCACATCCACACACACAGCCCCACATACACACGTGTATGTATATGTAAATGTACATATACACACACACACACACACACACACACACACACACACACACACACACACACACACACACACACACACACACACACACATATATATATATATATATATATATATATATATATATATATATATATATATATATATATATATATCCACATCCACATCCATATATTCATATTCATATTCATATATATATGTATATATATATATATATATATATATATATATATATATATATATATATATATATATACACATAACTGAACACGTGCAGTGCATGTACATAACAGTACACACCTAAGCATATATGTACTAATGTAGGCTACACGTATACACGTACATGAATACGTTTACACCTGACAAAATCATAGACGTGGTACTTATACGGTATGTGCTTATGAATACTTTCCTTATTCGCATAATCATTTACAAAGACTGGGGGAAGGAATACAAACGTTTGTTTAAGATGATGCATAGATACATAGATGATGAGAGTGATAGATATAAATAGTAAGTAGAAGGAAAGAAAGATGAATGGGTAATAGTATACTGATCATTAATTGTGTATCTTGACCGATGAAGAAGTACACAGGTTTAACAGGGGGGCAGATAAGTAAATAGACAGACATACAGACAGACATAGATAGGACATATACAGACAGTCGTAGACAGACAGACATAGACAGGACATATACAGACGGACATAGACAGGCAGTCATAGACAGGACATATACAGACAGACATAGACAGGACATATACAGACAGACATAGACAGGACATATACAGACAGACATAGACAGACAGACATAGACAGGACATATACAGACGGACATATACAGACGGACATAGACAGGACATATACAGACGGACATAGACAGGACATAGACAGACAGGCATAGACAGGACATATTCAGACAGACATAGACAGGACATATACAGACGGACATAGACAGGACATATACAGACGGACATAGACAGACAGGCATAGACAGGACATATTCAGACAGACATAGACAGGACATATACAGACGGACATAGACAGACAGACATAGACGGGACATATATAGACAGACATAGACAGGACATATACAGACAGGCATAGACAGACAGACATAAACAGACAGACATAAACAGACATAGACAGACAGACAAACACAAACATAGACAGACAAACAGACCGAAAAAGCAATCGCCCCCGGCAAGCACAATTCCGAACGACCCTGGCGATTAACGCAGGAGGAGGTGGCGGGAGGTCGTATGCAGTAGTGTCGGCCGGGTACTGGCGAGCGCCGCATTCCTTCCCGAAAACCTGTTTTGCGCTATCGGACGGATGCTGCTGCGGCTGCTTAGCGCTCGTGTGTAGCGGGTTTTGTGTGTGTGTTTGTGTGTGTGTGTGTGTGTGTGTGTGTGTGTGTGTGTGTGTGTGTGTGTGTGTGTGTGTGTGTGTGTGTGTGTGTGTGTGTGTGTGTGTGTGTGTGTGTGTGTGTGTGTGTGTGTGTGTGTGTGTGTGTGTGTGTTTCTCGCGTTGGTCTTGTTTTTGTTTGGCTTGGGTCTTCGTGTTTTTTTTTTTTTTTTTTTTTGTCGTGTGTGTGTGTGTGTGTGTGTTTGTTTTATTTCTT
>NC_091564.1:9493293-9495793 GCF_042767895.1 Penaeus vannamei | reverse complement strand
TCCCTCTGATAACACGGACACGCGCTTATAAGGGCTTAACGCTCGCTATCTGTCGCTGTATCTGTTGTTTTCATTTTGGGTGTCTCTTGTTTTCCTTTGGCAGGTCTTCGTTTTTTGTGCAGGTTTTAGTTCCCCTGCCACTCTGTCTATTTATCCCTCTCCCCCCTCTCTCTCTGTCTCTGTGCTCTGTGCTCTCTTTCTCTCTCTCTTTCTCTCTCTTTCTCTCTCTTTCTCTCTCTTTCTCTCTCTTTCTCTTTCTTTCTCTTTCTCTCTCTTTCTCTCTCTCTTTCTTTCTCTTTCTCTCTCTTTCTCTCTCTTTCTCTCTCTCTCTCTCTCTCTATCTATCTCTCTCTCTCTATCTATCTCTCTCTCTCTATCTATCTCTCTCTCTCTATCTATCTCTCTCTCTCTCATATAATATACAATGTATATATATATATATATATATATATATATATATATATATATATATATATTTGTGTGTGTGTGCGTGTGTGTGTGTGTGTTATATTATATTATATTATATATATATCCATCCCTCCCTCACCCTCTCGAGCCCTCCTTCCCTGAAAATGATTGGCGGATCTGATCAGCTATATGTTTCAGAGAGAGATGTCGCAACACCAGGTTACTCCTGTGGAGGATTTGTTTTCAAATTCCGTGCCGCAGTAACACCAGTAGAAGCATTTTTTCCTACTGCAGAATGTGTTGGTTGCGGAAAAAGTTACTTGGGTCGATGTCTCGTGTGATAACTTTCCGAACGGCGTAAATAAACGGGAGGACTAAAGTGTCTTTGGCACGGTTAATAATAAGACGAATTTGATAAAACGATGGTGTTTGAAGTCGATAAAAATTCACTCGGATCCAGGAGGTGCCTCGATGTCTTTCCTTTTCTTTGTTTCTTTCTTTTTTTCTTTTCTTTTTTGTTTTGGCATGAGGAAATATAGGCGTTTTTTGTGTGTCGCTCTGGCTGTTGCTTTTGTTTGGTATGAGCTGGGCTTGTGGTTTCCTGCTGTTTTGGGTATTTGGTAAAGTCTTTGTTTCTATATCCTCTCTCTCTCTCTCTCTCTCTCTCTCTCTCTCTCTCTCTCTCTCTCTCTCTCTCTCTCTCTTCTTCTTCTCTTCTTCTTCTTCTTCTTCTTTCTCTTTCTTTCTCTCTCTCTCTCTTACTATCTCTCTCTCTCTCTCTCTCTCTCTCTCTCTCTCTCTCTCTCTCTCTCTCTCTCTCTCTCTCTCTCTCTCTCTCTCTCTCTTATTATCTTAATATCGTTGCTGTACTTATTTTCTGTTTCCATGTATCCATCTGTTTACGTTTCTCCTTACCAACCCTCTCCTTATCCTCTATCCTCCTCCTGCCTCCTCTCCCCTCCCCTCCTCTCCCCCTCCCGTTCTCACCCCATCGCATTTCCTGTTAATGTTTCCTGGATCGCGCAAGCGGTGCCAATTACATTTTCTGTTTATTTAGCACTGGCGCAATATTTGTTATGTTGCTAATAACTTGCATGGAATACCCCGGCCTCTGTTCTTGGCTCGGACGCTCGTCGAGGCCGCTGCCGGATCACGTGATGGGAGGCGAGGCGGAGTTTTGGATTTGGGCGAACGGCGGGTCTCCTTTTCGTTCGTTTTTGAGTTTTTGTTGTTGTTGTTGGGTCTCTTTTTCGTTCGTTTTTGTCGTTTTTTGTTGTCGGGAAGGGGTGTGGGGGATGAGGGGGGAAGGGAAGGGAAGGGGGAGGGGAGGGGAAGGAATGGAGGGGCAGAGTAAGGTGGGAGGGGATGGCAAGTGAAGGAGGGGAAAGGGTGATGGGAAGGAGGGAGGTTTGATGAAAAGGAGGGAAGGAAATGGAGAACATATAAAGGGGGGGAAATAAATGAATAGTGATAAAAAGCTAAGAAGATGGAAGTAAAAGGGTAGAAAAGGAAGAGAGAAAAGTAACGGACAGGTCAGGGAAGGAAGACGAAAAGAAGGAAGAGAACCGAGTCGTTGTCCTTGGCTCTGACCCCTCGTAATTGGGTATTAACCGAGTATCACAACCTCATCTCTCAGAATCAAACATCATTTCTTGGGTTATTGTATCAGCGCTCTTACCTCCCCCTCCCCCCACCCCAAACACACACACCCTTTCCCCTTCGCCCTGCGTGACCTGACCTTACTGCAGTCCGGGGTCAAATCTCCTCTTCCTCCTCCCCCCCACCACCACCACCACCCGCCCCACGCCGCGATTCCCTTCCCTCCCCCCCCCTCCTTTCGGCGTGGCTAATTTTGTTATGCTTTGAGTTTAATCCGCGAGTTTGCGGGGCTGTGGCCTGCGGTCTGTGAAACGGGTCTCGAGTGCTTGATTAGGGGTGCGTGGAGGGATCCTTTATGTAACACGGAGTTAGGATATAAACATTGATTCATACGGCATATGCAGGGTATGTTTACACGCAGACGGAACTTCCCCTTCCATCCATACCCGCACGATAGAGAGGTGCCTGCTAATGCGTATGTGGATGTATATAT
>NC_091564.1:9485793-9488293 GCF_042767895.1 Penaeus vannamei | reverse complement strand
GCAATTACAGGTGAGTGCGGGTGAAGTTGCTCACATTGTTGACGTTGGTGAGTCCTGTTGTTGGCGTGGGTGAGTCCATTGTTGACATGGGTGAGTCCCCTTGTTGATTGATCAGTGCCATTGCAAATGCCATTGGTGTTTCTTATTGTTACTGGACGAAGTTAGACAAAGGGAATGAACGGAGTGGACCAGGGAGTGTCTTGTGTTTATCACTTTTTTGTTTGTATGATATATTTTTGGGAGTAGATTGTCATAGAGTGGACTTAAAATGAGTTCGACAGGAGTGCACGTTGCACTCGATAGGGTGTTATAATTGAGGCAGTATTGCTGGCGTACTTTAGTCATGTGTTGTAAGATTCAAAATGTCTTTGTCATGAAAGCAGTAGAGAGAAAGATGGACAATAGATAAACGGATAATCAGAGCAGGAAGATAAGGAGACGAACAGACAGAATGAGCGAGAGGAGTACTGTGGATAAGGAAAGTTTGAAAGTGCAAAAGATTTTTATTAAGCAAACAAGCAAACAAACAAACAGAGAGCCAAAAACGCCATTCCGGGATGGACTTTGGAATTATAAGTTTGAAACGGTGTAATTTAGTATACAGTAATGTGACATCCCCGGAGACTAGAGGAATTTTAGGGCCAACTTTGCGCCGAATTTTAGGGTCGACTTTCAAAATCCATTAACTGATGCGAGGCTCACACGGCTGGACTGCTCTTGATTGTTGACTTAATACACACATGGTTACACTCGCATCACCTACACGGCGTGGACGCACATGGGTACAGAAGGCGCACAGGTATTAACACACTCTCAGGTATATTCCTAGCACGCTCAGACGCACACGCACGCGGCCACGCACACACGCATGCATACACGCACACAGCTTTGACCTGGTTTGAAGGGAGATTTCATACTAGGAAAGGATGAAGCGATGCAAGGATGCGAGATTAAGACTGCAGGAAACAGCTGGACGCACATGTCGCGGGAAAAATTGAAAACGCGCGTCGGTTTTCCGTTTTCATAGGGATGACTTTTTCTGTTTCTCTCTCTCTCTCTCTCTCTCTCTCTCTCTCTCTCTCTCTCTCTCTCTCTCTCTCTCTCTGTCTCTCTCTCTCTCTCTCTCTCTCTCTCTCTCTCGCTCGCTCTCTCCCTCGCTCTCTACCTCTCTCCTCTCTCCCTCTCTCTCTCTCCCTCTCTCTGTCTCCCTCTCCCTGTCCTTCTCCCTCTCCCTCTCCCTCTCCCCCCCCCTCTCTCTCTCTCTCTGTCGCTCTCTCTCTCTCTTTTTCTCTCTCTCTCTCTTTCTCTCCCTCTCTTTCTCTCTCTCTCTCTCTCTCTCTCTCTCTCTCTCTCTCTCTCTCTCTCTCTCTCTCTCTCTCTCTCTCTCTCTCTCTCTCTCTCTCTCTCTCCCTCCCTCCCTCCCTCCCTCCCTCCCTCCCTCCCTCGCTGGCTCTCTCTCTCCCTCTCTCTCTCTCTCTCTCTCTCTCTCTCTCTCTCTCTCTCTCTCTCTCTCTCTCTCTCTCTCTCTCTCTCTCTCTCTCTCTCTCTCTCTCTCTCTCTCTCCCCTCTCTCCCTCTCTCTTCTCTCCCTCTCTCCTCTCTCTCTCTCTCTCTCTCTCTCTCTCTCTCTCTCTCTCTCTCTCTCTCTCTCTCTCTCTCTCTCTCTCTCTCTCTCTCTCTCTCTCTCTCTCCCTCTCTCTCTCCCTCCCTCTATGCTTCTCTATTCTCTCCTCACTCATTCTCTCTCATTCTCTCATATTCTCTTACTCCTTCATCTCCGCCCATTATTCCCATCGTCTTTGGTTTCTCGTTAATCTGAATACGATCAGGTATCAGCTTGTCTTGCCTGCTTGTCGTGGGGAAAAGTCTTATTTTAACTCTTTTTATTTACATGTTGTTAATTGCGGGTTCGTCGTGTGTGAGTGTGAGTGTGAGAGTGGGTGGGTGGATGGGTGGGTGAGTGAGTGTGGGAGTGAGTGAGTGAGTGAGTGAGTGAGTGAGTGAGTGAGTGAGTGAGTGGATGGATGGGTGGGTGAGTGAGTGTGGGAGTGAGTGAGAGTGTGTGTGGATGTGAGTGAGTCAGTGTGCGTGCGTGCGTGCATGTGCGTGTGCGTGTGTGCCAGACTCTGTACATTTAGCTGTATTTATATAAGTATGTTTGCAAAAGTCTTTGGGTATTTTTCTGCATTAAAACTGCGTAGTGGTTGAGATCCTGTGCATTGATACGCGAGCACATGTGGCGGATTAGAGAAGGAATATAGAGGCAGCGGGCGGGGGACGAGGGCATAGCAGAGCGGGGCGGGGAGGGGGAGGGTTGTCGCACCTGCAGTGTGGGGCGTGTGGTGGTGGTGGAGGGGGATCAGGCTGCGGACGCTCTGTGTACCTTCCCGATCTCTCTCTCTCTCTCTCTCTCTCTCGCTCTCTTTCTCTTTCTCTTTCTCTTTCTCGTTCTCTTTCTCTTTCTCCTTCTCTTTCTCATTCTCTTTCCCTTTCTCTCTCTC
>NC_091564.1:9468293-9470793 GCF_042767895.1 Penaeus vannamei | reverse complement strand
TGTGATTCGATATTCCCCCTCCCCTTCCCTGTTACTTTTTGGGATTCCGAATATATTTCACGCTGTTTCCACTTGTTTTTGAACATTTGTTTTCATTAGTTCTCCTTTCCTTTTGTTCAACGTGTTCCGTTTTTTTTTTCCTTTTTTATCGCTAACCTTCCCTGTTTCCCGCCGTTTCTAACTCTTTTTACGTCTCTCCTGTTCCATCTCTCGTCTACTTTCCCTTTCAACCTCTCTGTCTCCCTCCCCCTCTATTTATCTGCTGCTCTGTCTTTTCCCCTTTTTACCTCTCTACCTCTCTCCCTTTCTACCTCCCCACCAAACCTCCCGCTCTCTCTGTCTTCCCCACCTCTCTCTCTCCCTCTTTTTTTGCCTCTTTCTTTCCCTCTTCCTACGTCTCTCCCTTCCTCCGCTCGCTCACTCATTCACTCTCTCACCCACTCACTCACTCACACACATACATATGCATGTATGTGTGTATATATACACATTTGTATGTATGTGTGTGTATATATATATGCGTGTGTGTGTGTGTATTATACATATATACATACATATATGTATATATATGTACGAATGTATGTATGTATGTTCGAATATAAGTGATATGCGGATAATGTCCAGATAGTTCTACATATTCCCCGTATTTTCCCGGAAGTGTATTATAGTAAAAAAAAAAAAAAAAAAAAAAAAAGAGAGAGAGAAAAAAAGCAGCATAAAAGTTTTTTTTTCCAAAATGAAGTGCAGTTACACACGTGTCACGCCTAACCTTTTATAAATATACTCGTACGGGGTCAGATATCGCTTTTTAAACCTCAGTCCATTAAAGTGATTTTTTTTCTTTCCATCTTTTTTTTTTCCTTTTTTCGAAAATGGTGTAACGTTGCAGCCATTTTATGTTTCCAGACTGGAGTTGCTTATTGTGAGGTACATTTATGGTTTGCATAAAGATGGGGAGCAGATAGACTTTATCAGTTTCCTTTCTATTGGTATACTTTTTTTTATTTTTTTACGCTCAGTGATGAATGGAAGTGAACAGAGGAAACAGGTAATGAAATGAGATAATCTATTAATATGATATGTTTAATATTAGAATTAATCAGACTGATGCATCATGGAGTAAGTAATGTTCTCAGTTGATCGTTCGTTGACAAATAAATTAATCATTTGTTGTTGTTCTTCCAGGTAAGGAGAGGCCACGGTCGCGCGAGGGGCAGTGTGGGCGGGTGTAAGTGCTTCTATTATTATTATTATTGTTTTGTCTCCTCTCTCTCTCATTTGTTTTTTTCTTTTTGTTTAGTGTGGTTGATTTCGGGTTTGTTTTCTTTTATTTGTTTACCATTTTGTGGATCTTTCGTTGGTGTGTTTTGTTGGTGTTATTTGGAGAATGTGACGGGGATGTTATTTTGTTTTGTTTGTTTTCTATTTTTGTGGATCTTGCTGCGGGAGGTTTGTTTGTATATTTTAATGGTGGTGTTATTCGGTGATAATTGATGCCGATTATGAATTGTCATCAGCATCGCCATAATCCCAACACCAGCTTTGCCTTCTGGTGTTATTGTTCATCGCGGGTTCAAAACATTACTTCTCACTTGTCTCCCGTGCTGTTATGCTGCACTCACTCTCGCACGTGGCAAATAGGTTCTTGGAAGAGGTGTATTTTTGGAGTTCATTTCTGTTTATTTTGATATGGTTATTGGGATTTTTGGAGTTTATTTCTGTTTATTTTGATATGGTTATTGGGATTTTTGTTCCGGTTTATTTATTTAATTATTCGTATGATTTGCATTTTACTGACCAATACTAATTGAGGTAACATAAGGGATCATCGCGCGATTGAAGGAATGAGTAAGAGTGAGTGAGTGAGTGAGTGAGTGAGTGAGTGAGTGAGTGAGTGAGTGAGTGAGTGAGTGAGTGAGTGAGTGAGTGAGTGAGTGAGTGAGTGAGTGAGTGAGTGAGTGTGTGTGTGTGTGTGTGTGTGTGTGTGTGTGTGTGTGTGTGTGTGTGTGTGTGTGTGTGTGTGTGTGTGTGTGTGTTTGTGTGTGTGTGTGTGTGCGCGTTTTTGTTTGTTTTATGTTTGCTTATTATTATTTTCTTTCTGTAGATGACCGTATGCCTGTGAGTGTGTTTGCCTTTGCATGCATGTCAGTATAGTGTGTAGGTGCATTTAGGGCTTTGCGTGTGTACCTGCGCTATACAAGCGTGTGTGCGTTTTTGGTCGCATGTTGTGTAGGCGTGCTTGCGTCCTTATGTGTGTGTGTGATCATGAGTAAGTGTGTGTGCGTGTGTCTGTCTGTATGACTGTATGTATAAATGAGTGTATGTGTGTGCTTATGCGCATCTCTCTCTCGACCTATGTCTGTTTACATGTGTTTGTGTATTTATGCCTGCATATGTACGTTTGTATCTGCGCCTGTAAGCCCGTGTATGCGCGCGCAGTGCGTGTGCGTGTCCATGTAAAGGCCGGGGTGAGAGGGTCGGGGTCGGGGGCACGCCAGCT